>NC_136524.1:15989634-16164634 GCF_053919585.1 Euprymna scolopes | reverse complement strand
GTTAGACATTAAGAGGAGATTATAGGTTTATATAAATACCCGTTCACATACACCTTTTTATGATAAAGCTAGAACCCAGAATTAGATAGAATCGGGCAATTGCATCGACAACGGACAATGCCAGACCCAAAATGGGTTTCGATGTATATATATGTATATATATGTATGTATATATACATGTATATATATGTATATGTATATATTTGTGTATATATATGTATATATACATGTATATATGTATATGTATATATTTGTGTATATACATGTATATATGTGTGTATATATATTTGTATATATACATGTATATATTTGTGTATATGTATATATACACGTATATATATGTATATACATGTATATAGATATATGTATACGTATATATATATGTATATATGTACATAGATATATGTATATATGAACAAATGATTAATAAAACATGTTAAAAGACATCTTGAAAAAGAGTTAAAAACATATTTAATTTTAAAAAAGGAAACACAAGATAAGTGGATAGTCCTTAATCTGCGGAGTTTCGAAGAAATACTCTCCTTCTCATCAGAGGGCAGGAATTAGCAAAATGCAGGATCGGATTTTGCATATAAAAGCATTTAATGAAACTACAAGTAAGTCACAGATCTTACTTGGTTAAAAAAAGGGTGAGGTAAGGGGAACAGGAGGCAAAATAAAGATAAAAATATTTCACATGAATGGACAGTCCGGTGAAGGGTAAAAATCCAAAAATGGTAAAATCCAAAACGGTAGAATTTAAAATTTCAATCCGATAGGTAAATTCCAAATGGTCCAAAATAATCCAAAAGGCAGAGTTCCTTGGAAAAAGCGCAAATGGAATGAATTCCAAATCATTAAAAGAAAAGTACTGGAGAGAATATTTAAAAACACGTCTGTCAAGGCTGGATGAATCAAAAAAATTAAGGTTAAAAAAAAAAAAAAACACTTGAAAAGCGGTGAAGATTTAAATTTGAAAAGCAAGGTCAAACTGACCCAGACAAGAAGTGCGAAAATTAGCGTTAACAATTAGGTCAGCTTAGATATGCACGTGAAAGTCCCAGAATTAAATTAAGAAAACTGATCAGAACAAATAAATTGCTAAGTTTATGAAATGGGGCTTCTGTTATATATATATATATATATATATATATATATATATATATATATATATAAAAAATAAATAAAAAATAAATAAATAAAATAAAAAAAATAGAAAATAATATATATACACACACACATACATATACATACATACAGACACACAAATGCACACATACATGTATATACATACACACACGCTTATAAATATATATACATATATGTATACAAATACAATAACACACACACATATATATACAAACACACATGCATGCATAAATATATACACATATCCAAAAACATATACAAGTTAAACAAAAACATACATACTTACATACAAAATAAGGGGAAGGATAGGCCGGTATCTACAAACTCCGGAATAAGGCAAATAAATGTGTATGTAAATGCATATAGTAAAATATAAGCAAATAAATACAAAGAATAAAAATGAGTAGGTTGATGTATATATTTAATTAATAGGTATACTTATACCATAAAACGGAGACAGCAGATGGAAAGGAACACATTCTCTCCAGATATATGTGTATATATATATGTATAAAGATATATATATGTATATATATATACGTATGTATATGTATGTATATATGTATATATACGTATGTATATATGTATATATACATATGTATGTATATATGTATATGTATGTATACATATGTATTTATATATATGTATATAAATGTTATATATATATATATATATATATATATATATATATGTGTGATCACGCATGTGCTTTTCCCCCATTTACGTATGTGCATTTGCTGTACATATTTATGCGTGTGCTTATATTTGTGTGTTACTTATTAAAAATGTTTTTTTCTATTATTTAAGTTACTTACTTAAGCTTTCACCTATTTTATTTTATTTCATTAAAATAAACCTGTAACGTATAATTTCTACCTGCCCGGCTAATTTATTTATATATATATTATATTTAATTATATATATCATTACACTATCAAAATAAACCTGTAAAGTATAATTCATTAACTTATTTTTCCTTTTCTTTTTCTTTCCATTTTATAAACAATTAATATCTTTCAATCTCTCCCCGCCCGGCTAAATTACTTTAAACCCCATTTTCAACCCGTTCCTTCACCTATTTTATTTTATTTTATTAAAATAAACCTGTAACGTATTATTTTTACCTGCCCGGCTAATTTATTTATTATATTTAATTATATATATCATTACACTATCAAAATAAACCTGTAAAGTATAATTCATTAACTTATTTTTCCTTTTCTTTTTCTTTCCATTTTATAAACAATAAATATCTTTCAATCTCTCCCCGCCCGGCTAAATTACTTTAAACCCCATTTTCAACCCGTTCCTTCACTAACATTAACTCTCCAACCTGTTGCCATGGTGATCCTTTAAATTAACTGTTACTTATGCCGTTATCAACAAAAGTAGCGTCTTTTAAGTTTAAACCGTTAAAAAACACGTATATAAGAATTTACACATAATTAATATTTAATTATAAACCCCTCTCTTTTTTTTAATATACTCCTACTACTTTAAACTCCAACGTCCTCTCCCCACCACTCCCCCTTCTTTTCTAACTCCCCTTTATCTACGATCTTTCCATTTTTATTTGACTTTATAACTTAGTCCATCTATGAATTCTGATGATGCTAGTTGGATTTTTCCTCTCTTTGAGGATTTTCCTCTAGTTGAAACAATTTGTAAACTCATTCTGGACTCACAGTAATAAATTTCCTATATATATGTATATATATATGTATGTATGTATATGTATGTATATATATGTATATATACATGTATGTATATATTTATATATACATATGTATATATATGTATACAGACATATGTATAAATAAATAAAATGTTGGTTTAGTGTTTCAACATTATGCTTATAAATTACGATAAAACTTGCTAAGTATGCACTGTTTTACGGTTGTTGTAAAAATGGAACGGAAACTTAAATTTCGCTTCGTTTTAATCTTTCTTAATGTTTTAATTGCCCCCCCCAAAATGAATATAATCAAAACAGTAACATTCAACAATTGTACTTTATGTATATAAAACACAAAATATTTAAAAAAAAAAAAAAAAAAAAGTTAATAACGAAAGGGAAATCATTCCATTTTTAAACGAAAAAGTCAGTTTGGTATATCTTTTTGTTATTTTTTACATAAGTCCAGCTTACCATTCACATTGGAAATGTTGACATTTATAGGTTGTTGGGTACGTTTATAACGAGTAAACACTCCAATCTACCCATGTTAAGAACGGCTTTTGGAATAGACACCCCTAACCTTGTCAGCATACCTGAAAAGCTATAAAAGTTGACATGTCGAATGTGAACGATGAGTTGGATGTAATATAAAAATGTACCGAATTTAAAAGGGAACGAAATTCAAATTTCCGTTCCATTTTTACAACAACCGTAAAGCAAAGCATTCTATGCAAATTTTACATAACTTACTGTAAGCAAAAAAAAATATATATATTTAGGTTTGGCTATAAATTCCTAAACTCATTTCACCCTAAATTGTTTAGGTGATTGAAATAGAAATCTAATTGAATCTTTAATTTCCTGAATAGTATGCGAGAAATTCATTTTTCTTTGAGTTATATCGAATTCATTAATACAGACTTTAGGGGCTTTTTTCGTAATGTTCCTGTAAAAAAAAATTTTTTTTTGTTTCAAATTTCAATGCTTTATTTATATAAAAAAAGCAAAAATAAATTCTTGCCTTTTTTATTTACTACTGAAAACCATAACTTTAATAAAGGTATTTTTTGTTTAAACAAAATAAAACATTTTAACTAAGAGTTAAGTAAAAATAATTAGTTCATTATATTCTGTGATCATTATTTGATAAATACTGAAATTTTCATTAAAATTGGTTAATTTCCTGATTTTTTGGTGAATTTTTAAGTAAAGGGAGGGGTCAAAACGTTTATACACTTTGAGCGTCGACATTCATTTTGTCTGTATCTACCATTTTTCGATGAATATTTGATAGGAAAGTGACCATGTGTGGTTAATTTAAAGTAATTTTCAATCACATGGTTACATTATCAATAATCATGTGATTAAACCCATTGAAAATTTACCGATATTGTAAACACAATTCTGTTTACATTAAGCCTGTAGTGCTGAGACCAAAACATCCTTTTAGTGATATCACATGCAGTATTGGCAACTGAGATTTAAAAAAACCCTACGAGATCAGGAGAAAGAAATCTCCAGAAAATCGCTAGATTTTTAACTTTTATCGTCTGAAATTTTCAAAAATCGCTAATCCACCCCCCCAAAAAAAACTCCATGTTTTAACTTCCTACCATAAAAAAAAATTATAAATATAGTATATTCAATATATAAAATGTTCCGTGTTTTCTCACTATATGTTTCTGGAATTATATTGAAGCGGTTGGCTCCCCAGAAGGCTTACATATTTTATCAGCTAGTTTTACCTGTTTTTTTCAGAGAGGGTATTATTTTTTTTTTTTTTTTGCAAGATACAAATCATAGACTCAAACTTTTTATAATAAAAGTTAAATTGAAATATACTGCAAATTAAACATCACAATAATGGTGCAACATATTTTGAAATTAGAAAAATAAAAAAACAAAAAACTTTGTTTTAGCATGTTAAAAGTATTTAGATTGGTAGATAATTAAATTCTACTGTATTGGTATAAGTTTTTTTTTTGCTGTTGTTTCTTGCTTTTTACAATTTTCGACTAAATACTTCTAAATTAAGCGGGGTTGCTTAGATCGTATTTTAAACTAAACTTCGGAGGTTGGAATGCCCCCCCCCACCTAAAATGTACTTGGAAAAATCGATTTTAGAGCAAGATTTAAGAATGGTTAGCAAAAAAAAAAAGTGAAAAACAAAACAAATATTCAATAAATAATTGTTACCAAAGGCAATAAATGCTACTTTTTTTTTACTTACATGAATGAGTTTATTTTATGTTTTAAAGTATTTTCAAGCGCTTTTCTTTATTTTTTAATCTATAATTGCGGGTGTGTGGGTGCCAAATATCTCCAGATTTTCTAGAATTCCCCACTAGATTGCAAACGAAATCTTCAGATCTAGCAGGAAAACCGCTAAATTGGAAACACTGGTCACGTGACGGGAAGCGGTAATAAATAATTGTCCCTAAATAAAAAAAAAATGGCTTATCGGTACAAAGAAAACCACCTATTTATTATCGAAAAATTAAGTATAATGTTATAATTAAAAAGAAATATATAAAAACACATATGGATATAGTAAATATATTATACCAAAACATAGAAACCATCCGTCCAGTGGTTCTTTAGACTATTAATTGCGAACGAACCAAGAGTTACATTTTTATAGATATGTATGTTTATATATATAGATATAGATATATAGATATAAATATGCATATATATGTATATGCATATATATGTATGTGTATATATATATGTATATGTACAGTCCTGGTTAAAATCATAAGACCATTTAAGAAAGTAAGTGTTTACGCATAATATCAAATTTTTAATCAAACAAATGGTTTCAACCATTTGTTTGATTAAAAATTTGATAATATGCGTAAACGCTTACTTTCTTAAGTGGTCTTATGATTTTGACCAAGACTGTATATATATCTATATGCATATGTGTGTGTATATATATATATATATATATATATATATATATATATATATATATATAACTCTGTGGACCATCTGACTACCCTTTCTTGCATCTTATCCATCAAAAAAAAATTGTTGTCATGGTAACCAGTTTGTATTTAATAAAATTCAAACAACTTTCCACAGTTCAACCATATTAAGTACAAATAAATTTCAGTCTTTGCTTAACTTTTAGATATAGTCATGAATTTTCTGTTTTGGTTTCGGTTTCGATTCTAGCTGATTGCACTAAAATCATATTTTTTTTTTTTTTTTTTTTTTTACTTTTGAAATCATGACTAAATATTGGGTAATTGACTTTATAATAAATACGAAATCCACATAAATTAAAATATATGTGTATTTTATGATTGGGCAACACCAGACACCCCTGCTAGTATAAAGTGGAAGTTTTTATCCAAAATAGATATGATAAAAATGAAAACATTGCAATTTCTATTATGTTTTTGGTTGTATTAATGCCTTTTCATAAGTTTTTTAGATCCCCCGACCAGCTGAGACCTATGCTGACTGTATCCTCTCCAAATCAAATTCAGTCCAACTGTTAGTCATTGAAGATGAATCATTCACAATAGCTGTCTACAATGAATTGTTTACAACAATTATTATGTATAATATTTTTAAAGTTAAAAGAAAAGGTTTCAGCTTTTAATTAAAAAGGTATTGTCACTCAAAATAAACTATAAAATTTTAATTGCTTTTTTTTATTATTCATGTAACAAGGCATATCATCACTTGGACATAAGGGACTACTATTTAGGACCATGCTTAGAAGTGACAAATAATATTGTATAAATATTAGCATAACTAAAATACACATACACACATATATATAGCCATGACAATGTTTCAATCGATATCAATAACTAAGATCTCTTAAGGAAAAATGTCTGTCTTTTCATTTCGGTGTTCATATTAAAAGAAAAATTATATATTTCTTTGGACTTCATTTTTTAGTACTTTTTGAATTTTCAGAATTTTGTGGGTTTTTTTTTTTTTTTTCAGTTTCCACTTTTTATTTTATTAACTGTATCCTACCAACCATTTGAAACATTTTCCTGTCTCTGATGACTTGTGTGATCGCAGCTATGGTTATATTTCTGCGATGAAACGTGCTTATGGAAAAAATAAATATTTTTAAAAAATCAAAGTTGTGGATCGACTTTTTGTGGTAATTAGAATGAAAATGTATAGTGTGTGTGTATATATATATATTGTTTAAAAAATATTTTTCTACTACCCACTCCATTAAATAAAATGACAAATGTTGATTTAGCACTGAACAAATTTAAAATCTGATCTTCCAAACCAATTTATCAATCAATCTGTAAATTATTGATAGCATTATCAATTCGGAATGTGTTTTTATCAATGAGGTCAACAATGAAACCTGTGTGTTCTTTAAAAGTGATAAAAGCAATGAGCTATGTTATTAATGAAATACTTGCAAGTTCTTCATGACCTACATATTCTTACTTATGCTTCTACCATTTAACATCAAAAGCATTACTTTCTCTCAAAAGTATTCTTTTTATCTTTAGTAAACTTGACTTTTCAATGATAATTTTTTTTTTTTTTCAGAAGTTTCAAGATAATATTCATGTAAATACAGCTTTCTTCTATGTCCAATTTTAATAAACATTTCAGCAGTTTTTCAATAAATCATGCATTTTTTAAGGAATAGAATATTTCCTAATAAAACCTCACGAGAGTATAATGAAAAGTCACTACACTAAATCCTGTGTCAATGTAATATTTCATAATAATTTCTGTATAATTAATATGATTTCATGCTATTGCATGAATCATATAAATCGTACAGCTCAATATCATCGTTATCATTTCATAAATATTATATAGTATTACCTAGGAAAACATTTTCTATCATGAAACTAGTCAAAATAATGTCAAAAGTAACCTACCCTTCTATAGAAAATGTAAATAACTCTACTAACTATAACTATATTTATAATAATCATTAAATTATGTTAATTAGCTCAGTAAGTTTTTAGGTTTGAAATGTAACATGTGTTTTGTTTAATCAGCTCGGTAAGTTGTTAGCATTTGAAATGTAACATTTGTTCTGCTTAATAAGTTCAATAAGTTGTTAGCATTAAAAATGTAACATGTGTTCTGTTTAATAAGTTCAATAAGTTGTTAACATTTGAAATGTAACAGGTTTTGTTTAATCAGCTCAATAAGTTAGGTTTGTTATGTAATGTGTGTTTTGTTTAATCAGCCTAATAAGTTATGTTTGCAATGTAACATGTTTTGTTCAATCAGCTCAGTAAATTGTTAGATTTGCAATGTAACATATGTTCTGTTTACTTGTAAAATTGCAAAACTTTGGTTACATGCACATTAAGCATTCCAGTGTGTTATGGTTATGCAAAATTTGCATGGAAGCCATAATGCAAGAAGAAAGCCAGTGAAAAGCTGAACAAAAAAGATGTGAATGGATGAACATCAACATAAAATAAGTGAACACTTTGGCCCAAGATGTAAAGCCTGAAGGATGCTCAGCCATGTTAGTGCATATTCTGAAACTAGCTGAGAAACATTTGATGATAATTCTCCAACAATGTAAAATTGACATCAAAACGAATATGGTGATAATATAATGATGAGCATTTGGTAACCGACAGGTATTTTTAAGGTGATATCATTAAATGTATGAACAAAATGTTTTATTTTAGTTAGTTATCTGAGGAAAACATTTGATCAAAGTACTAATGAACGAACCAACTGTTTCTTCTTGTTGCAAAAGATTTTTGTCCTAACTACGTGGTTGCTTGAACAAAATGAAACCAAAAATTATAGAAATGTATATAGACTTTTAAATGTTACAGATGTTACTAATCGTGTAGTTTAGCAGGAATTTTAGATTTCGATGACATTATAAACTTTGTGTCTTCTATGGATACTTATTATTTTTCTACACTTTAAATTCAAGTAAATGATTGTGTATATTAATGAAAATGTGTGTGCTATGTAAATGAATAAAAATCTTTGAGTAACCACATACCTAGTGATTTTAGGTGCTTTTTCTAACAAACGGTGGATAATGTTAAAATAAATTTAACAATGTTACTGAAATAAATATCCAATCATAAACTGTTGTATGTAAGCATTGAAATCTGTTTACAAAGCACACATTTGTTTTTGGAGAACACAGAAGGAAAAAAAATTCATACTTGTTGGCTATTCCGAATGAAATATTGATTTGGCAGAACGTAAGCTATCACTATGTAATTTTGAGAATCCAAATGATTTTATTTTATATATTAGAGGATGATTCAAATATGTTCGTACACATTCTTTTTACAGATTGACTTTTGTGATCTTCAAACCAAATTAATGTTCTATACTTTTCAAACAAAAATAATTTGCATTTAATTTTGTTAAATTTATTTTTCATCATAAGAACCTTATGATGTCATGTGTTATTCTAAATCTGAATGTTTTAATGTGGACATTCTGTAATCCCATTGACTTTCACATTTAAATTTCAATAAATCTTTGTAATCATTTTACAAAAAAAGTGTTTCTCAGAATTAATTTTAAAATTTGACAAAGTGGGATTTATGACTAGGATTAAATATCAAGTATCAGTTTTAAAGCTACTTATAATAATTATTCTGTTTTAAGAAGAGACATGTTTGTGTTTTCTATATATATATATATATACATTTACTTTATCTAAAGAGAGCTGACACAATAGCCGACTGTAAGATTTTTCTTATTCTTTTTAAGGTGTGGATTTCCTTCTCTGTATTATCTCCATTTTTCAGGAATTTTGACAGCAACAAATTTGTACACACAATATAAAAATAGATTATTCCTATTTATACAGAAATAGTTTAGCAATAATATTATTGTTCTTTATGGAAATAGATTACTATTCTTTTAATAGATGTTACTATGCGAATAGGTTAGCAATAATTTTCTTGTTCTTTAAAATATGTTATTACTATTCATATATAAATAGGTTAGCAATAATATTAATTTATTAAATATCGAAATAGGTTAAAAATACTATTGTTTTTAAATAGGTCATTACTATTCATATAAAAATAGACTAGCAATAATATTGTTTTTAAATAGGTCATTACTATTCATATCGAAATAGGTTAATAATATTGTTTTTAACTAGGTCATTACTATTCATATCGAAATAGGTTAATAATATTGTTTTTAACTAGGTCATTACTATTCATATCGAAATAGGTTAATAATATTGTTTTTAACTAGGTTATTACTATTTGTATAGAAATAGGTTAATAATATTGTTTTTAACTAGGTTATTACTATTCTTATAGAAATAGGTTAACAATAATATTATTGTTCTTTTAATAGGTTGTTACGATACATATATAAAAAAAAGTCCCATTACCGCAATGTTGCATCTCTGTGCTTGTTTTACAAGTATTTTAATGGAATATGCTCTGATGAACTCATTGCACTCGTGCCCTCTCGATGTACACAGTCCTGACAAACACACTTAGCAGCAAAATCACACCCATTCACTGTTGAGGTTTCTAAATGCCAGAAAGCTTTCTACTCTAATAGCTTCTTCTATGGAACGGCTAAACTTTGGAATTCCCTTTCTGCTACTTGCTTCCCTAACTGTACTGATATGCAGAAGTTCAAATGCAACATAAAACAACATCTTAATCTTTCTTAGGCATGACCCCAATTAGTAGCCCCTTATGTCAACGTGGCAATATGCTTTGTTTGGGGTGAAGGTGAGTAAAATATATATATATATATATATATATATATATATATATATATATATATATATATTGTTATTATTATCATTGTTTTTGAAATAAGTTATTAGACTACTGGTATAACGAAACTAACTTTTTGTTTTGCATCTTCCTGCCATTTAAGCAGCTGAAAAGACTGAATCACAAAAGAACAGGTATCTAAAAGTTAGTTTTGGGGGTTTAGTGGATAGATAGGTGGGGGTAGCCAATTTGGCTGCTTGTAAGATTTATTCAATTTAAAGATAACACTGTCATCTATGTGGTTAGAAGCAAGAAAGACAAGTCTTACCGTGGGTGCTCAGCGAGTGAGTTCAGGCGAAGAAAAGGAAGAACAAACATGGCGGCCAGCATTTTTATTTTGTCCGTTCTCGCGTAATCTCGTGTGTGCATGAAGATGGAAACTATAAAACGATGTTCATTTCTCGGTGCTGGGAGATTGTTCCCAATCAGGCAGGAGAGAAGGCAATGAGAGTAGAGACAGAGGACTGTAGCGATAATCTTTCTTGAACATTCCGTTTGTGTATTTGAGGTGAACCCCCTCCCCATTATACTTCAAGCTATTTCGGCTCTTTGGCGACCAACCCGAACCTCTTCAAATGAGCCACCACCTCCTTATCTCATTCGCGTAGACATGGTGGCTTCTGAAAAGAATCGAGCAGATGCTCTAACGAGAGTGAAGAAGAGTTGGCTGTTGCCAAAGAAAGATGTTGTTGCTGCATCGGATCTAGATGATGCTGGTGTGCGAGAACTGCACAATTTGCACCATATGGAGGTAGAGAGGACGTGGTACTTAGTGAAAAAAGTCGACCCGAGGATCACCAAGGAGCAAGTGAGGCAAGTGGTCAGGACATGCGACAGATGTCAGTCGATTGATCCTGCTCCAAGCATGCATGAAGCTGGCCAATTGAAGGTGAGTGGGACCTGGGAGAGACTGGCATGCGATGTCACCCATTACAGGGGTCGACTTTACCTGACCATGATTGACTGTGGGCCCGGGCGATTTGCTCTATGGAAGAAGCTACGTGGAGCAACAGGCAATGAAATAGCGGCTGTTGCAATATTTTGGGTGTATAATGGGGTATGATCCCACACAGTCGGACGATTCTATTTATAAACGATGCTGCTAAGAACTGACGAATCAAATTAATTCACGTTCTGCTACCAACCAATCAGAAACCAGAATTGCTTCATAAATATTAAACTAGCAATACACATGAAAAAATTGAAATAGCTTGAAATATTTCAATATTGGTATGCATAGAAAGAGCTTGATGAGCTAAGAAAGAATCTTTTTAAATTTTTAAAATCTGATTAAAATTAAGGAAGTTATGGCTATTTTTGTGCCTCACACGTTTGGATATTTTTCCCTCTTTAAGACCATATGCGTTTCGTCACATTTTTTACACTACTTTTTCAGTAAAAATGTCATATCTTTGTTAAAACACAAGACTAAGAAATGAAATTTACCATATAAGTGTATTTTTGTACAAGGAATCAGAATATGCAACTGAAAATCACCCAAAGTTTATGGTTTTCAAATAATCTGCAGTAAATGTGCATAAATATGCAGCAATTCCTTAAAACTGCCATGTATCCATAAACAGAAAAGAAGTTGGAGAACTCAAAGTTGAATTGTAATGTGCTTTATGTACAAAAAACTTAAATCTAAACATAAGACCATTTAAAAATGAATATATTGCAATATTTCTTTTCAAAAATAGTTGTTTTGTGTAGATTAACACCTTCTGTTTAACCCCACTCAACTCCTTCTGACCACCCCTCCAAAATGTGATTCTACCTTTTTAGGAAATTATGTATAAAATGCCATGAAAAACTTTAATGAAAGATAAACAAATTATTTTAGAATTGAATGTAAAATAATTTCCTATTACAGGTCATTCTAGCATTTTAGGGCAGTTAACTGGGTTTTTTTTCTATGGAAAAATATGCATGCTTTTTTTTTTTTTAAGATGATTATGTGTAGTTTTAAGAGGGTTTCTATGCAATGAGAATATGGGGAGGGTTGCCATTCAGACTTTGAATTAATTGTAGGGCTAAGGAAAATTATGTGTGAACATACTGAAAACTTGACAGAGACAAAGCTAACAAAAACAATATTAGAGGGGGGAGCGGTTAGTTTCACAAAAATTTAATGTAAAATAATTCACCATTTCCTGGCCATTCTAGCATTTTAGGACAGTTAACCAATTTATTTTTATGTGTATTTTTCTTTAAGGAAGGATCTATTTTTTGTTTGTTTGTTTTAGATGCTTGTATGTGGCTTACAGAGGTATTTTGTTGGGGGGGGGCTTGCCACTCGAACTTAGTGTTATTGTTAGGGTTAAAGAGTGTTTTAGGAGGAGACTTGCCACACATAATTTGGATTAGAGGTGAAGTTAAGAGAGCTTTTTTTCAAAGAGAGCGTTCATCACTCATATTTACTGTTAGCGGTTCATAATTATTGGCTTTTGAAAATGTTATGGATTAAATTTGGAATATCACATTACTATTAAATATGTAAACTTACGTAAATAAGGATGTGAAACTTTACAAGAATTAGGACAAACAGACAAAAATAATTTCTAACTGCTTTTAAAATTTCAAGAATATTGATATAGATTTTGAGGGTTTGTATTACTATACACATAGATTCGAAAAAGTTGTCAAAAAAACAAATATATAACAAATAGATGTTATCAAAAGCAAGTTACTTTTCTACCTAACTGGATAATTTTTTAGTGTTTTTATTTAATGTAACATGTTCATTCAGTTTGAAAACAGTGTTTACCGATGTTTTTTAATATGGCGCCCGACTCTCTTGAAACGGTAAGTTTGGGGAAAAGAGTTAAAAATAAAAAAGTAGACAAAATACTGCTAGAAACTCGCTCAATATATGTTACCGTGACATAGGCTGACATATATTCGGTGAGTTTTTAACAGTATTTTGTATAGTTTTTTTTTTATTTTTAACTCCTTTTCTCAAACTTACCGTGTCAAAGAGAGTCGGGCCGGGCATCATTTTTAATTTTCCAATACATCGGTAAACACTGTACGTTTTTCGAGCTGAATAAACATGTTACATTAAATAAAAACACTAGAAAATTATCCAGTTAGGTAGAAAAGTAACTTATCTTGCCTTTGATAACATTTATTTGTTATATATTTGTTTTTTGACAACTTTTTCGAATCTATGTATAAACGAGATTTTGATACTTATTTTGATTTTGAAAAAAAACATTTGTGGCTGTTCGCAGTAAAACATTGTTTTAATTCGCTGTTCAAAACTAATTTAAAGAATAAAAGTGCATGCAAGCTATATATCTACAAAAGTTTATTTTGTTTTTTTAACCATGTTTTTAAATTTGACGAGAAATGTGAGAAATTGCAACAGATTCATAATGCCGAATTGGTTGGGATTGTTGTTATTATACATTCTGAAAACCGAATAGTTCTAAACTAATGTTATTCTGATAACAAAATAGCTCTAATTAAAACATATAAGAACATTTATATTCATATTTTCATGTTTTTCTTAATTCGTTCTTGAATAAAAATTAAAGGACGTGTGTTGTTTACACTGTGCTATCGCTGATTCTACAGGCTGGAGCTGCTGCTGCTGCTTCTAGTAATACTAACTTCATTTGACCAAATTCGAGAAATAGAAACAATTTTTTTTTTCGGGTAGGTCCTTTTAAATTATCAATTACCGCGGTCCTACTCAACATAAAATAATACTTTTAATTGATAAAGATAGTAAAAAGATTGATTTACTTACTACTGGATGTCCGAAGAATTTTTTTTTCAAAATGTTCGATACTCGTCATATTAAAGTCTTATTTTTAACACAACAAAAAAAGAAATGGTCAAAAATATTTCGGACACTTGACAGTATTAAGATTAACACCTCTTCTGATTGGTTTCCAAATTTCATGACGAAATTCTTCATACAATCACGGTACGGACCTTTAGAAAACAGGGGGGGGGTCATTACAAAACCTTACCGAAAATGCCATTTTATGATGTTCATATTTTTATCACTTTATTTGCTTAAAACTCTTAAAATATATAATGTACATTCATATTTATTAATTCATTTGAAAGTATATTCATTTCCGAACAAAACAGTAGTAATTTGAAGACTTGAAGTGCTTTGGTTTAAAAAATATGGCTATTTTAGTAGAACTACCTTGAAATCTGTGATTATCCAAAGCGTTTTTTCGTCCGTGTGTATTACTAATTAACCCTTTTCTGGAGCAATTTCACATGTTCTTTCCTGGGTTTCAACACGGTAAGAATATTTTGTTCTGTGGAACTGTCTACTACAGTACAAACAAGTCACCTCCCAGGACTTGTGTGTAACAGCGAACCATCTGAAACTGTTCTGAAACTCAAAATGGCTTACACTTCTAGAGGTTATGCGCCCAGCGTGCGTCTTTATTTCGATGGATCCAAATCAAAATTGGAATTGTGGCAACTTAAATTTCTAGGATATTTACGAATCCAAAAGCTACACAAAGTACTACAAACACAACCTGAAAACAGAAACGACCCCGACTTCATTGAAAAGAACACAACTGTCTTTGCGGAATTAATACAGTGTTTAGATGACCGAAGTCTATCACTGATAATGAGAGAAGCCCTGGACGATGGCTGCAAAGCATTAAACATATTGAGAGAGCATTATTTATCGAAAGGAAAACCCAAAATTATTTCTTTATACACTGAACTGACCTCTTTAAAACGAATGGAAGCCGAAACTATTACTGATTATATTATAAGAGCTGAAACGACTGCAAATTCTTTAAAAATGTCTGGTGAAGTTATAAGTGACAGTCTGTTAATTTCCATGGTCCTTAAGGGATTACTGAGTGATTTCAAGCCATTTACCACCGTGATAACCCAGAAAGATAAACCCATGACTTTTAGCCAATTCAAGGTAGCACTCTGAAAAAATGATCACAGAAAAAAACGAATCCACAAATATCATGAAATTTAAAAATACACACATAAAAACACCAAAATCGAATTATACCCATGCCAGGAATAAAAAACGCAACTTTGCCAAAAGCAGGTTTTTTCCTAAGAAAAGTACAAAAATTATTTGCTATAATTGTAGACGACCTAATCACAAGAGTTTCCAATGTAGACACAGGACTCAAAATGGCGACTACATTAAAAATGTAGAGATCTCTGTTAGCGAACATACATTTTTATTTTCATGTACATTTGATGCTTCAAAAAACAATAATAATTTTCTTGTCGATTATGGGGCCACGGCACATGTGATTACAAAGGAATCTGATTTTATCAATTTTGATCCCAACTTTAAGCCACAAAATCATTTTGTAGAACTAGCTGACGGGAGTCGAGTCAATGATATCGTTTTGAAAAGAGGCAATGTGAAAATCTCGCTAAAGAACAATAAAGGTGAACTATGTTTCTGTATTCTAGAAAACGCTCTTCTAATCCCAAAATTTAAACAAAATATATTTTCTGTACAAGCTGCCACAAAACAAGGTGCAAATATAAACTTTAGCCCCAATAAATCAAAACTGGTATACCCGAATGGAACTGTATTCGACATTAAAGAAAACGGAAGACTATATTATTTAAATAGCGTAGTCCCATCAAAAACCGCCTGCCATGATCTACAGACATGGCATAAAATTCTTGGACACTGCAATATTCCTGATATCAAAAAGTTGCTGACTGTAGTTGATGGAATGCAAATACAAACATCAAAAACCTTCAACTGCGACGTCTGTACGCAAGGGAAAATGACAAACTATCAAAACAAAATACCAGACAAAAAGGAAAAAAAAAAAAAAAAAAAAATCCTATCAATGGTGCATTGTGACTTGAACGGTCCCGTAGAACCGATGGCCAGAGAACATTATAGATATGTGTTGAATTTCGTAGATGACCATTCAGGTTTAATAATGGTTTACTTTTTAAAGAACAAATCTGATACCCTGCTAGCAACTAAGAAATATCTAGCCGACATGGCCCCCTACGGTGAAATCAAGTGTATGGTGGACACTTTTTGAAATGGCAAGATGCCTACTCATTGAATCAAAACTCCCTAAAAACCTCTGGACGTATGCACTTATGGTGGCAGCCTATATACGCAACAGGTGCTTTAACAAAACACTATCTAAAACTCCATATGAATCTTTCTGCGGTAAAAAAACAAATTTAAGCAGAATGCATATATTTGGTTCAACTTGCTTCGCATATATAGAGAAAAAGAAAAGAGTAAATTGAATATTAAAGCTGACAGAGGTATATTTCTTGGATACGATAAAAACAGTCCAGCCAATTTAATATTTTTTCCCGAAAAAAATAAAATAAAAAGAATCCGGTGTGTAAAATTCACAGACACTTTTAATTGTAAAGACGAAAACCCGTCATATGAAGAGGATGGAATTATATTACCTCAAATAATTAGAACAAACGAAAACAATAAAAATGACGGCGACGAGAGTGTCCATGATGATGATGATGATAAAGTCGAAAGATATCCCAAAAGAAATAGAAGACGACCCGATTTTTTTGTGGTCGACAATATAAAGGATTGTCAAATCGACTAATGCTATTCAATGGAAAATGCGCCAAAAAAGCTTCAACGAAGCAATTAATTCAGAACATTGTGATGAATGGAAAATTGCCATGAAAAAAGAAATAGATGCCTTAACCGAAAATGATACCTATACGGTAGTGCCTCTCCCAAGAGATAAACATGTTATTTCTACCAGATGGGTCTTTACAAAAACAGAGTACAGCATCAGGCGTAGAACAGTACAAAGCAAGATTTGTTGCTAAGGGGTGCTCTCAGATTTATGGTAAAGAATACTTTTCTACGTTTTCGCCGACCACAAACCTAACGACAATCAGAGTTTTACTGCAAGTCGCATCACAATATGACCTAAACATCCATCGAATGGACGTAAAAAATGCTTATTTGAATGCCCCAATAGACTGTGAAATTTATATTACCCCTCCAGAGGGATTTATAATGAAAAATAAAAATAGCGTGTGGCGACTTAACAATTCATTAATATGGTCTAAAGCAGAGTGCTCAGTGTTGGAACACAGTATTCCATGATTATATTATTAAACAGCAATTTAGACAATGCGCTGTAGACCTCTGTTTATATACCCAACACAAAGAAAATAAACTACTGATTTTGGTTTTGTGAGTCGATGATATTTTAATCGCATCATATTGTGACATGTTAACTGATGTTAAGAACAAATGAAGTAAAAGATTCAAAATGACCGATCTGGGCAAAATATCCTGGTTTCTGGGGATAGAATTTACTCAAAGCAAAGGACTTGTTGCGATGACTCAATCGAGATACATCGACAAAATACTTTTAAAATTTGGAATGGGAGAGTGCAAGAAACGCTCTACACCGGTCGAGAATGATATTAATAAAAATATACACACAGAATCTGAAATAATAAATGACACACAATATCGCGAAATTATAGGTAGTCTTATATATTTAATGACTGTAACCAGGCCCGACATATGGTATACAGTAACAAAACTGTCACAAAAATTATCACGACCGACAATGAAGGATTTAAACATAGCTAAACAAGTCCTACGTTATTTAAAAGGAACTAAAAAACAAAAGTTAGTATTTAGAAAATCAAGAAATCCCCTAAAATTAGAAGGTTTTTCGGATTCAGACTGGGCAAACGACGCAGATCGCAAGAGTGTATCTGGATATTGTTTCAGACTCTCAGAAAATGGGCCTATTATTTCATGGAAATCTAAAAAGCAACAGATTGTATCTCTCTCTACGTGTGAAGCAGAATTTATCGCGATCACACACACGACCCAAGAAGCACTCTACCTTAAAAATATCCTGAAGACTATTTCGGAGCCAGAATTGATTACAAGCCCCATGGTAATTAATTGTGATAATCAAGCCAGTATAGTCTTAGCACAGAACACGATAATCAACCAAAGATCTAAGCATATAGATATAAAATACCATTTCATAAAAAACGAGATTAAAAAGGAATCCATTATTTTGAATTACATATCATCAGAACAAAATATCACTGATGTATTTACGAAACCGGCGACACGGATAAAGCTACAACGTTTTTTCTCAAAACTTGTTGGTGAATTCGACTGAATAATTTTTTTCTTTCACTGCCCTGTATGTATATAGATTTCTATATATTAAAAATACAGACCAGCGAAGTTCCACTTATGAGAAGGCTCTTATTTTTTTGCATGAATATCAGGGGAAAACCCTAGGTGTAATGCTCAGAGTATATAGATTTTTATATATCAAAAAAAAAAAAAAAAAAAAGTAGTCCTGGACAAGACGTTAAACTGTATCCATTTCATTTGTATTAACACTTTAACCTACTAATGCGTAACTAATACTTTTGCTTAGAAAAAAAAAAAAAAATCTTTGTAATTTTCCTTTTTGACATTTGAACACAATTAAAAATGGCGTCTTTTTAAATGCTAAAATTCTAAGATCCAAATGATTTCTAATTTTTGTTATGTCTAAGTGAATATAAAAATATATATTTATTTTTGAGCAGAACAAACACAAGGGACTTCCCCATTATAAAAAATAGGGAGGATGTTGCAATATTTTGGGTGTATAATGGGGTATGATCCCACACAGTTGGACGATTCTATTTATAAACGATGCTGCTAAGAACTGACGAATCAAATTAATTCACGTTCTGCTATCAACCAATAAGAAACCAGAATTGCTTCATAAATATTAAACCTTTTCTGGAGCAATTTCACATGTTCTTTCCCGGGTTTCGACACGGTAAGAATATTTTGTTCTGTGGAACTGTCTACTACAAACAAGTCACCTCCCAGGACTTGTGTGTAACAGCGAACCATCTGAAACTGTTCTGAAACTCAAAATGGCTTACACTTCTAGAGCGGCAATCCTTGATGAGGTGTTTTTGGAGCGAGGCCCCGTGGAAGAGTTGTTAACCGACAACGGGACTGCATTCAAGTCAGTAGCAGTGCAGAAGTACTGAAGAAATGAAAGATCCAACAATTTTTCAGAGCTGCCTACAGACCCAGTAGCAACGGGATCATGGAGAGAAACCACCGCACCATAAAGGCAGTTGCGGAAAGAGAAGGCACCTCACCTGAGCAAGCTGTCTTCTGGTATAACATGTCACCTAAACTGGGACAAGTACCAGAGACGGTCCCGCAACTGTCAACGTTTGCATATTCCTGGAGACATCCCAGAATGGAGCCGGCAAGCCGAGAAGTAGAGGCCATAGGGACAATTAAACTCGGGGACGAGGTATGGGTGAAGCCACCGGAGGCGCAATGCACCACACAATGGAGTAGAGGTCGCGTGACTGGGAGGAATACTAGTAACAACATTGTGGTGGAAGGAGTCCCGAGGCACATTCTCGACGTCAGATCAGTGGAGGGCGAAGCAGTGGAGGGTAGTGTGCAGCGACAGGAGGAGGACGAGACACCTCAGAGGCCAAGTAGAGAGAGGCGACCACCACAGTGGATGAGAGACTACGAAATGTGATCTTGAGATCAGGGAGGCATGTGGTTAGAAGCAAGAAAGACAAGTCTTACCATGGATGCTCAGCGAGTGAGTTCAGGCGAAGAAAAGGAAGAACAAACATGGCGGCAGCATTTTTATTTTGTCCGTTCTCGCGTAATCTCATGTGTGCATGAAGATGGAAACTATAAAACAATGTTCTTTTCTCGGTGCTGGGAGATTGTTCCCGATCAGGCAGGAGAGAAAGCAACGAGAGTAGAGACAGAGGACTGTAGCGATAATCTTTCTTGAACATTCCGTTTGTGTATTTGAGGTGAAACCCCCCCCCCCATTATACTTCAATCTACTTCTTGAGTTTTCTGATTGGCTAAGAAATTCAGTTTTTGTCCAGCTGCTTATATAAACATAAATATTGAATATAAAAAAATGTTGCCTCTCCTGTTCAATATGTTTATTTGTTAAACTGCTGCCATATTTTGTTAAATTCTAAGTGAACAAAAAAATATTGATCTAAAATTTTTAAGTGTGGAAGACCAAACATATTCATAAATTATTGTTAACATTATGTAAGAGATGTTTTTGTACACGTTTTTATGAGTTGGAGTAACACTTTGTAAAATACAACCATAAGAGTGATTCTCTCCATTTATTTTCATTAAAGAGAA
Organism: Euprymna scolopes; assembly: GCF_053919585.1. Lineage (NCBI taxonomy): Eukaryota > Metazoa > Mollusca > Cephalopoda > Sepiida > Sepiolidae > Euprymna > Euprymna scolopes. The sequence continues at coordinate 16,143,885 of NC_136524.1, read as the reverse complement.
AATACAGTTATAATTTCATTCAGTGAAAAGAATAATTTAAAATTAAAAACAAATATAGCATTAATGAATTTGTTGGAATATTTAAAAGAAAAGGAAAATTTACTAAAACTAAAATCAAAATCTTTATAAAACAATAATTTGCTCTGATTTAAAAAATACAATTATAAATATTATTCTCCTAAATTATTTGCACAATAATTTTTGAACAAATCCCTCTGAGAACTTTTTATTAGATTTACAAACATTTTTGTTCAGATTATTCTTAAAACAATTTATTTGCTATTGAATTAAACTATAATTACAAATAGTATTCTAATTTATTCTTGCAATAATTTAGATTTAAATTAAATGTTTATCTGCCAGCTGACCTTGTTTATGCATTCCCTGCCAGCATTTTGTCAGACTCATTCTAGCCTTAGTGGTCATCTTGGAGGCATCTCATCTTATACTACTCTACTTTGGACCATGCCTGAATGATTTTAAAGTCAAAATACTTAATTTTCAAACTTTAATTCCAGCCCTAATTTGAAAGTTTTAAAACATTGATTCAGATCATCTTTTTCCAGTTATTGTAGATAAAAATATGGCTGTGGGAAATTCTAAAGTGATTTTGAAGTCTTTAAACTGTTATTTTGAAAATAAGTATAATGATAGCCAGGAAATTATTTTCCACTTGACAGTTAAATATTTCAAAATCTTTATATAAAAACATAACAATTGAACCTTGAGTTGTCTAATTTCTTTTTTAAATCGTATTTTAAGGTATTGTAGCAGATTTATGTGTTTTTACTTCAGATTATTTGAAAACTATTAATTTTCAGAAATTTTTATTGACATATTTTGATTCCTTACACAAAAATATGCTTATATGAGTTTAAACATATATTTTTACACAAAAATATGCTTATGAGTTTTACCATATATTTTTACACAAAAGGTGTTGAAATGGAGCACAATAATAGTTATAACTTTATTTTTAGTCAGATTTTTTTTAATTTAAGATTCTTTCTTAGATTATTAGGCTAAATGCTATTTTTGAAATGTTTAAAGTAATTTCAATCATTTTTTTCACATGTTTTATTAATTATATAGAAAAGTTTGTTTTTTTTAATCTGATCACTTTTTAATGATATGTATTGGCATTTACACTTATTGCCTCTACACGATGTTGTAGACAGGTTGCAATTCCATCTATATTGTATGGGTTAGGATTAAAATGGAAGTTGAGATATTGTTCACTGAAGATAGACTTGCAGTGTCTTAAATTGATAATTTATGTGTGGTCTTCAGGTGGGTGAGCTAACTTGTCTGCTAATGAATAGGTTATATCTTTTAAGTAATGACTTAGTTGGTGGAATGTTGAGCCTTGACATGGCCGCAAGACAAATGAAGAAACCTGGAAAGCAAATGGACAAAATGTGATGGTGATAATAATAACTAAGATAAGAAAACTAGTCCAAAAATAATAATTCTTCATTCCAAAATGACTAACATATATTAAGCTATTCATTTGTTTTTCTTTCAGAAATTGGGTTATACGCCGGATTTTGTACAATATTCTTTGTTGCCACATCTTAAAGCTATCAAGAAAAAAGGTAAAATAATTAATTTAATAATGAAACTAAATTTAACATATGATTGAAATAATCCAATAAAGAAAAATAGAAATTTGACATCAACAACAAAAAAATATTGTTTTCATTTATATAAAAGGTGCCTTCAACAAGTATCCAGACTTTTTCATATGGGCACTTTTATTAATAGGACACACATGAAACTCTAGTACCCTTTGAAGTAATCTCCTTTGGCTGCAATGCACTTGTACTGTTCTAACAACTTTGGAAGGCCCCATGGAAGTCCTTTTATGTGAGCATGTCAATGATCCTCACCATAGCCTCTTTCATCTCTTCAATTGTCCTATAATGACAGCCTCTAAGGTTTTCCTTGAGCTTAGGGAATAACAAAAAGCCATAGGGGGCAAGGTCTGGACTATAGGAAGGGAAAGGAACTGTCTTGATGTCCATTTTGGTCAAATAGTCTGTGAAAAGGATGAAGTTGTGGATTGGTGCATTATCTTGGTGGAAATACCACTGACTCGATTTGAAGAGTGCTGGCCTCTTCCGATGGAATCTGTTCTTGAACTCCCTTATAACCTCAACATAGTATTCCTTGTTGACTATCAAAAAAAGGGATCATAAGTTTCTGGATGGATTTGCTCTGTCTGGCCTTCTTGGGTCTGGGAGAGCTAGGATGCTTCCTGTTATGGTGAGATATGTAATCACCACGAGAACATTTTAAATAAGAGACTGTGTCACCGGTCACTGGATATACAGAAGGAGAGATTCTTCCTGGACTGAACACGAAAAACACTACACATTATCTCTTTATAAATACCTTAATAAACCTTCATTTTCTTTATTTAAACCCAGAGTACATATTTATTCCTTTATTTCCTTCATGGAATACTGTCTCTTGATTATCCTTATATTATCGCCACCACAGTATATATCAAATCTAACTGAAGAAAAAAATTCTTCGGTTAGATGTAAACTTTGAGAGAAAAAAATTTTCAAAATTCATTGAAAGCAAAAGATTGCCACCCATTTACGCAAGTAAAAAGAATTTTTATGTTCTTATTAACAAATTAAACTCTGTTTTGTTTTGTTTTGTTTTTTTGTTTTTTGAACTTGGGAAAAGTTGACGTCATAACATACGTAAATTGTTTGAATTTTCTTCATAAGAAATATTTTTCATCTCATTTTACAAATTCTTTTTTTTTTGAAAAGCGATTCAGAGGTGTTTTGTTTTGGTTAATATGATAAAAACTAACAAAATATACTGTGGGAAATATTTTTTCTTTCATAAAGAAAATTTAAAAAAAAAAGAAGTTTATGTATATTTGAAAAAGACAAAAAGGATCTCTTGAAATTTGTAACGTGTTGATATTTTGTACGGTGAATTTTTCTGAACATTTCTCACTGTTGACAATTTTTTTCATCACGAAATCAGTGAAGGTGAGTATCTTGTTTGAACAAAATTTTGTATATTCGTATTATTTGGATCCATCGGACTACTGTTCTCATCTTGAGTGTGATTTTCACAACGTTTCGGTTGATGTAACCTCCGACCTTCTTCAGGTGTATCTTGTCAAACTCGGGAATGTTTCTGTCGAACTCGGGAATTTGGACGGAATTTCGAGCGGAACCCTTTATTTATTTCAAGGGGGTAGTGTGCTCTTGTTCCATCAGCCATGACTGGATAGAGGTCCTAAGTAATTTGCAATTGTATTTTTCGGTCACCCATTGAACCTTCAACCTTCAGGAGAATATCACTTTTTACAATTGATTTTTCCAACACTAACCACTGCGCCACAGGTCCTTGCAGACAATTCTAGTATGAATTTTAGGAGCCTTAAACCTATTTTTATTCCCGAGTTTGACAGAAGCACTCCCGAGTTCAACAAGATTCACCTGAAGAAGGTCAGAGGTAACATTGACTGAAACGGTGTGAAAATCACACTCAAGATGAGTAGTTCAATGAATCCAGATAATATGAATGACCAATCCTCATCTCAAAAATTCAGAAACGTCAAAATTTTGTGTATACATTGACTTAATATTTGTGCATTTAAAAAAATAGCTTCAGAACAAATAAAAACGTTGATGAAAACGTTAACTGAGAGGTTGATTGCTCAGCAAAAAGCCCAAATTAACTTTCAAAAACAGATGTTTGGCAGGAGCGTTTTGAAACGCTTGTCATACAGCAAACTGAGATAACCAACTATTTTGTGAAACTGCTTTGTCACAAAAATTTAATGATAGTGCATCTAGATTTTTTTCAGCAGTGGGCATAGTTAACTCACTAGCTGAGTTCAAATACCATCCAGAAAGAGGTGACATTTTTCCCGCCTTTTATCGTAGGTTCAAGATGATCTTTACAAAAAGATGTGAAAAATGGTCTGACAAAGAAAAAAAATCACACTCCTACTTCAGAAATTGGGTACGGAGAAAAATACAAAATTTATAAATTTGATTTGACCAAAAACCGGAAAATATTTCTTTTTCGGAAACTGTTGGAATTTTGTACTCAATATTTGGTGAAAGAGACAGCCTTTTTCATACAAGATATAAGTGTCTAAACATACAAAAAAAAAGAAACTGATGATATTGTCACATAATCAAGTAAAGTCAATATCTAGTGTGAACTATTTAAATTAAAAGATCCATCAGTTAGCATGTTTAAGTGTTACATATTTGTCCAGGGACTAACAGCACCGAAGGACAAGGATTTGAGGTCAAGAATTTTATCAAGATCTAGAAATGAACTTGCAGAAAGTGACAGAAGAATGCCAGAAGTTGATAAATGTGAAAAGGAACTACACTAGGAGAGATGGAAAAGTTACATCCCAGGTACAAATAGTGAAACAAAAACATTTCCCAAGAACAAAGGAAAAAGTTTTGAATATTGGAGCTGTGCGGATTCGCACTTAAGAAAAAATTTCTCTTTTAAAGACCAACCTTTTTATTCTTAAGTTCTTGCTTTTCAGAGATTTTTTTATTTTCTGAAAATCTATTTATTATCATTTAAATACAATAATGTACTGAAACAACCTAGATGTATATTTTCCTAACAATTTGGATACATTAATAATTGAATAATAACATTGTACTGTAATAATACAATTTAACTTTCAATATTATATAACAAATCATATAAAATTATGTTTGACAAAATAAGAAAATTTATATTAAATACAAACTTTACATAACACTGGACATAGGAAATAATGTGGGTTTTGCTTATATTTGTAAATTTTCACATAATGAAAATAATAAATAACAGTCTCGACCCAGCATTGCCTGGAAATAATGATGTTGATGATTTTTTTTTTTATTCTTAAATATATAAATAATTTTATATTAATAACTATCATTCCATTGCTTTTATTTTATAAAAAGAAATTGCATAAACATTAACAAAGTAAATGTTGATGATAATTATAAAGAATAAATTACAAAAATTTTCTTCATACTTAAGTATGAAGAAAATCGTTGTAAATTATGTTGAAAGAACAGGAATGAAAAGTAAAAATCTGAAAATCCCTAAAGATATTAATTTCAATTGACTAATCACAAAATTAAAAAAAAAAAATTGGATATTGCTATGGTTCAAACTGATAGTTTCAATCTTCGATTGCTTCATGTGTAACTATTAAACCAGTGTGGCAAGTGTTAGAAGTGTCAATGAAATGCAACACAGAAATGAAACATATCACATTCACCTTTTTTCTTTCCTTCTTTTTGGTTCAAACATAAGTATGATCTGATCAAACAAGCAAAAGAATTTAGTTCTGTTTAAATATACCAATGTAATGTACTTATGAAAAGGTGTTATACTTTTTATAACCTCTAAAAATTGGAATTAAATCTAGATTTAAATACAGAATAATATAGAATGATATGCCATAAAAAAGAAGACAGCAGCAAGGTCACTGTTCTCATTACAGAAAAACATCAGTCTGAATAGTTGGTTGTTATGAATGAAAATTTATTACTATTATCATGATAATAAAGTAATTGTAAAAAGAATTGGCTCTTTAGGAAAAGCAGAAATATTTTTCTTTGAAACACTGATGTTTTTAAAGCTAATTTCTCTTCAACAGTTTGTATTTTGGAGATGGAACTCTTTTCGAGATAAGTCGCAGCTATATTAATTTTACTTTTTATCTTTTTAGATTCAAATGTTAATAACTACATTTTATTTCAGTATTTAATTTATATTTTTATTTTCTGATTGTTTTATTTAATAATTAGCGTTTCTCGTCCATAAATGTTTATTTTACCTACCTAGTTGATTGCATAAATAGATTAGGCAATTGTATTCATTTGCAGTTCATGAGAGGGGAATCTATCACCATACTTTCCCTTAACCTCACCAATTGGACTTTTATTAAGTACAATACTTAATAAAATATTTTTCTTTTTTTTTTTTAATGGAGAATAGAGAACACACTGTGGATGCATTATCGGCAGCTACCGTTACTCTCGCTTCTCTTTATTTGTCCCTCAGTCCTCGTTTTTCAATGAGTGATTTTTCTGACAAAGGGAGAAGAAAAAGCTGTATTATAGGTTGGCAGTATTTTGCGTGAGCAGTCGCCAGAGATGTCGGGAATTTTCTGTTTCTATATCTATCCTTGTAGCCATGTCACTAGTAAGGGTGCTGGAGGTATCTGGGCTGACATTTATCCACCTGATAGTCCAGGACCACTAAGGAGGCTGTCCTATCAGCAGGTACAAAGTACTGGAGCTGCTGTATTGCCATTTGGTGAATGGATTCTAGACCATGCAGTAGCTTCTGGTGGGGCCTCTGGATACCATATTAGTAGGTAATTGTTACATCTTTACCTTATCATGTTCTACAAAAAAAAAAAAAATTTCTTCGTTTCTTTTTCTCTCTTAGTTTCCCTCTCTGTCCTGCTTTAAGCAAGTCTGATGACCTAGTCCACAAATTCCAAAACTCCATCATGACAAGTTTCAATAAATACACGATTAAACCCGGGTCTCCAACTTCCAACGTAGACCCCCACTACCATGTCTCCTTCTCTAACATCAGGGGTCTACGTTCTAACCTTCCAGAGGTTGAAACCTAATTACAGGAGACTAAACCAGACCTATTATTTCTAAGCGAAACTGGCATTGAACAAACTATTTCTCTAGGTGAGTTCGTAATTAAAGGATACTCTAATTTAACTTCCAAATCTGACCCCCAAGATCGCCATGGGCATGGAATATGTGCCTATATTTAAGATGGCTTTCCATGTGGTAGGGACATCTCCAGAGAAGATCCTAACTTACCCTATATGTGCTTCTGTATATGTACTGCATTTATATTTACTCTCTATCGCCCACCCACCCACAACAGCGGAGTTACTATCTTTAAAAGCATATCTGAGAAAAGTCCTATTTGCTTATCCTTCAGCTAACATTCACATATGTGGAGACTTCAATGTTCACAATGTGGAATGGTTGACCCACTCAAACAAGACCGATGATGAGGGAAGGTTCTGTCATGATTTCTCCATTGCTTATGACTTCACTCAGATTGTTCACAAACCCACCCGTATGCCCAACACTGGCGGCCAGTATGCACGTCTCCTAGACCTTTTTCTCACAACTTGCCCTGAACTATGTTCAGTTTCCATTCTGTCTCCTCTTGGATCTTCCGACCACTCTGTTGTATCAATTAAGATAAAAATGAAATGTAAAAAGTCTTCAGACGTACCTTTCCATCGTACAGTATATCGATACACTATGACTGACTGGGATAGCTTCTGTACATTTATATCATATCTACCTCTGCATTCCATGTTTAACAAAGATGTGTCCTCTATAGTATCAGACCTGACAGAATGGTTAATTGTAGGTATAGACCATTTCATACCCTCGAAAAAGTTCCAGCAAAAACCTAACAGCCAGCCATGGTTCTCTCCAGAATGCACACAGAAATCACTTTTTCCATTGCTTCTAACATAATAGATGTATGGAGACTAAAGCCGCTTTCAGGACTGCCAGCAATCATTGTAAGAAAGTAATAAAGAACGCAAGAGAGTTGTATGCTCAGTCCATCAAGTCCAAAGTAGCTGAGCAGCAGCTTGGCAAATAGCAAACAGAATCCTGAACAGAAGCATGTGCTCTATCCCAACTCTCATAAATGGACCTGAGGTAATCTCGTCAGCATCAGACAAAGCCAAACTCTTTGCCAAGAACTTTGCAGCTAATTCTACCCTTTGCAACCAATGCCGCCAACCCCCAATATTTCCTCCTGTATCAGAAAACATGCTATGTGATATATCTGTACGTGATGTTGCCTAGCTAATCAAAAACCTTGATTCCAGTAAAGCTACCGGCCCTGCCAGTATTCCAATTATAGTACTCAAAAACTTACACCAGAACTAGCACCCATACTTACAAAACTGTTTAAACGTAGTCTTAAGGAGAATTTCTTCCTATCACCCTGGAAAATCTCATTAGTATACCCTGTATTTAAGAATACAGGTGATCACTCATCCCCCTCTCAGTACAAGCCAATAAGTTTCCTGTGTGTCATGAGTAAGTTGCTGGAATCTGTGTTAAATAGAGAAGTAATCAACCATCTCAACAAAAATAACCTTCTTATTATTATTAGTGACACTCAATATGGTTTCCGTTCTGCTAAATCTACAGCAGATATGTTTACAGTTATTTCTCATAGGATTAGTGAATCTCTCAAGGGAGGCAACCTTTCTAGGGCAATTGCTCTTGACATATCTAAAGCCTTTGATAGGGTATGGCATAAAGGTTTACTTCACAAAATCTCCAGCTATGGTATAGCTGGAAATGTCTTCTCAATTATTAAATCATTTCTCTCTGATAGATTCATAAGAGTAGTAGTTGATGGGTAAAAAATCAGAAGCTCACAGTATAAATGCTGGAGTCCCTCAGGGGTTCATCCTGGGCCCAACTTTTTTCCTGATCTACATTAATGATCTTTCAAATCACATCCTTACATCATTCATAGACATTTATGCTGATGACACTACCCTCTATGGTAGCATATCTAAGACCGTAAATGACCAAGTTGTCTCCGATTCTCTCTCCTCTGATCTTGAATACGTGGTACAATGGGGACAGGAGTGGCTGGTTACTTTTAATGCATCTAAAACCAAACTTCTATCTTTACATCAACGTTCTAATCCCCATCTGGCAGCAATTGAAATGAATGGCTCTCGTCTTGGGGAGGCCTCATGTCTTGACAAGCGTCTTGACCTTTACTCCTGATCTTAAATGGAGCACGTACATCAAATCTGTTGCCAAGGTCGCTGGAAAAATGGTGAAATCCTTCTATCGATCCAGTAGATCAAGTCTGTGGTCAAGGTCGCTGGGAAAATGGTGGGATCCTTCTACTGCTCCAGAAGATATCTCACTAATGATGCAATTCTCTATCTGTATAAAAGCCAAGCACGTCCAAGGATGGAGTACTGCTGCCACATCTGGGTAGGAGCTGCTAAAAACAGTCTATCCTGCCTTGACAGAGTATAAAATAGACTTCATGGCTTGGTGGGGGATGACCTTTTCTCTATCCTGCAACCTCTATCCCACAGAAGAGACATTGCGAGCCTGTCTCTGTTTTATCTGCCCCCCCCCCCCCCCCCGCCAATCTTTCACGAAAAACACCCGACTAGCTGAAACCACTGTCAATAATTTTTCCCACTCTTTATCCGTGCCTAAATCAAAACGTAGATTCCATGAACAAAGCTTCTTTCTTAGAAATGTACGGCTGTGGAACTCTCTGCCGCTTGCCTGTTCCCCCCCCCCCCGAATTTAACTTGGATTTCTTCAAGTCCAACACAAACAAATTCCTGATGAACTGCCCCCTTAAGTAATGACATCTTATCAAATCCCCAATACTAACTATTACTACGATACTATCCCATTGATTACTGTACACACAATAACCCTTATCCCCGAGTGGCTCCTGGGCCTTGATAAGTGATTCTTTCTGTCTATTAAAGTTTGTTTGATTAATAACAGTAGCTTTCAAAATATGAAGGTGGAAAAAATTCTTAATGTTTAAAATTTTTTTCTAAAAAGAATGTACACATTCTGGTTGTTCAGTAAGTGTGAACCTGTATCAATTTAGTTGGTTTTGAATTGACCAATTAGAAGCATTGTCTTCCATTTTTTGTAAATCTTTAACTCCTATCTTGTATTTGTATAAAAAGCAATTTAAAAAGGCAATGTGGACAGATTTTGTAAGTGTTAATAAGATTAACAGTTGATATGATTCTGTGTTGTCCTAACTTTATTTATTATGTCTCCTTGGGGCATCTCTGACTTTAATTCCTAATCTTATTTTAACATTTGATTAAATAAACTAAAAATTATTTTTTAATCTCACACACATGCATGTACAGACACTTGCTTCAATATTTTGGATGCGTTCCAAGGATGTACTTATTGAGTAAGAGAGGATGTAAGTTGAAGTGACATGTTGCAACACTAGTTTCACTTCAATAATCATAATTTGTAAACTACTAATCCAATTAGGCTCAAATGTTGGCATGTACTCTTTGAAGGTTAGTATTTTATAAAAACCATATGCATTTGCTATTAGTGGTGTCAGAGACATTAAATTACAATTTGTGTTGCATGCATGTTACATTATAGAATTATTAGTTGAAGGCTAAATTAAGAGTTCATGCTTCAACTTCATTCATTTGAGATTCGTTAGAATCATAGCGTTTGATTAACAGAAAGGAACACACAACTCTACATTATTGTTTGTATTTTGTCACATTACATCTTCATTAGTATTGAAATATCTTCGAATTTGATTAGTTTTAAATTATTTGCATTTCTTTATAAACTGCCATATCTGATCTTTTTCTGGGGGGCAAAACATTTTTGAGTCACTTAAAAGATTTCAAATAATTCAACAATAAATCTTAGAAACAAAAAGAACAAATTCAGTTATTTTTATTGATTAATAAGAAATTTAATCAATATAATATTAAATAATCTTAAATTACATAAACTTTTAAAAATTAACAGAAAACTAATTACAATGCTTTGATTTTATTCGAAGGCTTACTTTAATGAATAATAAGTATTATAAATTGTTGCATATATGTTTATTTTATACTAGCATGGGTGCCCGGCGTTGCCCGGGTGTTTGGAGGTGTATGCTGAGCAAAAAAAAAGGGGGTAATTTTTTAAACTTTGCCCCCTATTATGACCCCTGAAAATTTATTGTTTTGGCCTCAAATCAAGTTATTAAGTTAGATCCATGTCCACGGAACCTATATCTAACATTTCAAGTGTGTAGACCCAAAATTGTCGGAGAAGTTTGGTAGAGTTCTCAAAGCTCAAATCGTTGAACTTTGACCCCTTAATCGCCAAATTTCTGGCTAAAAACCGATCACATAGATTTTTCCAAATCTCAGTACCCTGTATATCAAATTTCGAGTCTGTAGACTAAAAATTGACAGAGTTATATCGTAGGGAAATGTACACACACACACACACACACACACTTTCACTTTTATAGATATATAGATTTAAAATTTGAGTCTGACAGAATGACAAAATTATATTGCAAACCGATATATTAAACAAACGAACTTCAAAGAGACAAATGAACACATAAGTAAAAAAAAATTGTATTAGAAAACATTTCTTGATTATTCCACGTCTTTTTTTTTTACAGACCTGACGACTGAGGTTCGCTCTTAATAAAAATTGTTTTTTTATAGTCTTAATTTTGACTTCCCTTTTCATAAAAAACTAAAAAAAATCAAGAAAGAAAAGAAATTTAATTTTATTCTTTTTTCATTAATTTCTTTCTGTGCAAAGCAATTCTTTCAAACTTAATCTGTTTCCAAAATGTTTTTATTTTATTCCCCTCCCCCTTCATTCACTGTAAGTTTGGGAAAAGGTGTTATAAATAAAAAAAACTATACAAAATACTATTAAAAACCCGCCGAATATATGTCAACCTATGTCACGGTAACATATATTGAGCGAGTTTTTAACAGTATTTTAACCGGTTTTTTATTTATTACACCTTTTTCCAAACTTACCGTGTTAAAGAGAGAATCGGCCGCCATCTTTAATTTTCCAATACATCGGTAAACACTGTATGGTTTTCGAGCTGAATAAACATGTTACATTGAATAAAAACACGAAAAATATATCCAGTTTGGTAGAAAAGTAACTTATCTTGCCTTTGATAACATTTATTTGTTATATATTTGTTTTTTTGACAACTTTTTCGAATCTATGTGTACAGTAATACAAACCCGTTTTTCGAGCTGAATAAATATGTTACATTGAATAAAAACACGAAAAATAAATCCAGTTTGGTAGAAAGTAATCTATCTTGCCTTTGATAACATTTATTTGTTATATATTTGTTTTATGACAACTTTTTCGAATCTATCGAGTGAACGCGCGTTTTTTTTTTTTAGTTTAGTTTCATATATATATATATATCTTTCTAGCTTAAAAAAAAGTTTTAAAATTTTATCAGCCGGCATAATTTATTTTTAAATATTGAAAAATTTCAGGAAAATTAATTTTTGCTAGATTTTTAAAACATGTGTGTCAACAGCTTAAAAAAATCGTCTCTTCAAACGAACATGTTTTTAAGAGGAATACCTTGTGAACGTGTGTGCGTGTATGCGCGCGTGCTGGGTAGTAGTACTACTACTAATAATCTTTCCAGCGTTTGTTTTCGTGTGTGCGGACGTGATGTCGTAGGTTGGATTGTAAGATTGTGTAAGTTTCGTATTTTTTTAATTTGTAAATAACAAGTTATGAAAAAATTAAACCCTTCCAAGATGGACAATAAATAAAGCCATAATATTTTATGGTAAAGGTAAGAGCGTAGGAACCATAGTTTTTTAGGAGATGTGATTATTGGATTAACCAATCAGAAATCGTCTGTGGCACACACATCTCTGTTTTTATAGATATATAGATAGATTTGCATTGTTAATCTAGGATGGGTATCCTTCAATCCTTCTTGTGTATAAGAGATGACTATAAGTATAGGTATCAGTTTTTGTCTTAGCAATAAATGAATTTGGAAAAGTGAGCAATTTCCAGAAAATGTCTCCATCTATCAATGACCACTTCCTTCTTGATAAAGAAATAAAGTATAAGCTGTTTTAAAGAATTTGCTGATCAGTGGAAACAATTCAATTATTTGCTAAACATGTACGATGCAAATCAACCCTCTAAAATATGCTTTATTTAATTTTTCAAAATCTTCAGAATAATATCACTTCAGTGCCAAATTTCAGATTATAAACATTTTTTAAATATTTCACATTATAAACATTTTTTAAATATTTATATATTATGTATATGTTTTCCACATTCAATAAGATTCCCTCCTGCCGTTTTGAAATTACCAACATAAATGATTTCATTTTATTAAATATAATTTACCATGGTCAAAGTAACTTTTATCAGATTTCATACAAACAAAAAATAATACAAAATATAGTTTATTTATCAAAGAGAATTTTTTATTTATCATAAAAACTTAATTTCTAAAAAAAAATCACAATTGATTAAAATTTAGTAAAACAAATAAAATTTTTTTACTTGCTTTATTGATGAACATGTAAAAAAGTATTTCCAATATTCAGATAAAAAAAAATTAATTCATTTCAAGAGGATAAGAGTAAAACGATATTAAATTTTATATTAAAATTAAAATGTTAACTTTATTTTTCTGTTCAAGGTTGATAGACAATGAAAGTGAGGGGACCTAATGTACAAAGACTTGGAAAATTTGATAATTTAGTTTAAATATTTCAAACAGATGCAATGAAAAACAACCACAATAGAGATAGGTGGAGGGGGAGGGAGACCTACTATAGCACTTTTATTTCACTAGTGATGCTTAGGATGTTTTTTGTTTTTTGGTAAACAGATGTAAATAGTTTTAAACAATTATAATTTCTAATCCAAAAATAGTTTTTATCTTTAAAATGGTTGTTCATTTCATTCGTCTTCTTTTAGGTGTTAATAGGTTAAAAAATCATTGTGAACTGATGACAACCTAACTACAAAAGGATTAAGAGTTTTCAAGTACATAGGCTTAATAAACAACCTTGCTCATCTTTTTGTTTTGTTTTGGTGCAATCTAGTCACTTTTCTATCACCTGACGTGGGATTATCAACATTAAAGCTGTTATTATTTATATAATAGCAGAGTTATTGGATAATATGGGATTAAATTATGACTGCCAATTATTATTTGATGTTCTATTTTTTTATATTTAATATTTTTCCTCACACTAGAAATTTATTGGCAAAATAAATAAAAAAGCTATCGCAAAGTTTTTTCCTAAAGGAGTAATATATTTTTGGAACAAATTATCTAAGCAGATTTAAAATATCATTAATGTAGAATATTTCAAAAATAAACTGGATAAGTTAAAATATAAATAATGAAAGAAGGAATTTACAACAGCATTTTTATATCTAAATTTTTGAGATGAGGATTGATTATTCATATTATTTGAATTCTTTGAACTGCTGCTCTCATTTTGAGTGTTATTTTCGGACCCTTAAAGCTATTTTTGTTTCTAAATATACATTCTTTTTACATATTATTCCTACATATATATATTTTTTTTATATTTACTATTTATTACTACACATTATTACTATATATATATATATATATATATATATTAAATCATATATATATATATATATATATATATATATATATATATATAATATATATATATATATATATATAGATTTAATGATTAGAAAGACCAGAGTGTGAAATTGTTTTTAATGAATATTAACTATTTACCAAAAATGAAATTGAAATTTTTTCTTTCAAATTTTAGAATTAATGATTCCAATTATTGTGTTAAATTCTATACTCGGTTTTCTTAGTAGGGTAACTGTTGCCCAACATATGTGCTGCTTCTTTGAATCGTTGTACTCTCTACCATTTTTCTTTCTATATAATTTTTACTTCATCCCTACCAATAGATAGTTTCCCAATTTTTAATTTAATTATGTAGTAATTCGTTACTTTGTAAAAACTAAATTGCTAAAATCTTGAGAAAAGCTAATGTCCCATCTTCTATGGGGTCATTTAGTATTTCTTAAAGGTTAGCAATTTTTTTTCATTTTTGCCTTTTTATGGTAAACCGGCAAAATGTTGGTTGTGAATAGGCAAAAAGAACTTCAATATTCATTTAAATGTAGAATATAAATGTTTTTTAAAAACAAAAAACAACATTTTTTAAAAAATGTGTTTTCACCGTACAAATCTTTTTCAATCTTAATCAGCAACATAGCATTTCTTAATGCTATTTTATCAAATAAATGTTACTAAAATTCTGTCTTGGAAATAAAATTTATCATTTGATTTCAGTTTTATACATAGAGTAATTTCTAGTATAGCTGTTACATTATTAGGTTCATCGGTCAGGATATCTGTAATATTAAATGGATAAGAAGGCTAGGTTTTTTTTTTTTTTGGAGAGAGGGAGATTCACCATTTATCAAAGCCCGAAAGCCACTTGAGTGAAAGGGTTAATGAATGTAAGGTGAAAGTTTAGAAATGTAAGGGTTAATGAATGTAAGGTGAAAGTTTATGGATGTAAGGGTTACTGAATGTAAGGTGAAAGTTTATGAATGTAAGGTAATGAATGTAAGGTGAAAGTTTATGAATGTAAGGGTTAATGAATGTAAGGTGAAAGTTTATGAATGTAAGGGTTAATGAATGTAAGGTGAAAGTTTATGAATGTAAGGGTTAATGATGTAAGGTGAAAGTTTATGAATGTAAGGGTTAATGAATGTAAGGTGAAAGTTTATGAATGTAAGGGTTAATGAATGTAAGGTGAAAGTTTATGAATGTAAGGGTTAATGAATTGTAAGGTGAAAGTTTATGATGTAAGGGTTAATGAATGTAAGGTGAAAGTTTATGAATGTAAAGGGTTAATGAATGTAAGGTGAAAGTTTATGATGTAAGTGTTAATGAATGTAAGGTGAAAGTTTATGAATGTAAGGGTTAATGAATGTAAGGTGAAAGTTTATGAATGTAAGGGTTAATGAATGTAAGGTGAAAGTTTATGAATGTAAGGGTTAATGAATGTAAGGTGAAAGTTTATGAATGTAAGGGTTAATGAATGTAAGGTGAAAGTTTATGAATGTAAGGGTTAATGAATGTAAGGTGAAAGTTTCTGAATGTAAGGGTTAATGGAATGTAAGGTGAAAGTATATGAATGTAAGGGTTAATGAATGTAAGAGTGAAAGTCTTATGAATGTAAGGTTAATGCATGTAAGGTGAAAAGTTTATGAATGAAGGGATAATGAATGTAAGGTGAAAGTTTATGAATGTAAGAGGGTAAATGAATGTAAGGTGAAAAGGTGAAGTTTTATGAATGTAAGGGTTAATGAATGTAAGGTGAAAGTTTTATGAATGTAAGGGTTAATGAAGGTAAGGTGAAAGTTTATGAAATGTAAGGGATTAATGAATGTAAGGTTGGAAGTTTATGAATGTAAGGGTTAATGAATGTAAAGGTGAAAGTTTATGAATTGAAGGGATAATGAATGTAAGGTGAAAGTTTATGAATGTAAGGGTTAATGAATGTAAAGGTGAAACAGTTTATGAATGTAAGGGTTAATGAATGTAAGGTGAAAAGTTTAGGAATGTAAGGGTTAATGAATGTAAGGTGAAAGTTTATGAATGTAAGGGTTAATGAATGTAAGGTGAAAGTAGAATTAAGTAATTGTCAATTAGTTGTCAAATTGGGTAAAAATTTGATTATTTGTGGGGATGGTTCAACAAGAACTTGTTAACATTAGATATGAAGGCTACTATTTTGTATTCAACTGGGAAGCAGGCCAGCGGAACAGTGTTCCACAGCTGTGCAGTTCTGGAAAATAGCTTTGTTCATGGAATCTGCATTTAGAATTAGGTACAGTTAGAGCATGGGGGAAATCGTATATAGTGGTTGTAACTTGTCGAGTGTTTTTTGTGAAAGTTTGGCAAGGGGAACGATAGATTGGAGTTGTTATGAAAATAACGATAGAGCAGAGAGAGACTCACAACGTCTTTTCTGTACAAAAGAGGTGGCAGGTAAGGGAAAAGTTCTTGGCAAAGAGTTTTGCTTTATCAGATGCTGACGAAATTTCTTCAGATTCATTGATGATAATAGGAATAGAGGACATGCTTCTGTTCAGGATCCTGTTTGTTATTTGCCAAAAACTGGTGGGAACCAAGCCGCTGTTCACCTGCTTTAAGATGCCATTACCAAAAGGACAATAACAACTAAGGGCAATAACTCTTCTCAACTTAGCAAGGTTACATAACTATCACAATGTTTCCCTTCTTTAACTGAAAGTGGACACAATGAATTGCTTAATAAATTTTATTTTATTTATTTAATTTTTTATTTTTGTTAATGGGAAAATGTAACGTTTATTCTTCTATGGGTGTAGGAAGCTTATTAGATCTAATTTCTGTGAAGCCTTTATACATCTTTGGAATCTTCTTAGCTCAAGATCCACGTGTGTGATTCCATATTACTCAGATGTTAAGGTGGTGTTTTAAGGACCCCTTGGGCAAAACAATAGCAGGAATGCCCAGGTGTGTGTAGGTGGTGTAGTAAGGAATCCCAAGGGGTGTAAAGAAGTGGTGGTAGTGGGGGAGGGGGGGGGAAAAGAACAGTAGGCAGAAAAAAAAAGTGGTAGTAGGCAGCCCGGTTCGAACCTGTAATGAGCAGGAGAAAAAAAGGGTTAAAAAATTGTGACGTCTTAGTCAATGTCTCAATCACCTGACCGGAAGTTTGGAACATCGAAATTAAGCATAGTCAATCGAAAAGAAGACGATGACTTGCTAAAATGCAATCCGTTTTTGTAGAAAACTGCTCAGTTGAGGGTGAAGGAATGAATGTTTTTGGCCAATTTTTTTATATTTGTCATCCAAGACATTGAGCTTCAAAATGAAACAGAAATGGTCAGGATCTGTCACCTGTGTCGAAAGTTTTTGCGAAACATACAAACAAACAAACACACACACATTTTGCCCTTTATATATATAGACTAGCATGGGTGCCCGGCGTTGCCCAGGTGATTGGAGGTGTGTGTGGAGAGAAGAAAAAAGTGTTAGTAGGCAGGCGGCTTCGAACTCATGACGCAAAGGCAGTAAAACTGAGATCTTACTCGCTGCACTACAGCGACAAAGGAAGTGAAAAACATTTAAATTTAGCAATTAAAAAGTTAAGTGAATGAGTTCACACAGGTGTGTAAATTTAACGAGGTCAAGCATCACGCCATAGGAGAAGGAAATGACGCACTTATCTTTGGCTCCAAGCCAGTTCATCTTTACACTCCACAAGATGTTGGGGAAAAGCAGCTCCCGATAAGTTGATGAAAATAAATGTAGATGCAACCTCTTTTTGTAAATCGGAGTTATTACAATCTAAGGAGTATATAAAAGTTCTAAGAAAGGGCAACCCCCTCCCCTCCGAGAACCCCTAGAAAAAAGCCTTTGCCGGACATACAAAAAGTTTGCACATGCAAACACACATTTTTGCTTTTATATTATAGATGAGCTAGAGGTGGGGACTGAGGGTCGGTTGTGTTAAGAGAAAGAACGGATGACTCTTGTTAGATTATTAAGCAAAACAAATAAAAAATATGTTTGTGGATCCTTTTGAGATATTCTCTCTTATCTGTTGAATGTATACGGTTTTTAACCAAATATGTTTGAATTGGAAAGGTATGGAAAAATAATGCATCAATTGTCCATCAAATTAGTGTGCATTATTCCATCAGATTCTTGTATTTCTCCAGTATCCATTGATTTATCTAGTCAACATTTTTTTTTCAAACAAAACTATAATTCAATAATATATGATATAAATGCTATGAAACCAAAGCCACCTTTAAAACTGTTTACAATCACTACATGGCCCTGTCGGTGGGGCATTACTGCCCCCCCTGCAGAGGGTAAAAGTCCCTCAATGGGGGTCCTGGATATGACCTTAAACTATATCCAGTGGTGAGGCCCCAGCTTGTGGGCTTTGGCGAGTGTGGAGCCACCCTTTAATTACCATTGCTCCCAGGTCCACTCTGACCCGGAGTGGTAGTACCTGTTAGGGTCCCAACTATGGGTTGAATAGAAACCGACGTGAAAACAACAAATATACTCTATTAAAAAAAATTTTCTTCAAAATCTTTGGATTCAGCATTAAATAACCCGAAAAGGATTGATATGCCATAAAACAAAAACAACCAACCAACCAACTAACCAACCAACAATGACTACAAAATAGTTGTAGAAAACGTGAAAGAGTCTTATGCCCAATCCTTAAGTCAAGCTTAATTCTCACAAGTTTTAGCAAATAATAATTAAGGCCATAAATAGATGTAAGACCTATATTCAATCTATTCCAATCATTAATGAATCAGAAATGGTTTCTTCAGCATCAGATAAAGCCAAACTTTTTGCAAAATATTTTGCATCAAATTTCACTTTTTGTGATCAACACCAACTATCTCCTGAATCCTTCCCCCCATGATGGTAAACACTCTGAATAATATCCATGTCTGGGATGTTGCCAAACTTATCAAGAACCTTAATGTCAGCAAGGCAACTATCAAAACTAGCTCTATTTCTTACAAAGCTGTTCAATCATTGTTTAAAGGAAAAATTGCTTAGAAAATTTTGTCAGTTTGCCGATTATTTAAATATACTGCAGACCAGTCTTTTAGATCTCAGTACAGATCAATTAGTCTCCTGATGAGTTGTTTGAATCTATCGAGAAGTTGTCAACCAGTTAAACAAAAATAAGCAATATGGATTTCATGCTGACTGTTAATATCCTGCAAGATCAGTGAATTTATTAATGGAGCCTTTCTTGCTAGAGCAATAGCTGTTAATACATCAAAGGTCTTTCATAAGAGTTTCACGCAAAGGTCTGTTTTGCAAACTTTCATGTCTATGGAATATCTGGAAATGTCTTTTCAACTATTAAATCCTTTCTCTTTCAAAATAGTTGTTGATATCCAAAGCACTTAGTATCAGTGCTGGTGTGCTACAAGGATCCATTCTAGACAAACTTGGAGATGACATAATCTTTTATGGCAACACTTTGAAGAGCATTAATAATCAAGATCTTTCTTATGCTCTCTCATTCTTTTGACTTGGAGCACATGATACAATTGGGAGAAAAGTATCTGGTTACGTCTAAAATCAAACATCCCTCCTTTTACTACTAACACTTGGATCCTCACTTTGCTTCAGTTTGAATGGGTAGAACCCCGCCCTCTGCTTTGATAAGTGTCTAGGAACTGAAGTAGAAGACTTGCATGAGATTTATTACTAAGGTTGCTGGGAAAATTTTTCATTCTATTGCTCCAGAAGGTACCTCACTCTTGACACAATTCTCTACAAGATTCAAATATGTCTTCAGTCGGAGTTTTGTTATCACATCTGGAGAGGTGCCACTCATAGCACTTTTTTCTGCATTAAAAGAATTCAAAACCGACTTTGTTGTCGTCTTCTCTTTCCTGCAGCCTCTTTCTCACAGAAGAGACATTGCTGATCTTTCCCTATGCTGTTATTATTTCTATGGTAGGTACTCAAAAACATTCACAACAAAAACTCTTTCAGCTACAACCACTGTAAATAATTTTCCTTTCTTGCTCTAGGTACCTTACGCTAAACAGAACTTTCATAAGCAGAGTTTCTTTCCAAAAACTATCTGTCAATGGAACACAATACCACAGGACTGTTTCTTGGCTGACTACAACATTGTTGTTTTCAAGTTCAGTGTTTACAAATTGTTGTTATAGTGTCCTTTAAAATAATCAAATCCTAATCCTCAGAGTGTTTTCTCACCAGCCACCTGACACTTATCCTTGAGTGTCCTTTGGGCCTTGATAAGCAGTGACTCATTAATACAAAAACTATTTTTAAATTAACTGATTAGATTAGAATATTTGAATAACAGACGATCATTGTAATGTCAGTTGAAAAAAAAATTAACAAATATAATACAAAATTTTCATTCAACCACATTAAACATTGAATTTAATTTTTAAAAAATATTTTTTGTAATATTTTCAAAGAATTTCATATTTTAAAAGAATTTAAAAACATTTTTTATTTAAGATGTAGTTAGAATTTTATTGAAATCTTCACAATTTTTGAAGCCTCAGCAAAAAATGTATAGCATTTAGTTGTTTCTTTAACCAAAACTTTTAAAGCAATATTCCCTACTAGTAAAGAGGTTTTTGAAGCCAACAATTATGTGTGGGTGTGAGCACATATGGTCTGATTAGTAGAGTGGAATGGAGGTGTAGCAGTGGTTAATGAAAGCAACAAGTTGAAAGAATGAAGATGTCGGTTAAAATAAGAAAATATAAGCAGAAATGAAAAATGCAATAAAATGAAGAACGACAATAACAAATTCAACTTTCACTTCCATTAAATGACAGTACCTACTCTCAATATTAAAAATAGAAACTCTTTCATATGCTCACGTACATATGAAAGTCATGTTTTCTTATGCCCAGCTGCATAAAGTATAATGAGATTTTTTGTTAAGAATTCTGTCTTCCTATGGATTTTGCATTGGTTAGATGGTGATAACCTCCACATTCCGTATTGGTAGAGAAACTTTTATTTTTTCTGGGTAGTTTTACATCCCAAATGGAAGTCTAATTACATCTATCTCAGCTCTTATTTCTGTTTTCATCTGAAGATAGCTTATTTAACACTCCATTTCTGTTTTGTTACACATGGTTGGGCACTTCCAAAAATTCTATCTTTGTTATTACATTCCTGAATTTTTTAGATGAGGATTGATTATTTATATTATTTGAAGTCTTTGGACTATTGTTCTCATCTTGAGAGTTGGAATTTTTTCTGTTTTTACACCAACAATGTATACCTCTCCCCCTGTGTATATATTTATATTTTTTATGCTGGTTCATGATTTATAAGTATAAAAATTATATTTTGATCCCGCATAGGCCCGTATTTAAGAATGACTGTCAAAGTACCACTAAAATATGGCCTATGTTTAATTGCTCTCTAAAGACAGGTGGCTGTCCTTCTCTTAATGAAGCGGCCTACCCAGGCATAAGTCTGTTCACTGATATGTTGGACCTGTTGCTTAAATTTAGGACAGATAGGTACGTGTTACTCACAGATGTCAGGAAAGCCTTTCTTATGATCAGGCTAAAAAAGGACTCGGATAAAAATAAATTCTGTTTTTTCTTGAAGTTATGTTGTATTGTGGTGTGGTCCCCAGGCTGGGAATCGTAGTAGTGCGTAGGACCCCCTGGCTGTGGCACATAGCAGTTTTAATTACGTCGATCGTCCGTGGGTTCATCTGTTTACTAAGCGGTTGTCATGACAACGAGTTAAGACTAGTGAGTTATCTCACCTTAGACTGGCACTTTTTCCTTATCTTGCCTCTCGTCAATTGTCAAAAATGTCATAACAATGTTGAACCTGAAAACAAAGTGGTTGACAACTTAGAACGATCAGCCGTAACTTAAAAATATGCATTAAAAGACGTAACTCACAATTGCGTTTGTTTTTGTATAAAATTATATTTTACAATATATTTACAATTTAACCAGTTCGTCTTTTCTTTTCTTTTGGTGGTTTTGAAGTTCACCGCGATGGTAACAGTGTTCTCACAGTGTTCTGAGGAGGGAAATGATATTTCAACGATCCGGTCTTCAGCAACACATGCTGTCCCTTGTTTCTCCTCTCTCTGCTAGCTCTCTGCTTCTTCTCGTTAGATTCCAAACATCACCGTTTTTATTGGCATTTTTGTCGCTTTGTTTTTTTCCTATCCACGCGATCTGTCAATCAGCTGATCGATAATAGAACATGCGTTCTTTAGTCACATTTTGACAATTTCTTTGCCGGTTCCTGACCTCGGACGATCGTCCGATTTATCTTCAGCTGACCGACACGTGGATTTACCACTCATGCCAATATCTGTACTTCCAGAGCTTACGAGGAATGTCACATTTCTTTGTTTTGTAAACAAAAAAATCGTCGTCCGATTTCTCTGTTTATGACGTAAGCACTTTCTCTTTTCAACTGGTGGACAATCGATTATTCGATGCCCACTCTTTTAAATCTTTTATTAAAGAAGTTTTTTTCTTTTCAGTTATGTATCAGATGGTTCCAGCCATCCATTACATAACAGTTAGGCGAGGAGTTAGTTTGCTTCCAATATAATACCTGGTGCTACCAGATCAGGCTGCCCTGTGGCTTCCTGAGACGAAATGCACCTACATTGACGTTTTTTTGTTTTCTGATCTTTTTTGTAAAACTTAATTATGTTCTGCAAAACCAAAATCAAAAACAACAGCCTATTCCCCCCCCCCTTTTTATTTTATTTTTTCCTACCTTACTCCCGGTACTGGATATGACCTTAAACTACATCCGATGGTGAGGTTTGGCTTACGGGCTTGGGGAGTGTGGAGCCACCTCTTAATTGCCATTGCTCCCAGGTCCACCCTGACCCGGAGTGGTAGTACCTGTTAGGGTCCCAACTATGGGTTAAATAGAAACAGATTTTAAAAAGGAAAAGAAACAACAAAAAAAGAAAGAAAAAGAAAACAAATATATTCTATTAAATTATCTATTTATTTATTTTTTTGCCCTGTCGGTAGGGCATGAGAACAAACCGACTGCCCCCCTGCAGAGGGTAAAAATCCCTCAATGGGGCAACCAGTTAGCCGTGGGTTGCTACCCGTAAAGTCTTAGGACATGATCCTGGTGATTGAGCGAACCTAAACCAGGATACATAGAAGTTTAGGCACCGCAACACATTACTTTGGCCCTTACTTCGATTAGACGGGCAGTCGGAGAGGCCCGATCCGACCAATCGGCCAGTCACGCCAAGCCCCACCATATATTGCCCATTCCAAAAACTCACTACTAATACAACACATCCCCCCTCTCCCACAAATAACCCTACTCCCTAATATATGATGGAAAGCGGTGGCTGAGGGTCAATCGATTAGGTGTGAATATCGATGACGAGGCTGTAAACCCCTCAGGATTGCTACAGATCCCATAGCAATATCAAGAGAGAACAGATAATCATTATGATACCACCAAAGTCGGTTATATCATCATTGTATCCCTGTAGAGGCTGGGCGAATGGGTTTCCCCCCAGGCTCTTCCCAAATAGGACTCCGAGGTGGGTGGGGAACAAAGATGACGAAAAAAGAAAACAAAATATATGGCTTATTCCTCCCAAAAATCACCCAACCACCCAAAGAGAACCCACTCTGATGTCTCTGACATCAGTAGCTCTGACGAAGAGACGATAAAACCAAGGAACTCAACATTCGTAGTAATAGAATCAATGGAGGAAACTCCTTTGAGCAAACTATCACCTTTTAAAATTGAAAAAAATCTTAAAACTCTAAAACCAAAGTCTATTAAAAAACAATTTAACGGCAGCCTACTAATAGAAACCCATAACAAAGAACAAACTAAAGAAATATTGAAACTAAAATTATTTGAAAACATCAAAGTCAAATGCTACAGACATCCAACCCTAAATACCTGCAAAGGAGTAGTGAAAAGCCACGAACTTGCGCTTTGTCCCTTGGAGGAAATCAGGACAAACTTACAGAAACAGAATGTGTTAGATGTTCGCAGAGTTCAAATTAAAAAAAACAGTGAGAAAATCGATACCAATACATATATACTAACTTTCGATTCCCTCACCATACCCAAAGAAGTGAAAGTCGGATATATGAAAATAAATGTAGAAATTTATATTCCAAACCCCCTCCAATGTTTCAAGTCCCAGAAGTTTGGACACCATCAAGATTGGTGCACACGATTACCAGTGTGTGGAAGATGTGGAGAAAGTGGCCCACACATTGACTGCAGAAAAGATTTCAAGTGTGCCAACTGCCTGGGAAACCATGGCGCTGGCTCTAGATATTGCGAAATATGGAAAAGAGAAAAAGAAGTGACCAAACTAAAACATATAAAGAATATATCCTACCCAGAGGCCAGGAAAATCATCGAAACTAAAACATATGCAGATGCAACAAAAAAAACTAATCCAATCAACAATCAAAATGGTCATATACATGTAACGGATACAACTGACAAGAAAATTGATGTCCTAAGCAAACTAATAAAGGAAATGAAAGAACTATTAGAAGAAATGAGGAAAATGAATAGTGCAATGTCTGCAACCAATCCAATTAAGTAAAGACACTACTGAACCACAAAAAGAAACAAAACCACAAACCATTTCTACAAAAACAACCGAACAACCATCAAACACATCACAAGCCAGAAAAGAATCAAAAATCCCCCCAGACAAAAAAAAAAAAACAAACAAAAACAGGAAAAGAAAGATCCCGATCTATATCTCGAACAGGGACCAACAGAAAATAGATTTGAGGGATTGGAGACGATGGAAGTTGAACACAATTCCAAATGATGAACAAAATATTACAATGGAATATCAGAGGGATAAAAGCAAACCAAAATGAACTCACATTATTAATAACAAATATGAGCCCAGCACTTGTCTGTCTACAGGAGACCTTTCTGAAAGAAAATAATACCATCAACATAAAACACTACACATCTTACAACTACATAAATAAAGATACGGACAGAGCTTCTGGAGGCACATCAATACTTGTGAAGAATGAAGTCCCTCAAAGACAAATAAATATAAACACAAACTTGCAAGCAATTGCAGTTTCAGTGACTCTACATAGAACTATAACACTTTGCTCAATATACATCCCTCCAAAAGATACAATCAACGAAACTGAGATAACTCAATTAATAAAACAACTTCCTAAACCCTTTTTTCTACTTGGAGATCTCAACAGTCACAATGTAATATGGGGAAGTAAAGAAACAAATAAAAAAGGAAAAGAAATAGAAAACATAATAAATAAAAATAATCTATGCCTCCTTAATAATCAAAACTACACCTATATGTACCCAGCAACAGGTATTTTCACCGCCATTGACCTTACCTTATGTGATCCTTCCATATATATGGACTATGACTGGAAAGTACACAATGACACCTGTGGGAGTGATCATTTCCCAATCATCCTGGAAAGTCTAAGTACTAGCACTGAACAAAAAACACCGAAATGGAACCTACATAAAGCGGATTGGGAAGACTTCCAGGAACAGTGCAAAAACCGATTAATTATCGAAAAGAATGATGAAGATGACCATTTGAACTACTTCATTAAAACACTCACAAACATAGCAAATAATACCATACCGAAAACAACCAAAACCAACAATCACAACAAACCTTGGTTCACAAAAGAATGCAGAAAAGCCATCAGAGCTCGACGAGCTGCCTTGAGAAAATTCGAAAAGTATCCAACAAGCGAAAATCTGGATTTCTTCAAAAACAACAGAGCAAAAGCCAGACGAATCATAAAGGAATCCAAAAGAACAACTTGGAGAAATTATATATCCAAAATTAATGTGAATACCAAGGCGAAAACAGTTTGGAACATGATGAGGAAAATAGAAGGAAAGTGTAGTAGTACACCAATATCCCACATCTCTAAAGGCAACAAAATATACACCGATCAAAAAGACATTTCCAATAACCTGGCAGATAATTTATCAAAAATTTCATCATGTGACAGACAAACAGAGAAATTCAAAAAGATTAGAGAAAAGGAAGAGAAAAAGAAAATTCTATTTAAATCACAAAATACTGAAAAATACAACCAACCTCTTACCTTGCCTGAATTAAAAGAATCGCTAACCAAATCCCATGACACAGCTACAGGGCCCGATGAAATTCCATATGAAATCCTCAAAAAACTTCCAGAAACCTCAATGAAATACCTACTTGAAATTTTCAATATTATATGGTCCAGTGGAAACGTACCCGAGACCTGGAAAGAGGCCACAATAATACCAATCCCCAAATCTGAAAACTCAAACATCCAATCCCAATCAAGTAACGTCTCAGATCCATTGAATTTCAGGCCAATAGCTCTAACAAGCTGCATTTGTAAGACCATGGAAAGGATTATAAACAAAAGACTAATCTGGTTCCTGGAAACAGAGAATCTTATTACAGAATTTCAAACAGGATTCAGGAAAAACCGAAGTTCAATAGACCACATAGTCAGACTTGAAACCTTCATCAGAGAAGCCTTTGTAAGGAAGGAACATTTAACAGCAGTGTTTTTTGACATGGAAAAAGCCTACGATACTGTGTGGAAGTACGGTGTTACAAGGGATCTGAAGGCGCTTGGACTAAAAGGTAGAATGCCAATTTTTATTGAAAATTTTTTAAAAAATAGACGGTTCAGAATAAAGGTTGGCACAGCTCTCTCGGACTTGAAAGAACAAGAGAATGGAGTACCTCAAGGGAGTATACTGTCAGTGACCCTGTTCAGTATCCGAATTAACAACATTGTAAAAAACCTTAACCCTGGGGTAGATTGCTCCCTATATGTGGATGACTTCCTAATATGCTGTAGATCTAGATATATATCTATAATAGAAAGGAAGCTTCAATTGTGCTTAAACAAAGTAATGAGATGGACGGAAGAGAATGGATTTAGATTCTCCAAAAGAAAAACGAAATGCATGCATTTCTGCAAACTAAAGAACATGCATAATGATCCTGTCCTAACCATGGAAGGAATGCCCATACCAGTTACTGACCAGTACAAATTCTTAGGGATTTTATTTGACAAAAAGTTAACATTCATCCCACACATAAACTATCTGAAAAAAAATGTAACAAAGCTGTAAATCTTTTGAGAGTGGTAGCACATACCGATTGGGGTGCAGACAGGGAAACACTCCTTAAACTTTATAGAGCACTAGTCCGCTCAAAGCTAGACTACGGTTGTTTCATATATGGATCAACCCGAACATCATATATAAAAAGCCTAGACCCTATTCACCATACTGGCCTAAGATTGGCCCTAGGAGCATACAGAACTTCCCCCGTGAACAGTCTATACACGGAAGCACACGAACCCCCACTAGATCTAAGGCGAGAAAAGTTAGCCCTTCAATATTTACTGAAACTGAAGTCTTGCCCAAACAACCCTGCATACCAATGTACCTTCCATCCTAAATATGAAGAACTCTTTAACATGAGAAGAAAAACTATCAAAACGTTCGGGCTCCGAATGAAATTAAAGAATCGAAAATTCCAATCTCCAGCATTCACAACTTCATACTGCCTAAAACACCCCCATGGACCATGAAACAAGTTGAAATAAAACTCAACCTAAACAAAAAGTCCAAATCTACCACAAACCCTATTGAATACCACGACGAACTTCAACGTTTAAAATTACAATATTCAGACTACACCTTTATCTACACAGACGGGTCTAAAAGCAACAATCACACTGGATGTGCAGCAACGTACCATAAAACCACAATGAAGAGACATCTTCAAAATGAAGCATCTATATTCACTGCAGAGACTATAGCTATCGATCTAGCTCAACATAATTTCAGAGGAAACCACCAAAAACTTCATCATTCTCACAGATTCTCTATCAGTCCTATTATCTATACAAAATCAAAAACAAGAAAATCCACTAACAACAAAATTAATAGAAAAAATCAATATCCTTTCAACTACTAAAAACATTATTCTTGTCTGGATCCCCAGCCATGTGGGGATCAAAGGCAATGACAGAGCAGATACAGCTGCAAAAAGATCTTCTCACCTTCCAACTGACAATTTTAAGATTCCACATACTGATCTTAGACCCCAGATAAAAGCATACATACAGGAAAAATGGCAACTGCGGTGGAGTCAGCAAGAGGGCAACAAATTATACTCAATCAAACCTGAACTTAAGGAACGATGTCCGGACATCAAGAGATCACGCCAAGAAGATGTGATACTGACTCGGCTGCGCATAGGGCACACCAACTTTACTCATTCTTATATACTAAATGGAGAATCGGCGCCAGAGTGCATCCCATGCCAGGAGACACTCACAGTAAAACATCTCCTAGTTGGGTGTGATGACCTTGCCCCAACTAGAAAATTATATTATACAGAAAGCAATATGGAAGACCTTTTTGAAAAGGTCAACTCAGCAAATATTCTAGCATACCTAAGGAAAGTAAATTTATATAAGAAAATTTAAGGAAATTTAAAGTTACCCAAATATACACATCCATGTATAAATACAACATTTAATTTCTTAGTTCAATTTTATAAAAAAAGGGAGGAAAGGCTGAAAAAGTCATTCCCCCCCTCCCAATAAAAAAAGTTTAAAAAAAAAAAAAAAAAAAGGACTCCGGCATTAAATGACCACATAGGTTGATATGCCGTAAAACCAATCAATCAATCAATCAACCAACCAATATAATACACTCATCTTTGGATTTGTTGCCAGTCCTTTCATTTTAAATTATGTGCTTAAACATCACTTGAGCAAGTATGAAGAGAATACCTGTATAAAGATGCTTAGCAGTCATTTCTATGTGGACAACTTAGTTAAAACCCATAATAGCCCTGATGAATTGTTGTCCCTTTACCAGGAAGCTAGCAAAATAATGTTAGAAGGTAATTTTCTACTACGGTCTTGCAACTCTAATAATGAGCTGTTGAGATCTCAAATGGAAAAGGATGGGAGTTTGGTAGTTCACAATTCCCGTTTTGAGAAGGTACTAGGGTATTTATATGATCCTAACGCCGATAAGATTAGCGTTTCCTACAGTGCCCTCCGTACTGGTGCAAGTACTAAGCGAGAGATACTTTCGCAAAATTCTAGTGTTTTTGATCCTTTGTCGCTTTGTCTCCCAATTACAATTAAGGGGAGAATGCTCTTACGAGAGCTGTGGAAATTGAAGTTGGGCTGGGATGCCCAGATTCCGGCTGAATATCTGTCTGCATGGAATATTTTATTTGAGGACCTTATGCAACTGAATTCTCTGGAATTTCCTAGATACGTGGTGGATAGTTCGGCTCTGGCTCAACTGGTGGTGTTTTGTGATGCCTCTCAGAAGACCTATGGGTTTGCGGCTTATATGGTGCAGGGGTCCTCTCAGAATTTGATATTTGCCAAGTCAAAGGTGGCTCCTTTAGCAAGTAGAACTTTGCCAACCTTGGAGTTGTTGTTGGTTTATTTGGCTCTAAAGAGTCTTATCCGGGTATGGTGTTCTCAGACATCTCTATAGCGGTTGATGCACAGATTGTTTTGTCTTGGGTGTTGTCTGATATCCTCAAGACTAAAACCAGTTTGTAAAAAACAGGTTAAAAGATATTAAGCAGAATGTGGGTATGATAAGAGAAAAATATTTTGTGGACATTAGATTTAGATACGTGCCCACGTCGGATAACCCTGCTGATTTGATCACAAGAGGTATTGCTCTGAAGAAATTTAAGACCCAGCTCGGATTCTGGCTTTATGGACTTGCCTGGTTAGCAGATGACTGTGTTAATTGACCCATTAGTGAGCTGAATTGTTTGAGTGCTGACAACCGCATGGTTGTTCTGTCTAATGCCATTCAAAAGGTGGGGCCAGCCCCTGAAGAAGGAGGCTTAATCAGTTTGGAGAGATATTCTTCGTTCGCTAAACTAATGAGGGTGACTACTTATTTGTTTAGATTTGTAAATCGGTTGAAGAAGCGTGATAGGGACCCTGCACTGTGTGCTAAGTTATATTTGTTCAAGTATGTGCAGTCGCAGTTTTTCTCTGAGAAAAAGCAGTTTTTGTTGAATCCGCAAGGCAAACAGGTGTCTCATTTAGTTGCAGATCTAAACTTGTTTATAGATGCTGAGGGTTTGATTAGAACCCGAGGAAGGATGGGTAAAACCAAGTTTTTTTATGATTATGAGGTTTTGTACCCTATACTGCTGCCGAGAAATTCACACCTTACATACCTTGTAATCTTAAACAGTTATTCAGACTGTAAACATCTGGGTATTGCTTCCACTCTTAACAGATTTCGTTTGTCTGGTTTCTGGGTGCCCAGGGCAAAGCAAGCAGTTAAAACTGCAATTTCCTCATGTAGTTTGTGTAGGAAATAGAACTCTACTTCCTTTAGATACCCTAAGGTGACAAATTTGCGTAAACATAGGGTTAATTTGGTTCGACCTTTCCTACATACAGGAGTGGATTTTACGGGTCATTTATGGATACGGACCGAAAGATAAGAAGGTCTATCTCTTGTTGTTTACATGTTTAAGTATTCGAGCTGTCCACCTGGAATTCATCGATGATATGAGTATGCATTCGTTTGTGTCAGCTATGATTAGGTTTGTCAACATTTATAGTATTCCTACGCATTTGTATTCGGACAATGCTAGGTCCTTTGTGGTGAGTAGTAGTCTGTTTGAGAGGATGTATACCTCCGATGAGTTCTCCGATCGATTAGGAAAGTACCCATGTATTTTCCCTGGTTTGGCAGTGTCTGGGAGAGATTGATCAAGACTCTTAAACTGTGCCTATACAAGTCTATAGGTCGGGGTAGAGTCGATTACTTCGATTTGTTAACTGAGATGTCTGATATACAAAATGCTGTAAATTCTAGACCTCTCACATATAGATGTTCAGGTGATTCTGGTTTGGAAGTCATTACCCCCAATAGTTTCATTCGCCCAAATTATAATGGTGAGGTCTTCCTTAGAATAGACAAAGATGTGTTCATGGGTGAACCCCCTGCAAGAACGAGCCTTGTGGAGGCATTGGATTTGCGGGACCTACTATTGAAGGATTTCCACAGAGTCTGGCACCAAGAATACCTACTCAGTTTGTGAGAACAGAGTAAGGACTTGTACCAGAATAGCTTTCATAATATTATCCAGGTTCATGACGTTGTTCTGGTGAAGAATTGTGCTAAATCTCGGCCTTATTGGTACTTGGGTAGGGTATTGGAACTCGTGGGAGGAGATGATGAAAGTGTAAGATCTGTTAAATTGAGGAGATCGGATGGTGGAATTCATAGCCATTTGCTAAAGCACCTGTACCCTCTAGAGTTATGCTTGACTCATTCTCACCAGGCGGCTAATCCTCCTAATGAGAACGCTAATGAAGCAGTTACCCCTGTTGATCAACCTACGGACCAAGGTGTTGGATGTGATGTGGGATCAAGTGGAAGACCTCAAAGACGCAGAAGGAGGAGGTCTGATAATGAAAATGATTTTTTGTGGTATTAGACCGATATAGTCGTTGTTGTTGTTTTGATTTTTTTTTTTTTATCTGAACATGTCTCGACTATACATCGCGTGGCATTGGGAAAAATTTTGTATTGTAAATTTTACATGTGCCCTCCAACTGTAGGTTGACTGCCATTTTCTGTTGGGGAAGAATGTTGGAATTTTTTCTATTTTTACACCAACAATTGTATCCCCCCCCCCCCGTGTATATATTTATATTTTTTATGCTGGTTCATGATTTATATTTATATTTATTGTTTTAATGGATTTGGTTTTGTATCCTTTTTTTGTATGAAACTACCACAATTTTTTAATAAAACACGGCTAGCTCAGTTGTGCTGAGGTCACGAGGTCCAGGAGAAGAGGGCTTGCTTTTTGAATTCTGCAGCTAGGCAAGAGGACAAGCATCCCATCAGCTGAGCGTGAATCCTAAAGCCTTTCCCTCCAAGGAGAAGAACTGTACAACACAGTAGATGCGACGAGGCGGTTCTCCTTTCAACTTCTATTAGGCACTGCTACGGAGAGAGTTTCTTCAGGGAAAGAAACTTAAATTCGAAGAATATCACCTAAAGTGATACAAGCTTCACAGACCCTTTCCAAGACTTGGAGCAAGTAGCAAGCCTTTAAACTGACAAGTTTAAAAGGTGCCATTGCAAGAACTTTGTACATTATTTTTTGTGAGTACGTTTCTTTATTTAAGGTTTTATTTTCGGAAGTACTTTTTACTTTGTAATGTTTCTGTGGTAGTCGTGTTAACAAACGACCCTTCCTTTAAAACATTGCTTTATATAGAAGAACCAGCATTTTTTGTTTTGTATCTCTGTAATATAGCGAGTGTGTTTTGTCTACGTTATTTTGACGTTTTTTATTAATGCCGGCAAAGGGAAACAATTTGCAACTTTTTCTGTAAATAAAACCTATTTTTCATTTCAAACAAGACCTGTGTTAACTTCTTTACCCCTCATTTCTTTCTTAATGTTATCTTTTTATTTTTTGCTGGCTTTATTCACGCGTCAAATTTATCTGGAAACAAATAATTTTCGACATGAGTGTTATTTTCAAAACGTTTTAGGTGATGTCACCTTTGACTTTCAGGTGTATCTTTTTTTTTTTATAAAGGAGTCACCACTCAAGGATAAGGGTTAATGAGTGTACTTGTTGTTTTTGAAAACAGTGACACTCTCTACTCTCAACCAGCAAACAGTAAAATTAAGAAAAAGTTTTAAGACTCCAATATCGAAATAAAAAAATCAAAACAAACTTTTTTTTTCTTTCTGTCTTCTGTTGTTGTTTCAACAACAACAGAAGACAGAAAGAAAAACAATGTTTTGATTTTGTTTATTTCAATATTGGAGTCTTAAAACGTTTTCTTAACTTTACTGTTTGTTGGTTGAGAGTAGAAAAGCAGAGGTAAAATAACAGATTGGGAAACTGGTGTGGAATATTCTTCTCTCGATAAGGTTAGATGGGTCTCTCTTAAGCTGTTGTAGGCAACCCATCTAATGATGGTATCACAACAAAAACACCCTTGATAGCCCTAGCAAAGTATCCAGATACTGACAAGCTTATGAACTACTGCAAATTGCACTAGGGTTCCAAATGCACAGAGAACTAGTCAATTGGTTCAGCCCCTACCATTCTCAATCATAACAGAACAGCTCTAAACCTTTCGGGGTGGACTATCCTAATGATGAAGGAATGAAATCAAAACTCGTATCATGTAGAAACCGTGCTTTTATCAGCATGTTCAACATAAGAACACTAAATCCAGTTTCGTGAAAATAAAGTATCAGAACATCGATATCATTACCATTCAACCACATCGTTTCTTCCATCCTGACACTGACATTGAGTACCACAAGATAGAAGACTATCATCTAGTCAACGCCTCTGGAGAAAATTCGGCCAACTCATCTGTAGGGGGTGTGGGCATTCTGCTTTCATTGGAAGCTATAGAGAATTTATCGAGTGTAGAAAAGATATCATCAAGAGTTGTTAGTGTTGACTTCAAGGGTAATTTTAAAACAAGTCATATCTTGCTATAATCCCCACAACGAAAGTAGTGATGTGGAAATCAATCAGTTTTACAATATTCTATGTTCTACTTTGGAGAATGTTCTAGCTCATAACTTTCTCTTAGTACCAGGGGTCTTCAACACTAAGCTTGGAATAGATGATGTTAAATACACCTTCCATGCAGAAACCAACTATAATGGCAAGCATCTCGTTGACTTAATGGAGGAATTTAATCTCTATGAAACTAACTCTAAGTTTATGAAGAGCAGCAATAAGCTGTGGACCTTTGAATATCCAAATCACAGCAGAACTAGACTTCATATTAGTCCATAAGAAGTGGCAGAAGAGTATCAAGGACTGTCGAGCATACTCATCTTTCTCTTCTGTGGGATATGACCATCGAATTGTCTCTGCCACAGTTAAACTGAGTTTTAGAGTTTTGAAAAAACCAACTGTGGGTCCCATGAAAGCGATTGACTGGAAAGCAGTTTACACCGACAGAAATCTATCATCTCAATATGCAGTAAATGTGTTTAACAGACTCCAAGAACTCTCTCATTATGACTCAAAGAACTCTCAGTTAGATTCAAGGAACATAGACAATCTATGGAAACTTGATTAAAGCTAACAAGGAGGTGACTGTCTACACTCCCCCAAAAAATAAAAATCATGAAGAAGTCAAACTTTCACGGGCATACAGTTCTAAGGAAGAATCTATGTTTAAGTTTGGGCACAAATAAAGAGTAAGGGAAATTATTGATAATGATTTCAGCTAGATGAGTGTTTCTCATGAAAGTCAGTCCAGCAGGGACCATAGATTGGGGCTCAGATGAGCACTTGCCATGAAAATAATGATAAAGCAGAGACAGGCTTGCAACGTCTCTTCTGTGGGAAAAAGGTTTCAGGGAAGAGAAAAGGGCATCCCCCACTAAGGTTACAAAGTCTATTTTAAACTCTGTCAAGGCAGGATAAGATGCTTCTAGCAGATGTGGCAACAATACTCCATCATTGAACATACTTGGCTATCATAATTCAGAATTTGCATGGAATTTTGAACAAACCTTTATTTAGTCTATGGGAGCAAGTATGCTCTCGTTCTGTCAAGCATGACTGGGTAAAAGTCCTAAATAATTCGCAATTGTAATTTTGAGTGTTGCACCTTGAACCTTCAACCTCCAGAAGAGCGTAACTTTTACAAATGAATTTCACCAAGTACACTTCCGCTGCATCATTGGTTCTTGCAATGGTTAGAGTACTTGGTCAAATTTAGTTGTAAAAGTTACCTTTTTGGAATTGAAATTTCAATCTTCAATGCAAGCAACCCAAAAATACAATTGCAAATTATTTAGGACTTCTACCCAGTCATGGCTGACAGAACAAGGGTATGCTACCCTCGTGATTTAAATAATGAGTTTCATTCAAAATTCTATGTAGATTCCCGAGTCCAACAAGAATCACCTGACAGAAATGTTGTGCAAGTAACGCTCAAAGTGAGAGTAGTAGTCCAAAGAATCCAAATAATATGAATCTATCTTTGTTGCATTACCTCCTGTCAAAGGAATTTGTTAAATTTATATGCTACAATCAACTCAATGTTTGTTTATTATTGAATGCAATTCAGTAAGCCATAAACAGTATAATTAAAACATACCTTGTGTCTTGAACACTCAATGGTCCTCAAGACTGACAACACTTCATCCAAGATCATCTTGTATCATCCCAGAGGGGAGAAATATTGAGATATTGAATTCTAGAATCTGGCCTCTTCTTTTATAATCGATTCTTAAGTCATTTTTGTATCACATCTTTTCGCTTCAAACTTCCCCACTCTTCATGTATGTCCTATCTCATACGAGGTCATTTCGTCTAGTCCATGTTCAGGAGACAATGGTCCAAAGATCAGCTATGGGACTGGCCTCTATTTCCTGTTTATATGCTGTTTCCTCTGCAAATTTAAATCATCAAATAAGTACTAGTGGAGTACCCTTACTATTTAACATCTTTACATATGTTTTCTTCTTTTTATGAATTACTTATAAAGATCTTGACCAAGCCAGAAGTAGAAACATCACTAAAAATTGGTAAAAGACTGCATTTTAGGATTTATTTATTTTACAATACCCGTCCTAGGGTAGGTAAAATTAATTCATACATGTAGTATACAATACCCATCCTAGGGTTAATACTAGGGTTCTGAACAGAAAATTATTAGATTTTATGATACGTTACTAAGATTAAAATCTAGGTGTAATGCTACTAAACCTCAAGTCTAGAATCCTTATTCTAATTTAACAAAAATCTAGGATATTATCTTCATTCTAGAAAATGTTAAAAATTTAAAGGAGTTTTAAGAAAAAATTGAAATGCAAGGAAATTTGCTTCATTGATGTCCAATAACTGGATCAAATTTAATGCAAATTTAATATATAAAAGGCTATATGTCTGTTTGCCTATTTTCGAACTCTATCTCCTCCGAAACTAATAGTTGCAGAGTGGTGCTAGGAGCTTCAAATGATTGAAATTTTTAAGAACTGTTCTTTTATGAGTTGTTAGCTGGTAAAAAAATTTTTAAGGGGTCAAAAATAGGTCAACATTGAAAAAATCGTTATACATTTTGTACATTCATCTTGGTTTTTAATTTTTAATCAGTTCACATGCATGTCACGTTGGTACAGTGGTAACGTCACCAGCTTTGAATGCTACAGTTTTGCTTTTTGGGTTTGATTTTAGATGATGGTACCCAAATAATATTTTTTTTTTACTTTTGAAGTCACGACTCTATAATGATATATACGAAATTTGGATAAATTAAAATATCATATTTAAGCGTATTTTATGACCGAGCAAAGCCAGGCGACCCCTCCCCAGCTAGTCACATTTATAAAACTCACTATATCTATCTGTCTCCATTTCAAACTGTATTTCCTCCAAAACAAAATGTCACAGAGCAGCACAGGGTAACTCAAATTTTTTGTGGACCATTTTTATGGATCTTTACTCGGTTAAAATAGTTACTAAGGAGTAAAAAAAAAAATTAAAGTCAAAATTGAAATAAATGAGAACTTTACAAGTGTAAATCAACTTAAACTGCTCTTCTACGCATGCGCAAATATATATTCATACATTTGTATGTTATGTTGGTTTCTTTTTAATGATTTCTTATCCAACTGATGATGGCCACACAGTAACATCTCAGGCTAGAACACTACAAATTTTGCTATCGGTTTCAGTTTCGATTCTAGCTGATGGTACCGAAGTCATAAATTTTTAATATCACTTTTGAAATCAAGACTATATATTGGGTACAATATCATAGGAAATAATCGATAGACAATTGACTCTATTATACTCTGGATAAATTAAAATACCATATTTAAGCATATTTTATGACTGGGCAACATGGGCCATCTCACCCCCGCTAGTATATATATAGATATATATATATATATATATATAAATGTAAATTTGGTTCGTTAAAAGTGAATAAAACCATATTTCTACGTTACCAATTTATTTGAAATTTTCAGACAACCCATCTTTAGAGTCGAGGGATGTTTTTATGTTATTAAAATAAATTTACCTCGCGAATTATAAAAATATATTAAATAAAATAAAAATATTTTTCGTAAATGCAGAACTATGTTCCATTTTATTTCCGGTTTGCAGGCAATTCACGACAATTTGACGATTTTGAATTTCAAATTAGAAATGTAATTCTGGGTTCGTTCGTTATCAATAAAACCATATTTGTACATTACCAATTTATTTGAAAGCTTCAGACAGTCTATAAATTAACATCCCAAATTATAAAAATATATAAAATAAAATAAAAATATTTTTCTTAAATGTGTACCTGTGGTCAAAGTTTATTTCCGGTAGAATGCACGTGGGAATGATTTCACTACGATTTGACGATTTGGCATGACAACATTTTCAGTGTTACATCGCTAAGTATAATAGGCATCTCTTATTTTTACATTTTTTATTTCATTTGTTTATCCAAAATCTATATATATAAAAATGTAATGTTTGGTTCGTTAAAAGCGTATAAAACCATATTTCTATGTTACCAATTTAATTGAAATTTTCAGAAATTCTATTTTTAAAGACAAGGAATGTTTGCATGTTATTAAAATAATTTAACATTGCGAATTATAAAAATATTAAATTAAAAAAAAAATATTTTTCGGAACTGCGAGATTATCGCCATTTTATTTCCAGTAGAAATTAGCCTTTCACTTATTGAGATAAGTATCATTTGTATTAATTTTTATGATACTCATGCAGAGAGTGATCCATGCTGAAAAAATGTTATTATTTAAAAAGTCATTCTTAACATGGGGAGGGGAGGATGTTTTGTACCTATTCTGTCAATTACAATTGAATAAAAAAAAAAAAGCATATCGTAAAACTTTAATTAAACGTGGAAATATGATTTAAAAAATAGCGCGGATCGCTCTCTGCATTAGCACTATTTTTATTTATTGCGGACTATTATTCTCATCTTTATTAGTTGTTGTTTCACGACTTTTCGGCCAACTATTCCTCTGGCCTTCATGAAAAGAAGTAAGTCCTTTTATAAATGTTCAGTAACTTTTTCCTTTTATTATTCTTAAAGAGTAAAACTTTTCTTATTCATGAAAAGAGTTAAGCCTATGTAAATAAATAAATGTTTGTACACGTGACAAATTATCAATAAATGGTTTAGTTACTTTTTTTTAAAAATTATTTATGAAAAGACTTAACGTAAATACTGTTTGTAAAAGTGCGAAAGGCGATGTTGTACAACCATCACTCCCACGCTTAATTTCTATACTTATAGGTTTTTGGAATTTTTTTTCACTGGATTATTATTGATTGGACACTAATTAAACAGATTATTAAAAAAAAAATTATAACAAAATCATTATTTCGACATTTGAAAGTGGTGCTCACTTTTTAGTTACAACGTTCTGATAAATCAGTCACCCATTTTGTAACCAATAAAAACGCGGTATATCAAAACCATAGAAAGTAAAAATAATATGAGCCTCTACTGCATTTGTAAGTCAGAAATATATTTGTTTCTCAAAAAAAAAAAAATAGATTGAACATGACTTTTTTTATTGTTTTTATGAAAGTTTCGAGTTTAAAAAATTTTTTTTTTTTTTTACTTATTCAGTTCAAAGTAAGTTTGTGGGTGTTTTTTTTTTTTTTTAATTCTTTTTTATGAAAGGTGAGTTTTTTTGTTGTTTTTTTAAAATTTTTTTAAAGTATTATAAATTTCACTAACATGCTGGAGAAATGTTTAATAATTTGGTATTTTTTTAGATTAGGTCCACCTCCACAATTTTCCTTTCAATGACGACATTATAGGTTTCCGAGTATGCTGAACACGCAAATCGCATTGAAATTTTGCGGAAATAAATAGTTGTATTATGCATTGTATTCTTCGGCGGCCATCTTTTTACATGCACACGCGCCATAAACAAATACACGCACGTAAAAAAGATGGCCGCCAAACATTACAATGCATAATACAACTTTTTATATCATGATAACTACTTATTTCTGCAAAATTTCAAAGAACATGGTAACTAAAAAGTGAGTACCTCTTTCAAATGTTGAAATGATTTTTTTTTTTTCAATTTTTTTTCATAATCTGGTTAGTGTTCAATCAATAATAATCCAGTGAAAAAATTTCAAAAAACCTATCAGTATAGAAACTCCACCACGTAAGTAAATAAATAAAAAATGTTACGTGCGCATGCGTTAGCCTTGACTAGGGGGGTACTAAGGGAACGACCATTAAATAATTCTGCGGGTCGCCATGGAACTCAACGCCCAAGGAGTACCAAAATAGTTTTCATGATCTGAAGAAATTTTTTTTTCGAAAAGTGGGTGATCACTTTTCCATGTAAATTTAACTTAAAATGAGCACCCACTTTCTGGCCACCTGAGGAAGGGGCATTTATTTTCGTGTTTATTGACTTAAAGGTTTTTTGACAAGGCAGTTTGGTACGCGAATGCATATTTAACAGTTTTCGTTTATGCTCACGCATAGTTCAAGGGTTAATACCATGCAAAAGAAATTAAACAAAAAACTTTTTAGCCAAGAAACACACAGAAAAAAGAAAAAAAATTGCATCCATTTTTTTTCTATCGAATTAATTTGCTCTTTTTATTGAAAACTATTTTACCCCGGATTTTTGATATAATTTTCCATTAAGGGCCGTGCGTCTCATGTTCGTAAATAACAAAATTTTTTTTGTAGATTTTGGTGTGCTAAAAACGAATCTGCAAACCGTTTCTGTCGCAAAAAAATAGTTTTTATGATATGAAGAAATTACTTTTTCGAAAAAGCGGCGATCATTTTTCCATGTAAATTTAACTTAAAATGAGCACCCACTTTCTAGCCACCTGAGAGAGGGGGGATTTTTTCCCATGTTTATTGGCTAAATAGCTTTCGTTTATGCTCATGCATAGCGTAAACGAAGGCTACGGCTGTGAAATGGAAAATAGTCCCAGAGTTCAGGGGTTATTACCATACAAAAGAAATCAAACAAAAAACTTTTTAGCCAAGAAACACAGAAAAATGCCCCTCTCTCAGGTGGCCAGAAAGTGGGTGCTCATTCTAAGTTAAATTTACATTGTAAACTGATCACCCACTTTTCGAAAAAGTAATTTCTTCATGTCATGAAAATTTTCTTTTTGCTACGGAAGCGGTTTGCAGATTCGTTTTTAGCACACCGAAATCTACAATAAAATATTTCGTTATATATGAACGTGAAACGGGCCTTAAAGTAAAATAATACCGGATTTTTTGGAGCAGATTTGCCGTTTAGTTGTACAAATATCCTCAAACCAGGTAATCACTAAAAGGGACTTTTAAAAGTCGTCACCTGTATCGAGCAAAAGTTTAAAACCACCGATTATATGCCAGCCTACGTCATGGTAACATATATTGAGTGAGTTCCTAACAGTATTTTGTATAGTTTTTTAGTTTAAACTCATTTTCTCAAAATTTCCCCAAACTTAACGTGTTCGATACAGTCTGCCACCATTTGTTTGTATTTTTCAGATATACTGATAAATATTGAATGTTTTTGAACCGATTATACATTACATAAAAACACTAAAATCTTATCCAGTTAGGTAGAACATTTACTTTTATTGCCTTTGATAACATTTATTTGTTATATATTTATTTTTTGACAACTTCTTTGTATCTGTGTTTAGTAATACAAACCCTTTTCATTTAATGTAATGTTTAGTCGGCTCGAAAAACAGTGTTTATCGGGGTATTTGAAAGCTACAAATGGTGGTGGACACTGTTGACTACTTTAAGTTAGAGAAAGTGAGTTAAAACTAAAAAAACTATACAAAATACTGTCAGAAACCCACCGATTATGCCAGCCTATGTCATGGTAACATATATTCGGTGAGTTTCAGACACTGTTTTGTATAGTTTTTAGTTTTTAACTTACTTTCCCAAACTTAACGTATTCAACAGATTCTGCGACCATTTCTGTTTTTTGAGCCGATTAAACATTTTACATTACATAAAAACACTAAACAATTATCCAATTAGGTAAAAACGTAACTTACCTTACCTTTGCTTTCATTTATTTGTTTTTGGACAACTTTTTCGAATCTGTGTATAGTAACCCCCCCCCCCATCATCAACCAAATATTAATTACTAACTCACATTTTTGTAAGACAACAACAACAAAAAACACATTTAGCGTTTCAACATTTTTGCTACATTCGACTTCATCCACTGATTGTTGGTCAAGTCCAAACCATGAATGATTGACAGAAATTCCCGAGGATCCAGATCAAATTCTGCAAGAGTACCATTTTCTTTCATTTTCGCCTTCTTTTTCACTTTTTGCAGTGGATTGCTGTACTAATATAAGAAACATGCATTTTCTCTTTTTATTAAATTTTTCCATTACACCAAATTGAGCCACTGAAACGCGTGGCAGGGTACAGCTAGTATATATATATATATATATATATATATATATATATATATATATATAAACATAATTTAAGATATTAGTAAATGAATATTATTCATTATAATATTCATTTGCTAATATCTTTCCTCTGATGAGAAGAATGCATTTCTTTAAAACTCAGCAGATTAAAGAAATTTTAATATTTCTTTTTTGAGTATCTTATTGGACAATAAATTCATGAAAAATATAAACTACAGTCTTAAATTGTGTTCTTTAATGACAAGCTGTATTTCCTGTATTGGTCGTATTGAGCTTTTTTATTTGGTTGGGATTACTATATAAATATTAATATTTATATTCACTTTACAGAATATTAATATTTATGTTCACTTTAAGTTTACAGGAGCTTTTGGCTTGTAAACTTAATTTTTACTTCTTCATTATATATATATATATATATATATATATATATATATATATATATTATAAAGGAATCACCATTTATCAAAAGCCCAGGCCACTTGGGGATCAGGGTTAAAAAGTGTACAGTAAATTTATAAATAATTATATATATATTTATTTATGTCTATTCATTAAAAAAAAATTTAATTAAATATATTTATATCTATTTATTTTAAAGTTATAAATAAGATAATACATTGTTTTTGCTGTTTGTTTAAAATTATTCAAAATCACATTGGAATTTCACAAAAATTGCTGTGTTGGACATATAATCTATTATATAAATCTGAACTTTGTATTATTTATTTGGCATTTTTTTTATCAGCGGTTAATCAAATTAAAACAAAATATTTTTTCTTATTTCGCCTGTTACGTAGTGTGATTTTTTGAAATCATAACTGCGATTTGTTTTTTTTTTTGATAATGCATTAAGTCATATCTAATCATTTTTATAATGGTTTTTTCGGTTAAAACAAATTCTACTTTGTTATTTTTAAAACTGAATTATTTTCAGTTTATTTTCGTTACAACAGACTGTAACAAGAAATCTTTCTAGACTGAGGCAGCATGAAAGAAATTCGCTTAAACTGATCGAAAAGTACTCAATATCCTAAGAATAGCTTCTTCTCTTTGTATCCCTTCTGCCGAAATATCTGATACTTCTTTTTTAGGTGATTATATTTTTGTGGTTTTTTCCTTTTTTTTTTTTTTTAAATTGTTGTGGTGATAATGATGGAGTATAGCAGCTGTATTAAAACCGAACTTCATGTCCACCCGGGCAACGCCGGGTATTCATGCTAGTAAATTATAACTGTGATAAATACATGTTGAATTTTTTTTTTTTTTACTCCTTATTGAATAATTATTGAAATAAAAAATAGAGAGAAGATATCCAATCACTTTTGTTCTTTCTTGGAATAACTTTTTCAAAAATGTACTAATTTTCTTACAAGAAATTAATTAAAAGAAAGGGCAAAACGTCAGAGGAGAGGGGGGGGTTATGAGCAGAACAAAACTGAAAGTTAAGAGTCCCGTGCAACACCGGATGAGACAGCAGTTTATATGCTAAAGAATGTACTGGAGATAAAGATATGCATTCAAAGATTTCAAAATGTCTTCTTAAAAAAATTTTTATGTTTGATTATCTACATTCCAGCTGCAGGATATAAAGAGAATGCCAGATTTATTAATCATTTCTCAAAATGCTGAGTCAAATTTTCTTGAAATGCTTGCAAACTTTTTGTTTTGTTTTTAGAAGTTAAATGTATATAATCTTAAAAAACTGCTGATCTAAATATTGTTTTTAAAAGAACTGCTGTGAGGAAACAACAAATTCTTCACTTGTCTGTTAGCTTCTCTTTCTGGATTAATAAACTTGCATTCATTGGGTATACAATAATAATTAAAAGTAAACAAATTTGAATATGGATTCCAAATATATCGTTTCATTATTATCAATCTTAACTTTATTTAGATTTATCAGTATTACAATCAGGTTCAGGTTTAGGATTTTATTTAATTTTTCATTAAAATATATATCTACTGGCTGACTAGTATGTGACTGATAATTGTCCATCAGATTAGCAATACTTATATTACTGCTGTTGTCCTATTACAATTCCAACAAAAGGTACACATGATGCATCTCATGACTTACATGATGCGGGGGGGGGGGGCAAATTTCATGGATTTCATCATTTCCTCATCAAATTTTTTTATTCCCAAATACAGATTTGCATATAAAAAATTTATTTTCTCTGAAACTATTTTCTTGTATTAAAGCTATTGTGATTACAAATAAAAGATATGTTTAAAAATTTGCATAATCTATAATACTACCTGTATGTTAGGGTAGGTTGATTTTGGAATAGTAACAGAGTGCAAAAAGTTACAAATTAACAGAAAAAATGACCACATAATATATTTTTCCCTTAATATTTGAGGAAATGACTTGAAATTGGGAAATAATTTAGACAACAGTGTTACAAATGATATCAGCTGGTAAAGTTGAGACAAGGCATTAAAGCAAATAAATTCAGTAAATATATGTAAAACTATATTTTTATGAGAAATATTAGTGCTGTTCTTCAATAAATCGAGTAATAGTTAAAAAACAAAATAAAATATTTATTTTAAAATACAAATTTAAGTATCACCCTTTAATATTTTTTATATCATTAAATATTGAGAATTAATTCAGTAATGCAAAACAAATAAAATATATTTCATTTTTAAATTAATGTAAACTTATCTTTTTATATACATATTTGATAATAACTTGAAAGTTGTTTTCAAATTAAAAAAAATATATCCAGAG
The DNA here is from genome assembly GCF_053919585.1 of Euprymna scolopes. Classification (NCBI taxonomy): domain Eukaryota; kingdom Metazoa; phylum Mollusca; class Cephalopoda; order Sepiida; family Sepiolidae; genus Euprymna; species Euprymna scolopes. The sequence goes on along the minus strand of NC_136524.1, from coordinate 16,099,414 downwards.
TTTCTCTTTCGGTTTTTCATTAAAAACTGATCTTGTCTAAGTTTAACCTCGTGGGGAGGCAAATAAATAGTGATTTAATTGCTTTTTAAAAGTTATTGTTTTGCCTTCTAAAAATTTTACACAGATTGATTCTGTATATTTTTAAGAAAATCTATTTTTCATCATTAAAAATATTTAATAATTAAAAAATTAATAAATGATAATTTCTATTTAATTTTTTTTTTTACTAATATACAATACAATACTAATACAAAGCCATATAAGCTGCTCCAATATAAGGATTATATTTTATGTTACTTATTTGTTTTCTTATTTTATTTCCCATTTTAATTTAGTAATTTTTATTAAATTTGTATAACGTCTATTACATACTACAATATCTTTGGCCATTCATGGCTCAGGCACCAAAGATCACAGTGTAGTATCTGTTTCGGCAGATACTGCACTAAGAGACCATTGCCCTTGTGGCAATCAGTTTCTGGGCCATGTAGGGTCAACCCTATATACCAAGAGGCAGTACTACCAGCCCCCCCCCCTTTCCCATCCTCCTCTCCACATTAAAAAACGGCCTTGTGCTTAATTTGCTCAGTGGAGAAGCAAATAAATACCCAGACTAATGTGTTTATGGACACGAGGTACTTATCCACAAGAAATGTCTGGCAAACTTCACAGCCTCATAAGATTCACAATTGAAGTATATGCGGTTTGTTGGTTTGAAATAAAAAGGGATAATAAGTTCCATAACCAGCAACTGTGTATTTTCAATGTAATCAATATGATCAAGAAACAGGCGCCTGAAATTCATCAAATTACTTTACAAAATTTACAGCATAATACTTTTGCATTACTGCCTGAAAATGTATTGTATGCTATGGTTATATTAGATGAGCTAGCAGTGGAGGAAGAAGCAATAAAAAAATTGTCCATAAGGTAAGTAATGATTTAGGAATATAATATTGATTAAATTGCTTATGTCTATTTATCGAGTCAGTTAAAAAAAATTTTTAATTTCATCATAAACATTGAAATAGATAAGCTTACATTTTTAAGTTAGCACAATAAAGTAATTATTATATTCTTTCACGAATGAGGGGCCGGACAAAAAATATTTTTTAAAATAACACAAATCAACTTGGTCTGAGTTAATTAACCTTTAATAAAGTGGACTTTGTGAACCGGCATTTACAGAAACATTTTCTGAACATGAACTAAATTGAAGTTGCCAGACAAAGTGTTGAAAGGGCAGTTAAATTAGCAGCCGAAGCTTCTGAATCACTGCATTCAATTCTGAATAGGTATCCCAAACCAAAATTTTATTTTCATTATATCTAAAACAAATTAATGTGGTCATATAGATTTTTGTAAACCATAAACAAAAGTACCAAATTTATTTTGGTAGCTCAATTAGCCATCAAGTTATGATCATACAAAGTTTGTCAGAAAGTTGAAAATTTGCTATCATGGTCCAGAAGCCAAATTTCATAGTATATAACTAAAAATGTAAGCTACTAACAAGTGAAAAATCCTTATAAATGTAATGTCATCTTGTGGTAAATGAAAATTAATACTAATGAAAGCAATAATTATTAGTTGAAACCAACCTAAACACTAGACAAAATCACACTATCAACAGGAAAAAAGTGCAAATATGATACGGAAATGCAACTTTGACTGTTCATATCAATTTCATTTCAATAGCTAATGTATTGAATCTTCTTAGTATGATTCATAACACACTAGACGTCAAGATAATTTTTTCTTTTAATTAAAAATTGATAAAACCACTCAATTGTAGACCATGTAAAAGCAGTCGAACAGACAATTTGGTAAAAAGGGTAAAAAAAAAAAAACGAGTCAAAAGTATACGTTACTGAAATTGCTGTAAAAATGTAACCATTGGAGGTAGAAGCTTAAAATTTTGAAACTTTACTAATTTTTGGGTGAAGAATTCAAAAAAATGTTTGCCTTGTTTCTAATAACAAAACTTTTTGCCACAGAAATATTTTTACTTTGGAGAATTTAAACTCGCCAAAAAAAGAACCGACAACAATAAGATTTAGAAATTTGTTATACAAAAAGTCACAAGTCATTTTCTTTCAAGCATTAAAAAATTTTCAACTTAAAAGACAAGTAAACAAGTAAGATATTTTAGAGGCGGAGGTCTCACTACAATTCCTTTCCTTCTCTCACAATTCTTTCATAAGCTTCTGCTATGGTAGATATATCGAGAACACTCCAAATCCTACCATCACTTGAAACTGGCATTACCTCAAAACCCCATCTGTAAACAAATGTTGACTCTACCTGTGCAATGTCATATGACAAAGGCCATTGAAAAAAATCTTTTCTACCTTTCGTTTGCGATAAAAATTTTATTACAGCACTGGATGCAGATATAACCTCAATGACTTGGCCAATGTAAAAGCTGGTGTCATAGTAGACAGCAACCTATTGCCCTTGATGCTCATAACTGAAGATATTCTGAGATGGTTCTTCATCACAACTGCAGGAGTTATCTGAATGTTCAGCAGATTCACTAAGGGACTTTTTTTGTTGCTTTGGAGGTGGAAATGAATCAACTGGATTTCTTCTCAAGTAGTCAGAGAGAGCAGCTTCCAGTAGAACTTTATTTCCACTGGAGTTGATTTTGACACCTAACACAACTTTGAGATATCTCAGTTCAAGTTTATCAAAAATACCTGATAGAACATATAAGTCTCGGGGGTACTTCTACAGTTTATCGCCGAAAATGGAGACGCCATTTTTTTTGTGCACCTGTCATTAAAATCAAAGGGAGAAATCAGTATTTTAAACTATGACCGAAGCATGAAATGAATAACAAAAAAATTAAACTAGATAATGATTTTTCGGTTTCATTTAAATTTGTTGTTGACCCTTTAAAGTTGCTTTAATTTAAAAAAATGTTTCATTAAAATTATTTATTTGTTTGAGAAAAAAAAAACACTTTTTATAAAAATCCAATGTTGCTTTCATTACAAAATTGTTTTATTAAAATTATATTTTCTTACACAAACTTTTCAATAAATGTTTTTACAATTATATTTTGATAAATTTTTATGCAATAAATGTTTTGGTTTTCAAATGACGCTCGCCCAGTTTAGACAATTATGAATATTTCATTTTCAATAATTTTTTTCGTTTTCTGTCTTTAATAATAATAAAAATACGTCTCATGAAAAACGTTCCCGTTTTCATTAATTAAATTGAAACATTTTCAATTAAACAATTACGGATATATGTTCTCGAATAACCTTTACAGAGATGGTCCCAACGTCCACCTCGTTCTGAGCTCGGGGGAGAGGCCGTCTGACGTAGGTGGTGTTGAGGCAGAAAATTACCCCTTCAATAAAGTGCCCAGTTGTTAACTTAAGGAGAAAAAACCCGTTCCAATAATTAGAATTTTTTATTTTTTTATTTTAAACAGTTCAAATAATTAGAATTTTAAAAAATAAACAGTTCAAATTTTTGATAATTCAACAGTTCAAATAATTGGAATTTTACAAAATAAACAGTTCAAATAATTAGAATTTAAAAACAAAAAAAACAGTCCACATGATTAGAATAGTTCCACGTTGTTAGTTAACCCTGTAAAATTCTGTTGTTTGTTTCACAATATTTGTAAAAGCATTTGTCTGTGACATATCGCATATTTTAGGGTTAGGGTAATTTTCTGCCTCGACACCGCCTACGTCAGACGGCTTCTCCCCGAACTCAGAACGAGGCGGACGTCGGGACTATCTCCGTAAAGGATAACCATGTTCTCTTTCACTTTCTTTATTTACTTGTTTTCATAGTTCTTTCCGGAAGTAATTAGTATCTAGTTTAATTTTTTTGTTATTTATTTCTTTGGTCATAGTTTAAAATACTGATTTCTCCCTTGAATTTTAATGACAGGTGCGCAAAAAAAATGGTGTCTCCATTTTTGGCGATAAACTGTAGAAGTATCGTCTTGGGAATTATTAAATAAACAAAAAAAAATAATTTTTAGAGTGAAATTGATTTTTTCATTTATGCGCCATGTGCACATAACTTAATTATATTTTCAGTTACTATTTTTTAAGTAATGTACAGTGTAATTAAAAAATAATTTAACAAAATCTTCAAATTTATCAAAAACGCCCAATAGAACATAAGCAAAAAAAAATGCACATGATGTGACTTGTTGCGCGTAACTTAAAATTTAGCTATATTTTGTTAATTTATTTTTTTTTTTTACTAAAAATGTTTTTTGGGTTTAAAATGTACCTAGTTTAATTTTTAAAAGATAATTGAACAATGCTGAAGTTTATCCAACCGAAAGAAGATAAAGCAAAGAACATATGAAATTTTGAAAGAAGATATAGAAAATAAACAACTGAAATTTTTTAAATTGTAAATTTTCATTTCTTTTATTGACATGTTTGTCACACTAAAAATATTATTTTAAATAATAACTTTCTATAACTTTTAAATAAATAAAAACAAATCACTAGTGAAACAAGTTGTTTGTTTACATTTTCGGTGGGTCGTGAGGCTCATTCCTGCTGACAGTTGATTTTGGTGATGGTCACTTGGCATTAAGTTGTAAATCTCTAGGTACATTCACTTTTATTAGTTGCGCTCCTTGATTTATGAGCGTAGTAATATGACACGAACAGATTATTAAAGAGGAGATATTTCCCTACAAAACAGTGCGATTTTTGGAATTTTTTCAATTGAATTTCTTTCATATTTCTTTCACTGAAGTTTTCAAGTTGGATTTTTTTGGGAAAAACAGCTTAAAACACTTTTTCTAAGCTCACCATATTGATAAGTGACCTTTTTTCTTTAAAATGGTACTATTTTTTTATACATAGAGACTCACAATATCGCGCGCACCAAATTTGAAAAATACCAACATTTTTTTGTGTGTAAAAAATAAAGTGGCATTCACCAAAATTACTGACATAAATTGAAGTAACCTGGGGAAAAAAAAAACTATTAAAGACACAAGAAAAGAATTATATATCTATAAAGCAAAAAGATTAAATTTTATTTGAATCAAAACTTTATCAAAATAATCCAAAAAAAACCCCGAAATATTGCAAGTTGAAGTTAAGGGAAATTTAACTTTATTTACCAGTTTTCGCATCCTAAACTAGGCTAGTTTGGGATACCTAGTTTGAAGCAAGACATAGGCATATAATTGCAATAGTGCTGTGATACAGCACTATTGCTGTGTCTTCAAATGAGGCCTTCTTTTGCTTATAAGGAATCTTACGTACAGCAATTTAATACAATATGTTAATCAAGAGAGTACACTTTTTTTTTCATTTTTGTTTACTTTTTTATAACAAAATAAATTACCTGTTCTTTCAATCTTTTAAAATGTTATCACTATTTGAATTTATTTAAGGAGGTTAAAAGACAAATATCGGAGTTATCAATGGTAATGTGAGGGTTACATTTTTTAATTCTAGTCATTTTTTTTATCTGTTTTACCGTATTTATTTTATTTTAATAAAACAAAATAACATTTTTGTTTAAATATTGAAATTAATATTTTTTCTAACCAATTTATAAGGTAAATATATAAAAAAACAAAAACCTTTCTAGACATTTATGTAGATGATTTTTAATGTTATTTCCTTGAATAACGGTGCAAGTAAGAAATTTAATTTTTTTGTATAAGTATTATACACACAACTTTTCTGTTGATTTCAAGTTGATTTTTGTTAAAAAGTGAAAAATCAATCTACCCTACTGTACGTACCTGGTATTGCTCAAGGGTTTTTTACTTTCATTGTTGTTTTCATGTTTTTAACAAATAGTTATTTGTTTTAATTAATGGGGATCATGATTACCATTTTGACTATCTTAGTGTATGTATTTGAATTTAGTGTTTTGACAACGATTTATGTGATGCAAAACAGGAATTTATTAAAAACTAATAATTTTGTAACTGACGTTCCCGGCTTTCAAACTAGGATCGATGTGCAAAATATTTTCTGTTCTTGATTAGAAAAGGGGAAATTATTCACGTTTTTATTTATATCCGAATCCAGATTGCTATTTTATGGAGATGGAATATTCCCACATTAAAAACTGACTTTGCTCTTCACTCACGTAGGGGAGGCAAGTAAAGAGGGATAACGTTTATGTTTTTTTATTTAGTAAATTTTTCATATTTATTTTAAATCAAGTATGATTTCAGTATCCCATATCTATTCTCAATTAGAGGAGTAAAAGTCCTCCACAACTGCATCAATTTTTATTTTTTGTATCAATCTAGAGTTCCCCTTTTTGGAGAGCTGGATTCTTACCACATTAAAAACTGCCCTTGCGTCTAATAGTCCTTGTGGTGAGAGTCAATGTTTATATTTTGATTACAAAGAATTAAAACCAAATGAAGCATGATTTTCTATTAAGTAAAAAAACAAATTTACCGATTGATTTGATCAATGATTTTTTAAAAACTTCTGCTGTTATATCAATTTGGCTACAAAGATGACATTAATTTGAAAAATCTTCCTAATGTCTGAAGAATCCTGGGAGAGTACATATTCGGCAGATGAAGAAATAACTTTGATTCCCTCTTCATATGACTACAAGCATAGCTACCCAGTTTGGGCTGTAAAAAATGATAGAAGTTAAATAGTTTTGTAACATTATTATATTAAAACTTCTATCTCTCTCTAGCCATCTTTCCGTCTTTTTTCTTCTCTCATTTTGTCATACCTCTCCTTATCTCTCACTTTATTTTCAACCCAACCCATTCATTTCTCTTGTTTTAATGTGTTGATAACAAAATAATGTAATTCATGTACTGGAGATATCCCTTTTAAATAAAATACTATAATTTTTACATTTACTGCTTTTAGTCAATGCAGAGTAGAATAAAACAAAATGACATTCTTAATGCCATGTGATGCCATTCCTCCCACCTGCTTTTACACTATTATAAAAAAAAATAATGTTAATAATGAAAATGGTACCAAATATAGTACAGTAATATTAATGCAAATATATATTGCTCCTCGACAATATCAAGTAGAAAAGTTTTTGTTATGCCCCACATACCAAATATACTTTAATGTAATTTTAATAAGAAGGCTTTCACAGTACTGACAAACGTGCAGTTCAAATCAAAATATGAAGAGAAATACTGTTGATAATGGTTTTTGATCTCGGACAAACCCAGAACAAATGATCCTGGTCAATTTCTTTCCTCCTCCTCACTTTATTTTACTATATTAAGAAAATCCATAATGTCAATAGTCTGATGAGATTTATCATATATCGCTTCCCAAAGTAATGAAATCTTACAATTATTGATTGCGGACAATGCTGAGAAAACAAATGGTTCTAGTAAATTCCTAATTTCTTGGTTTCACCCCCCCCTCCACACACACACACACACGTAATATGAATGTAAATGATGTTGATAAAGAAAATAGTCCGAAAAGAAATTAATATATACCAGATAGAAAAAGTAATATTGTAATATTACAATTATTAATTTCATTGCTCCAAGGGAATGCTGAGTAGAACAAGTTTCTCTTCCCCTACCCTCACTTACTAAATGTATTACTGTAATTTTAGTAAGCAACCTTTCTCAGCATTGCCAAAAATATGGTTAAAATAAATAGAAATAATGTTGATAATGAAAATTTTATTGTTCCCAGACAACACTGAGTAAAAAAAAAATTTCTGTTGTTCCCACATTCACTTAATAAATATATTACTGTAATGTTAGTAAGATGGCCTACACAGTGCTGCCAAAAGTGCTATTGTATGGAGCACGTTTTACATAAGATGTTCCGCTTACCAGAAGTAATACTTTATTATTATTATTAGCAGGACTCATTTACCAGTGTTAGTATGCCCCCCCATCCCCCCTGCACAAAAAATTAAAGTACTTCTTTTTTTCTTTTTTTTTTTGTTGCTGTTGTTGCTGCTACAGCAGCTGCAGCAGCAGCCCAACATAGCAACTTCCTCACATTTGGAACAAATTTCAAAATGGATACCACCAACCTCCCTATATTAAGAACAGCTTTCACAATAAACACCCCCTTTTGTGACTGGGGGAGTGGTTGGTCATTTTGTGTATTTTTGACAGAAATATATTTCACAGCAAATTAATTAGTTTTGTGGCATATTTGCGTTTAAACATAATAAAAAGTATCTAAATTACACTCAGGTATTTTTCATATATACATAAAAGCAAACTACAATTGTATTTTGGTTTGTGACCTACATAGATATATAAATGGAAGCAAAATAGTTCATGTTAGTTATTAGCCTTGTGAGCCTGCAGGTGCAAAAAAAAAAGTTTTAAAACATTAAGCTATCCCCTATGGAAAATTGCGAATAACATCTAGTACTATGTCGAGCAAACAACAACAACAAGTTCATGCTAACATGCCTTGTCGTTTATGCTGGAATGGAAGTGGTCTGTAAGTCAATGTAGTAAACGAAATATTATAATTAAGAAATAAAGGAAAAGGAAAAAAACAATTGCTGTGTTTTACGTTCTAACTAAATAAATAAATACATAAATAAATAGAAATCTGTAGAAAGAACGGAGACGGGAAGCAGTATTAGAAGAAGCAGTCTTGTGTAGCTGTGTATTGTCTCGGGTGTCCATGAATATATAATAGCATTATCAATGACTTAATTTAATATCGGAAAAGTCCAGAAATGCAAAGTTAATGTAGCAAATAAAACAAAAATCTAGAGCAAAAGGTTTCTAAAGAAATGAATGGATATGTAAAAAATGGTGGTGTGTTTATAAGTGTTGAACCGTTTAGTCAATGGTGGAAAATGTGAATATCAGAATATGAGAATGTCTACTGAGCAGCCAATCAGCTATGCTGGATTTCAGAAAGGGAGAAATTATCTTTAAATAGCAAAATGTAAAAGTTATGGTATATGCATGTGTCTAATAATCAGTTAAGAGCAGTTATAACCCAGCAGAGTAGGAATATGTGGAAATGGTGCCAGTGTAGAGTGGGAGTGGTGGAAGCATAGAATAGATAGTGAGAAAAATAGGAACTCTAAAGATAGTGAGATTGTGATTGTGGTGCTCCTCGGAACTGACATAAGATTTCAATATAAAGCCTAAATGTGTATATAATCTCGTTCTAAAATTACATAAGATAGTGGCTAATAGTGTAAACATAATAACTTTGTGTGGCCTCTGTTGTTGTAAGCCTACGTTATTTGGATCCAGAGGGAAAAAACTGTGACGTTTTTATTATATATAGGGATTATTATTATTATTATTATTATTATTATTATTATTATTATTATTGGTGTTCTTCTTCTCCGCCCCCCCCCTACCCATGGAGCAACGCTACAGATCGGTTTTTGTACACATTATAAAAAAAAAGTACTGTAAAGTTCATTATCCTGGGCAATGTTATGTTTAAACACACCTGCTCTATTGTAGTGTACTTACAAGATATAACACTTACCAAGAGTAATAGTGAATTATTATTGGTATGACAACACTGGATACCTTTTCTAGTATACAATATCATATATAAAGTCTGTAAATTTCTTTATCCCAGCTATGCTCTATCTATTACTTTAACCACTTCTGATATAAATTATACCACTTATTAAGAAGACTTCAGAGCACTATTGAAATCACTCTCCCCACCCCCCTGCAGGGCAGTACTGAAACCACTGTGAGAAAATCAAGGAGGTCACCAGAGCACTACAAAAATCATAAGAGGATTTGTAGTTAGAAATTAGGCAACTGTTGTTCAAAAAGCAGTGTAAGTTCATTGAATTTTTTTTTCATGATAAAATTATGAGTATTGTTTTATTCATTTTTACATTTTGTAAATTTTTTGTCTTTTTTTGTTCGTTTTCTTCAAACAGGAATAAAAGTTATCAGCAATGGTGGCGGAGTGAATCCACATGCATGTGGAAATTTAATAATGGATTTCTGCAAGAAAAATGATATTGATCTCAACGTTGCTGTAGTAACAGGAGATGATTTAATGTCTGAGGTAAGTTTCAATATCTAAATAGATTGATATGTATCATACCAGCAAATTGTGTCCTTTTATTGATATGTATATCATATATATATATATATATATATATATATATATATATGTGTGTGTGTGTGTGTAATTTTCATGTAGCTATTTGAATTTATTCAAATAGGTTCCAAATTCTCTCAGAAACATGTAAGTTGCTTTTGCTCTAAAATTGATATTAAACTACTATCTAAAAGGGGACTTGTTTGTGTGTATGTCTGCTAAAAGCTTTTATCATCCGCATTCAACCAGCACGAAACTGATACAATCTTAAAGGCAATGCCCCAGGTGTATAATATGTGAAAATTAGAAAAAAAGATTAAATCTGTGATGATCAACTGGACCACTTTTTGGAAGGGAGGTCTGTTTTTCACATCGCTTTTTTTTGCAAGTCATGTTCAAAACATTTATTTTGCTATGTTATGACATCATAAGCACTCATGGCCATGTAAGAAAAAGCATTTGTACGTACGTTTTTGACTTCTTTCCCTGTTTCACATTTGAGCCCAGCCACAGCTGTTCATTTTTTAAGTTTTTTCTCGATTGCACAGGCACTCCCTGCTATTTTTATTGAAAGAAAAGTTGTTTTGATTTATTTATTTTTGGGGGTGGGTAGGGTTCCAGCGCACAGGCAATAAAAAGTGCTCAAGATCCAAAGAGTAGCTTCTTCTCTTCACATCCCTTCTGCCAAAATAGCTTGTTGGGAGGTTTTCACATGCTTCTTTTTACATTGTCGTGTTTTTATCCATTTTTAAGTAGGATTACGTATCTTTTATTTTTGAATTGTTGTGGGACTAGCGACATTGCCCGTGATGGAGTTGACATATATTAATGAAAAAGTACTCAATATCCTTAGTATAGCAGGTGTGTCCAAACAGAACTTCATGTGGACCCAGGCAATGCTGGGTATCCCTGCTATTATATAAAGGGCAAATGTCTGTGTGTTTGTTTGTCAGCTAAAAACTTTTGTCATCCACATCAGACTGGTACAAAACTGGTACCATCTGAAAAGGCAATGCCCTTGATGCATATGTAAAAATTAGAAAAAAACATTAAATCTGTGGCGGTCAACTGGACCACTTTTTGGAAGGGGGGGGTCGTTTTTTGCCTCGCTTTTTTCACAAGCCACACACACATATAAAACTAAAACTATGTTTAAAACGCTTATTTTGCAACGTTATGATGTCATAAGCACTTGTGGCCGTGTGAGCAAAAGTGTTTGCCCATAAGTTTTTGCCTTCTTCCCCCCCTTTTGTGTTCAGCCACCACAGCTCATTTTTTTCATACGCACAAGCACTCCCTGCTATTTTGATTGAAAGAATAGTTGTATTGATTTTTTTTTTATTTATTTGGAGGGGATGAGAGTTCCAGCACACAGATAACATCAGCCACCCATCCGATGGTATAGAGTCATCAAAAAATGCTCAATATCTGGAGAATAGCTTTTTTCTTTGTATCCCTTTGTTACATACTTCTTCTTTTTTGGAGCAATTACATTTAAGTGTTTTTATCTGTTTTAAAGTAAGATTACCATATCTTTTATTTTTGAAATTGTTGCCTATGATGGAGTTGACATATAATAATGAAAGAGTGCTCAATATCTTCAGTATAGCAGGTTTGTCCAAATAGATATCAAGGTGGACCCAGGCAATGCCGGGTATCCCTGCTAGTCATATATATATATATATATATATATATATATATATATATATATATATATATATATACTAGCTGTACCCTGCCATGCATTGCTGTGGCTCAATTTGGCGTAATGGAAAATTCTAATAAAAACAGAAAATGCAGGTTTCTTATATTCTTAGTACAGCAATCCACTCCAAAAAGTAAAATGAAAAAGGCGAAAATGAAAAAAAATGGTACTCTTGCAGAATTGGATCCTGATCCTCGGGATTACCGTCAATCATGGCTTGGGTTCGACCAACAATCAGTGGATAAAGCTGAACGTAGCAAAAATGTTGAAACGCGAAATGTTTTTGTTTTTTTTTGTTTTCTGTATAGAAAAATGTGAGTTAGTAATTGGTATTTGAGTGATTGGGGGGGGGGTTACTATACACAGATTCGAAAAAGTTGTCCAAAAACAAATAAATGAAAGCAAAGGTAAGGTAAGCTATGTTTCTACCTAACTGGATAATTGTTTAGTGTTTTATGTAATGTAAAATGTTTAATCAAAATGTTTAAACAGAAATGGTTGCAGACTCTGTTGAATACGTTAAGTTTGCGAAAGTAAGTTGAAAACTAAAAACTATAAAAATACAGTGTCAAAACCCCACCGAATATATGTTACCATGACATAGGCTGACATAATCGGTGGGTCTGTGACAGTATTTTGTATAGTTTCTTAGTTTTAACTCACTTTTTCAAACTTAACGTAATCAACAGAGTCTGCCACCATTTGCATCTTTCAAATACACCGATAAACACTGTTTTTCGAGCAGACTAAACATTACATTAAATGAAAAGGGTTTGTATTACTAAACACAGATACAAAGAAATTGTCAAAAAATAAATATATAACAAATAAATGTTATCAAAGGCAAGAAAAGTAAATGTTCTACCTAACTGGATAACATTGTAGTGTTTTTATGTAATGTATAATGTTTAATCGGTTCAAAAACATGCAGTGTTTATCGGTATATTTGAAAAATACAAATGGCGGCAGACTGTATCGAACACGTTAAGTTTGGGGAAATTTTGGGAAAATGAGTTTAAACTAAAAACCTATACAAAATACTGTTAGGAACTCACTCAATATATGTTACTGTGACGTAGGCTGACATATAATCAGTGGTTTTAAACTTTTGCTCGATACAGATGACGACTTTTAAGAGTCCCTTTTAGTGATTACCTGGTTTGAGGATAATATTACTAAACGGCAAATCTGCCCCAAAAATCCGGTATTATTTTACTTTAAGGCCGGTCTCATGTTCGTATATAACGAAATATTTTATTGTAGATTTCAGTGTACTAAAAACGAATCTGCAAACCGTTTCCGTCGAAAAAAGAAAGTTTTCATGACATGAAGAAATTACTTTTTCGAAAAGTGGGTGATCAGTTTACAATGTAAATTTAACTTAGAATGAGCACCCACTTTCTGACCACCTGAGAGAGGGGCATTTTTCTGTGTGTTTCTTGCCTAAAAAGTTTTTTGTTTGATTTCTTTTGCATGGTAATAACCCCTGGACTCTGGGACTATTTCCTATTTCACAGCCGTAGCCTTCGTTTATGCTACACGCCAATTGTTTAGCCAATAAACATGGGAAAAAATCCCCCCCTCTTTCAGGTAGCTAGAAAGTGGGTGCTTATTTTAAATTAAATTTACATGAAAAGTGATCTCTTCATATCATAAAAACTATTTTTTTGCGACGGAAACGGTTTGCAAATTCGTTTTTAGCACACCGAAATCTTTAAAAAAAATTTTGTTATATACGAACGTGAGACGCATGGCCCTTTATGGACAGTTTTATCAAAAATCCGGGAGAAAATAGTTTTCAATAAAAACAGCAAATGAATTCTATAGAAAAAAAATGGATGCTATTTTTTAAAATTTTTCTGTGTTTCTTGGCTAAAAAGTTTTTTGTTTATTTTGCATTTTGCAATTTAAACAGGTAATTTTAAAGGATTTTCCAATGGTAGAAAGAAAGTCCCCCCCCCCCTAAAAAAATCGTGGCCACAAAGTGGGTGATCATTTTACGTTAAATTATTATGGAAAAGTGATCCTCCACTTTTTTAAACTAACATTTCTTCATATCTTGGAAACTACTCGTTTTCCCTAATTATAAACGTTATTTTCATTTTCAGCGGCCCCGAAAACCTATAAAAGTGGTAATTTTAAAGGAATTTTCGAGGGTGGAGTAATTCTTCATATTTACCTTCTTTTTTTTTTTCTTTTTTTTTCCAATAAAATAAGAAATTAAGAATTAGACAAATTTATTTTAGGTAGACTTCGTAAAGAAAGCTTTTAAAAATAAAAAATTAAGATAAACAAATGGTGCTAGTGCACTTACCGATCCATGCTATTTTTTAAATCGTATTTCCAACTTTAATTCAAGTTTTATGATATGTTTTTTTATTTAATTGTAGGGTTAAAGTACAAATATATATATATATATATATATATATATATATATATATATATATATATATATATATAATTTAAAAAGTAGGGAAATTTAAAAAAAATTTTTTTTTAACCATCTATTAATTAGATAGTTAAATGTTGTAATTCGAAAGTCGTCAACCCCTGTGGTGCACGTGAAAGGCGCATTTCTACCGGAAATGAAATATGGCGGACAGTCTCGCAGTTACGAAAAATATTTTTATTTTATTTAATATATTTTTATAATTTGTGATCTTAACGATCTTAATTTATTTTAATAACATGCAAACATTCCTTGACTTTACACATAAATTTTCTGAAAATTTCAATTAAGTTGGTAATGTAGAAATATGGTTTTATGGACTTTGAACAAACCAAGAATTACATTTATATATATATATATATATATATATATGTTTATGCGCTGTGATACAGTGAAACAGTACTGTATGTGGATGACTATAATGCTTCCTATGGTGAGATGAGCATATTGGGAAGTGATATACAAACTGCCATTTGCGTATTAAGTGATGCTCTTTGTGTTAACAAATCGAGCTTAGGCATTTGGACGATGTCAAAACATCGTTAATTCACTACCCGCACAGCAGCCGAATAGCGTAATGGTAAAAATTGTTTGGACGGTTGGGTTTTGATCCTGGCTTGAAGTAGTTGCCTGCCTAGCCGCACTGATGAGCTGTGATACAGCGAAACAGTGGATGACTACATATATATTATGACTTTGTCTGTCTGTGTGAGGAACGATTTTTACCAAACTCCTTTCTCAATTTTTGGTCTACACACTTGAAACTTGATATATAGGGGATTTAGATCAATGGAACAAATTTGATTTGTTTTTTTATGTTTTTAGCTGGTAAATATAGCTGCTAAGTGGTTAAAATTTTTAAAAAATTGGAACTTGGCAGGTGTTGGTCAACTTAAAGTGCTCTTCTTCACAAACACAAATATACGTTACAATACAAATATAGGTTAAGAAACAGTATTTTTTTAAACTTTTTATATTCTTCTTAATTTAGAGAGTAACAAATAAGACTACAGAGCTATATGTTTTAGTTTCAATTTTAGCTGATGGTACCCAAGTCATATTTTTTTTTAAATCACTACTATATATTGGGTACAATATATTAATCAGTAGAATATTGACTCTGTAATATTAATTACGAAATCTGTATAAATTAAAATAGCATATTTTGCAACTGGTCAATGCTGGGCAGCCTGCTAGTAATATGATATAACTGATCAGTAATTTATATATATATATATATATATATATATATATATATATACTTTCAATTATAAAATGTATACTAATAATATATATAAAAGTGTTGTTTTTCACAATGAAACGCTTTAACACTTTTATATATTAGTAGTTTACATTCCAAAGCCAAACATATATTTCTTTCTTATTTTATTTCAAAATATTATGAAAGAAAAAATATAAATATATATTTGGTTTTGGAGCATAAACTACTGATATAAACACTAGCAGGGAAACCTGACGTTGACCGGGATTGAATGAGGATTAATGAATGTTCCACATTTCCAATATTTTTATTATCATTGAAATCTGTGAAATTACTCATTTTTTAAGCAAATCGATTGATTGTTTGCTCTAGTCAGGAATACATCCTAGTGCACGGGAAGGAAGCTTCACATGCCTCCTCGCAGTGACTTAGTCCACAATACAATCTAGTGTACATTGCACTGTAAAGAACCTAATGTTGATTTTATAAAATTAGTTTTCTATAATGGCTTGAATTAAAGTTTAAAATGCAAAAGTCAAGTATCATGGTTTAGTTGTGTTCTAAATAGAAACATTAAGTTTGAACATGATCCTCTTTTATCAAAGAACCTACTGTTGATTTTATATGCTGCGCCCTTCTACTTGTGCAGTGATAAAATCTCAAATGATCTTGTAATGTTAGACTGTATAATGATGTTAACTTTAGTCCAAACCGAACTGTTACTTCTTTGATTGTATTTGTTTCGCCTATTGATTTTTGATACTTCTCGAAAACATTCCAATACAAAACTTATCTAGAACACTTCCAGACACATAAAGTACATTTGTGTGAAATTTCAAAAATATCGGCCCAGCCATTTCAGAGTTCATAGGGAAGAAACTCGCACACACACACACACACCTACACACACAGACAAAGTGCCACACACACACACATATATATATATATATATAAAGTAAAAGATGGTCACACTTTTTGAAGACACTTTTTAAAAGTAAAATTTAATTGAGAAATTTTTGAAAACTTTGAAGTGTCGAATATAATGATAAAATCATTTTTGTTTATTGCTTTTTTGTCCTATATTTCGCTAATACATAGCCTCATCAGGGTCGAAAGTCCGGTTCGTGGATTTCTTTTTCTTCATTTTGGTGTTATGGCGAAGAGACGAGAATTTACGTGTTAGTCCGGTGGTTTCAAGTGTGTAGTGCTCCAGTTTCGAGCGGGATTTAAAGTAAAAGATGAGGCTATGTATTAGCGAAATATAGGACTTACAAAAAAAACAAAAGCAATAAACAAAAATGATTTTATCATAATATTCGACACTTCAAAGTTTTCAAAAATTTCTCAATTAAATTTTACTTTTAAAAAAAAGTGTCTTCAAAAAGTGTGACCATCTTTTACTTTTACAAAGCCTTGAATTTACATACCTGCTGACAAGGACATGTTCTACATTGAAAAATCTAAAGATTTTAAAATAAGTAATTTAGGATACCTCCAAAGAAGCCCAGTTCTGATTAATTTATTTTAGTCCCAACTCGTCCCGATGTTATTTTTCTTGGAGGTCACCGAATATCCCTCCCCCCCCCTTTATTTTGTCCGTAGCTGTGCCCACTCCCTCTTAGGAAGTGCTCCCTTGTTTTCGGCCGATACCGGAACACAGGAAGCATTTCAAAATCAAATAGGTAAGGGTGGGTCAGTACTAACACATTCACCGTTTAACGTTTTATTTAGTTCATTTATTTTTTATTACTGTTATTTTTCTTTATTTTGGGGTGTTTTTAAGGCTCTCATTATCCCCGCCCATCATCCGCATATATCATACACATCACAATTTCATCCGCATATATCATACACATCACAATTTCCATTTTGTCATTATTTCAGTGTAAATATAAAGTAAAAAAAAAAAAAAAAAAAAGCCATTGTATATAATTTTATTGTTAAAAAAAAAAAAATTGTACATATTGTCATCTGGGGCTTTAAGTAGATCCAACCCCTAGAGTGAATGCGGTATTGTGGTGATTGCAACTAGTGATAGAGAATAGACAAGTGGACGACCCCCGACACCCATCTTCCCCCCCCACACCCTTTTTGGCCTCATGCCACATTTAAAAAGAATTAGTTGCCTGTTTTATATAATTTTAACCCTAAAATTCTGTAAAATTTGTGATTTTTCTTCTTAAATAAATATTTAAACAAAAACAAACACGTTTTGATTTTCAAAAATATCTCTAAAATGATTCTAAATCTCAAAATAAAGGTGAAGTTTAAATGGCAGTTGTTGAAGGAATAAATGAGGATCTGCTCAATACCAATTGGTTACATGAGAAAAGGTTTCTGATGTTGAGAGATCCAGAGTCCACCATGATCCCAAGAATATAGTATTATTAATGATTATCCTTTGTACATTAATAAGATGCATTTTGCAAATTTTCAAGTGTTCTCCAACAGTGAGCTCAAAATAACTGATATAGACATGCATGAGTATTACGGCCATTTTTTTCTTTTCTCTTGCTCTTTTCTGACACGTTGCCAAAAGCATTCTGTCTCACGGCAATCACTAATGCATGACATAACTGCATAGTTTGCATCAGATGCACCTTTCAGTCTCAATCAACAAACAAATTTTCTGTAGGTGACAGGTGTTTTATAAAATCTCTTATTTACTCACTTGTGGAATTTGAGACCCACCAACTGCAAGGCCCATAAACTGTCTGTTCCTACCAAGGAGTAGGAAGGAAAACTGACACAATATTTTATGCATGCCAAGCTAGTTAGTTTTTATTATTGTTCTACATGAAAGATTTTCTATTCTCTTTTTGGCATCCTTTTTTTCTCTCAATTATTGTGCAAAGAAAAAATATAAAAGAACTAGTATGGTCTTAGTGTCATACACTTCATAAATAATCTAGTGATTTCAGGAAAGACCCAATGCTCGGTGAAAACTGTTTTAGTCACTTGTCACTTCTGATCTACTAATTCAACTTATCTTTGTCATTCGCGAATTATAGGTACCCCTGTGACTAATTCTGAAGTAGTAAAAGTGAGGGAATGTGTTGAAAGAATCGGAAAGTCATCTTGTGATCATGAAGAAAATCCCAACAATGCTGTTGTCATATTATGTAAACGATCTGTGAAAACATTTATGAAAATCGATTCACATAAACTGAGAAGTCTTTAATGTCACAACCAAATAGTACAGTTCTCAAGATAGTTGCTTGTGGTATACATCTGTGATTTAGTTTTTTATTTTTTACATCTGTGATTCAATATTTTTTTATTTTTTGCATCTGTGATTTAATGTTTTTTATTTTTTACATCTGTGATTTAATATTTTTTATTTTTTACATTTGTGAATAAATATTTTTTTATTTTTTACATCTGAGATTTAATGTTTTTTATTTTTTACATCTGATTTAATATTTTTTTATTTTTTACATCTGTAATTTAATATATTTTTTATTTTTTACATCTATGATTTAATATTTTTTTATTTTTTCATCTGTAATTTAATATTTTTTAGTTGAAAAAAATGGAACAATTTGGTCCAAAAGAGATACTTTCAGGAATGGAGTTTCCCAAGACTGTTAACAGCATGAATGCTTATCTTGGGTAAGTTATAGATATGCTCATAGTTACTTTTCTTATTTTTATCTATGGTTTTTACATCACATTTTCTTTTATAAATACTACTTTATTTGAAAAGTATTATTTTAAATCATAATTATTTATGGTTACACATGTTTAAAATAATTGTTTCAAATTGCTTGCTTCTTTCTGACTTAAATGTGTTTAAAATATCTGATATTCATAATAATAAGTTTGAACTTCAAATCTGTTTTGTCCATTTCAACAATTAATAAAAAAAATTATGAGCTATTGATTACACCTTGAAGGACAACTGTATGAAAAAGAGAGGGACAGACAAAAATAACAGAAAATACTTGTCTGTGTTACACAACCTTTTACAAGGTCTTATTCGAATTTATTATAAAAAATAAGAATTCTGAAATAGATTAGAGAAAACAGGTCACATGTTTGGTCTCTGTGTAGTCATCATGAATGAATTCCTATTTGTTAGGACAGATCATAGGATTGTTATCTACATCATATATACAGATGTACAGTCCATATGAATCTTCAAATGTGTAGGATTTGATTGTAGCCAGTAAGCAACAGCAACTTTCAAAACTCTTTCTCTTATACTAAACACCAACTTCTAGCAATAGCAGCAACCAAGCTTCAATATCTTCTCTTAAATCAGAGTATTGCAGTGTATCTATCATCTTGGCAACAACACATTTTCTCTCAAGATTAGTTCTTGCACATATAAATCAAAGAACTGTGTCTTATTTTCTTCTTCCAACTTCACAATTCAGTCAATTTCCTACTCACATGCAAAAATGTTTCATTCCATTCTTCATCTTTCACTTAGATCAGTTTCCTGCTTACATGTAAACATATTTTACCTCATCCTCAACCTTGCACTGACATAAGTTCTTGGCACATGTCTTATCCCTTCCAACCTCTCACTGAGATCTGTTCCTTGTACACACCACACAACATCTGACAATAACAAAAAAAATCAATTGTCCTGACAACAACAAGCCACATCACTCATCCTGAAAGAAGTAACAACCACAGCTGTATCTTCCCTATACCAGAAAAAGACAATTCAGAAAAAGAAAGACCTCATGCTACCAAATATCAGAAATCATGTCAATAATTAAACCTTACACAAATCTATCTCCTATGTCTGTTCACTAGCAAGATGTTCATTAACAAAAGCATAAAACAGTACATCATAATGACGGTAACACACTAGTTTCCATTAAGTTAAACATTGTTGAGCCTGTTTAGTACTTAAATAGGTGCCCATTTGACAATACCAGGTGTTGTATGTGTTCTCTGCTTATTTTGGTATTGTTTCCAGTCATCCTGAACTATTCCTTTCCACTGGAATCAGACAGTCCCGACTCAGAAGGGATGTGACTTCACAATTGCAGGCGCAAGCACTCTTACAGGGGATATTCATTGTCTCATTGACAGAATGGAAGCAAGTCTCAAAACAACAGATATAAAGAAGAAATTAAAACTCAACCTCACAAGTCCTTTTTATGAAAATTCTTTATGGAATTTATGAAATTTCTATATGTGACATTTAAAATAAAAACATTAAATAATCATAAAACAAACTTCCTTTAACATCTATATATATAAAAGGGTGTGTGTGTGTGTGTGTGTTTGTATGTCTCGCAAAAACTTTCCACACAGGTGACAGATTTTCACCAGATCAGTACCATTCTGAAGCTCGGACCTTCGGACAACAAATATTAAAAAATTGGATAAAAACGTTAATTCCTTCACTCTCAACGAGTCACTTTTCTACTGGGAGGGGTAGCAAAAAATCGTTCCTACATTTTCCTTTTCTTCTACTACTACTACTACTACTACTACTACTACGACTATAGCATGATATTTGACCTAGAAAACGTTGACATTAGTTTAACCACCTGCTGTTTTCTTAAACGTTTAATTTTGTCAGTTCTCAGTTCTCTGTCGCTTTAGTGTCAGGTAACGTCAAGGCTTCGGGTTCGAACCTACCTCCCTACTAAAACTTTTTTTTTTCTTTTACACCTCCAAATACCCTGGCAGCGTTTTTTTTTTTTTTTTAATTTTGTTTTTGATCACCCCCCCCCCCCACATACACACCTCCAAACACCCAGGCAATGCCGGGCACCCCCGCTAGTAAATTTATAAAATGAAGATTTCACTATTTTGCTTTCTTATTATTTTGCACCGTCATTATAACTATATTAATCATTACTATTATTACAATTATTAGTTTATTAAAGATATTATTTTATTAATATTATTTGATATTAAGTAATATTAAATAGAATAATATTATTATTAAAACTATTATTTTTATGACTACAATTATCATCATTAATATTAGTACTTTTAAAACTCCATAACTGTTATATTAAATTTTATAATAGCTCTGTTAATATATATATATTATATATATATATATATATATATATATATATATATATAGGCTTTGAAGTAGTACTTCAAAAAAGCCGAATGAACACGTGAGAAGTCGAAATAGCAAGAATTTTATAAAAGTCAACATAAATAGATCTAGACGCAACGTGTGTTCCCAAGTCGTACATATTATGATCTAGTGGGTATATAAAGAGTTCTAAGGCATAGTAACTCTCCCAAGAAGGCCAGCGAAAAAAGCCTTTCTTGGGCATACAAAAATGTGCGTGCTGCATTTGCCTTTTATATATATATATAGACTAGCGGGGGTACCCAGCATTGCTCGGGTGTGTGTGTGGTTTTGGTTAAATCAAAACTCCCGGGGGGGGGGGGGGATAAAAAAAAAGTTTTGGCAGGTAAGTATGAGGATTGAACACAAGTTGGAAATTAAAGTGGGAAAAAAAAAAAATACAACGTTAACCATTGGGTCACCGCGAAATACTAACGGAAATGCGTTTGAATTTATTTTACTATTTAGAATTGGCAGGTACACGTTTTAATGACTTAATGAGGTCAACTTTGACTTGCGGGGTAGTATTTCATTTACTGCGGGAACGCTTTTTTTAGTTTTATTTTCCCAAGATGCTGGGGGGACCAGCTCCCCATAAAAAGGGAATTGTCCAAATTGAATAGCAATTGTCTGATATAAGGAAAATATTTCCACATTGATCAAATCTGATTGCTTTCGGACATTTCCTGCGATCGCGACCAGAAAAATACCGTCAGAATTATATATATATAATGTCGCTTTCATTATACGAAAAAGCCTAATCCACATGCGGTGAGCGAAAAATGTTGAATATTTATCTTTTCAAACTCGAGCAAATTAAATAGACAGGTGACTTCCGTTGTTAACTCGTAGATATTATGATTTATATGTGATATAAAAAGTTTTAAGAAGTTGTGAGCCAACCGACCGCTTCTCGAAAAAAAGCCTTTTACAGACATACACAAAAAGTGAACATACGTACCTACACACATTTTCGCTTTTATATTTATAGACTAGTGGGGGTACCCGACATTGCCCGGGTGTTTGGGGGTCCGTATGTAGGAGAGGGTGACCCTGTTTTAATATTATAAAAAAAAACACGATGTTAAAAAAAATTGGAAAAACCAATACAAAGCAAAACAGCGAACAAACGTAAAAAAAAAGGAAAGAAAAGGTATAAAAGAGGAAAAAAAGTTTAGGTAGAAAGACAGACTCGAACCCGAAACATCGAGGCTAAGGTGGAAAAAAAAATGTCCGACACGTTACCCCTACGCCAAAGAGACATACACTTAATAACGGATAAAATTAAACCTTTAAGAACACTTGCAGGTAGTTTTAAACTAACGTGAACGTTTTCTAGGTCAAACGTGACGTCATTGTCGTAGTAGCAGGATGAAAGAAAATGAAGGAACGATTTTTTCGGCACAGCTCCCTGTACAAAACTGATGATTTTAGTGTGAAGGAATTAATGTTTTTGACCAATTTTTCGATATTTGTCGGGCGAAGGTTGGAACTTTAAAATGATACCTATCTGGTGAAAATCCGTGACCCATGTCGAAAGTTTTTGCTAGACATACAAACACACATACAAACATACATACATGCACACATTTTCGCTTTTATATATATAGATAGACTAGCGGGGGGTACCCGGCATTACCCGGGTGTTTGGAGGGGTGTGTGTGTGTGTGTGCGTGTTTAAAAATAAAAAATTGGCCGGGTGTTTGGAGGTGTAAAAGAAAAAAAAAAGTTTTAGTAGAAAGGTAGGCTTGAACCACGAACCTTTGACTCGGAGGTGGAAAGGAAATAAAACAGGAATAGATGAATTGATAAATGTGTTAAGTTGACGTTTATAAAGCAAAATTAACAGGTGCGTAAATGTTAAGTCGCGTGATGTTTGACCTAGTTTTGTGCTGGAAGCCAGTTTCTGTTTTCCCCGCTATGCGGCGATCAAAAAATATCTCGAAAATAGCTTGTAAAAGTCGGGTAAATTAAAGATAGCTGTGACCAAAGTTCCTTAGTCGTAGATATTATTATTTAGACAGCATATAAAAAGTTTTAAGAAGGAGCGAGTCAACCGAGAATCACGGCGAAAAAAACCTTTTGTAGACATACACAAAAAGCGAACACACATGCATACATACACACATTTTTGCTTTTATATATATAGACTAGCGGGGGGAGGGTACCCGGCGTTGCCCGGGTGTTTTTAGGTGTGTGTATGGGGGGGGATAAGTAATAACCCTGAAACGATGTTAAAAAAATCGGAAAAACCAAATCAAAAAAGAAAAAAAACAGCGAAAAAAAAAACCGTTGTGTGTATAGGGGGAGGGGAAGTAAACTAAAGAATAAGCGAAGTAAAAAAATAAAGAAACGTTGCCCGCGTGTCTAAAGATGTAAAAGAAAAAAAAATACTTTTGGTCGTGAGGCTGGATTGAACCCGGAACGCGGAGGTGAAACTAACTCCAACCACTTAACTGTCTAGGCTAAGAGTAAGAGGAATTTATTATAGTGTTAAAATAAGGGTTATAAAGCGAGTGAAAGAGGTTTGATTGACAGATAGCCACTAAATGAGGTCATCGCGGAAGCGTTACGAGTGACGTAGCAGTATTTTATTTTTTATTAAATTACGTATTTCGTTTCCTGTCTAGACATCTCTCTCTATCTGTCTGTCTGTCTCTCTCTCTCTCTGTTTGCGTTTGTGTATGTGTCGCTCTCTCTCTCTCTCTCACTTCGTCTTCCTTACTCTAAAGACTGGAAAATGGCGTCTGGCTGTTATTTTTTTGTAAAAACTTCGATTGTCATTATTTTTTGTAAGCGTATTTTTTTTACTTCACATTTTGGCTTGTTATTTTTCGTTTAACTATCGTATCTAACTATTTTGAATGTGCTAATAACTTTGGTAACATTTCCATAGTGTAGAAGTTCATAGTTTAGTTTGTATAAGGGTTAATTTTTTTTTACCGATAACATGTTTTTTTAAATTCAGACTGCCATTAGAGCTGGCTGACGTCAAGATCACGTGACTTGACTCAGCGGGTTTTAAATACAAGTTGACCCAAAATAAACGGCCCCGTGTATACTTTATGTAGAAGAGTTGGCGCCCGTATTTTTTGGGCAGTTATAAATCGATTTAAAAATATGTAATGTTTAACATTAAAATGTCACTTTTTTTTGGGCCCCCTCCCCCCCCTGCAGAAAATCGATCAGTTGACACACTTCTGATGGTCACTTTGGGCCAATTTTTCGATATTTGTCATCCGGAAGGTGGGACTTTCATATGAGACCAAGTTTGTGAATTTTTATTGTGTCTGTCGAAAGTTTTTAGCAGACACACAAACATACATACATACATACATACACACAAACATTTTCGCTTTTATATATATAGATGGTTAATTGTAGGTATAGACCTCTTCATACCCTTAAAAAAATTCCAGCAGGAACCTAACAGTTAGCTGTGGTTCTCTCCAGAAATCACTTTTTCCATTGCTTCCAATGTTTTCAGAACTGCCAGCAACTACTGTAAAAGAGTAATAAAAAATGTGAGAAAGTTGTATGCTCAGTCCGTTAAATCTAAAGTAGCTGAGCAGTGGCTTGGTTTTCACCAATTTTGGTAAATAGCAAACAGGGTCCTGAATAGCAGTGTGTGCTCTATCCCAACCATCATCAATGGACTCGAGGTAATCTCATTAGCATCAGACAAAGCCAAACCCTTTGTCAAGAACTTTGCAACTAATTCTACCCTATACTTATATTTCCTCCTGCATCTGAAAACACACTATGCGACATATAAATATCTGCATGTGATGTTGCCAAGCTAATCAAAAACCTTGATTTCAGTAAAGCAACTGGCTCTGATGGGATTCCAATTATAGTGCTGAAAAAGCTTCAACCAGAACTAACTCCCATACTTACAAAGCTGTTTAAGTGTTGTCTTAAGGAGAATTGCTTCCCAACACCCTGGAAAACCTCATCAATATGCCCTGTATTTAAGAATTCAGATAATCGATCAGCTTCCTCTCATACTAATCCATCTCCTATGCATCATGAGTAAGTTGCTGGAATCTGTGTTAAATAGAAAAGTAGTCAACTACCTCAACAAAAATAACCTTCTTAGTGATATGCAATATAGTTTCCGTTCAGCTAGATTTTCAGCTGATGTGTTAATAGTTATATCTAATAGGATTAGCAAATCTCTCAACAGAAGCTTCCTTTTGAGGGCAATTACTCTTGACATATCAAAGGCCTTTGATAAAGTATGGCATAAAGGTTTACTTCACAAGATCTTAAGCTACTGTGTAGCTGGAAATATCTTCTCAATTACTAAATCATATCTCGCTAATAGGTTCATAAGAGTAGTGGCTGATGAGCAGAAATCAGAAGCTCACAGTATTAATGCTGGAGTCCCACAGAAGTCCATCCTGGGCCCAACTCTCTTTATGATCTACATTAATGATCTCCCAAATCATATCCTAAGACTATTTGTAGACATTTATGCTGATTACCATCTATAGCAATGCATCAAAGACCGTAAATGAAAGTTCTCTCTGATTCTCTCTCCTCTGATCTTGAGTGCATGGTACAGTGGGGAAAGAGGTGGCTGGTTACTTTTAATGCATCTAAAACCAAGCTTCTTTCTTTACATCATCAACACTCTGATCCCCATCTGGTATCAGTTGAAATGAATGGCTCTTATCTTGGAGACACCATGTTTTGACAAACTTCAGGGCTTGACCTTTACTCCTGATCTGAAATGGAACACTTATCAAATGGTGGGATCCTTCTACCATTCCAGTAGATATCTCACTGCGGGTGTAATTTTCTACCTTTATAAAAGCCAGGTCCATCCATGATGGAGTACTGTTGTCACATCTGGGCAGGATCTGATAAGAAAGACTTATCCTGCCTCGACAAAGTTCCAAATAGACTTCACAGCCGAGTGAGGGATTCCCTTTTCTCTTCCCTGCAACCTCTTTCCTACAAAAGAGATGTTGCAAACCTGTCTTTGCTTTATCGTTATTTTCATGACAAGTGCTCATCTGAGCTCCAGTCTATTGTCTCCCCTCACCAAACTTTCATGAAAAATGCTCATCTAGCTGAAAACACTATCAATAATTTTCTTCACTCTTTATCTGTGTCTAAACCTAAACGTAGATTCTATGAATAAAGCTTCTTTCTTAGAACTGCACGCTTCTGAAATTCTCTTCCGTTTGCCTGCTTTCCGGCTGACTATAATTTGCTTGTCTTCAAGTCCAATATAAACAAATTCTTAATGAGCCATCCCCTTAAGTAATCCAATTTACCAAATTTCCACTACTAACAATTGCTATGATATTGTCCTATTGACTACTGTACACTCATTAACCTTATCCTCGAGTGGTCACTGGGCCTTGATAAGTGGTGACTCCTTATATATATATATATATATATATATATATATATACACACACACACACACACACACACACACCATCACCATTATAATATAGTTATCTTTAGTATTATTATATTTCTTTTTATAATTTACTACTATTATTATTATTATTATCATTATGATTATCATATTATCACTTTTATTTTTATATTATTTTATTTTACTATTATTATTATTATTATTATTATTACAATCATAAGTATTTGATAATCTGTTATTATCAATACTATTACTGTCACTTATGTTATTATTAGTATATTTACTTCTTATACTGTTTGCTTTCATAAAAACTTATGAAATACAAATGAATAAAATAAATAATCTTAAAAAATACATAAAAATAAAAATGAAAGAATAAATAAAATAAAATTTACTCCAGACAATGTTTACACCCCACTCTTTTAGATAAAACTTTCTCTTTCCTTTTTTTTCTGAACTGTTTACAGATAAACTAACACATTTTGTTCTCCTTTACCTACCCAAGAACACAAAAATAAAGGCTAAAAATATATCATTTTATTAACTCATAGCTGAAAACATAGAAACAGTTTTTTAAACAGTTTTTTAAATTTGATCACTTGACCTTCAGTTTTAAACCATTTAATATGAACATCTAAATGAAAAAATAAACTTTTCACTCAAGGAAGATATTAATTATTAATAACTACATATCATTCATGCCAGCATAGTGAAGTTTGTACATGATGAAACCGTCTTTTGTGGTTGCAAATTTTGGCTTCAAACATTATTATTGTTTTACCTGTTTCTTATAATAAAACAAAGAGGAAATTTAAACAAATAAAAGCAGTCGATGGTAAGTATTGTTTCCAAACAATTTATTTTGGTCTAAATAGTATTTTTTGCTTAGACAAAAACAACTACTTGAAGTATTTGACTAATTATTAAATTTGGTCATTTTCTTTATGTATATATCATAAAAAGTCATAAAAAATATGTCAGCTAGTGTCTTTCTTTCGCTTATAAAAAACTGATGCTACCATTGCAAAACAAATTATAAGACTGTGTTTGGCTCAAATGTGGTAGAAGGAGTCTAATTTTTTATTGAAATATTGTATGTGTGTGAAGAACACTTTTTAACACTTTAAAATGAACAAAAAAGATTCAATTAACAATATACAAATTTATAATATATATATATATAATTTGCGCACAGAAATCACTTTTTCCACTGCTTCAAACGTAATAGATATATGGAAACTAAAGCCGTTTTCAGGACTGCCAGCAACCATTGTAAGAAAGTAATAAGGAATGCAAGAGAGTTGTATGCTCAATCTGTTAAGTCCAAAGTAGCTGAGCAGCAGCTTGGTTCCCACCAGTTTTGGCAAATAGCAAACAGAATCCTGAACAGAAGCGTGCGCTCCATCCCAACTATTATCAATGGACCTGAGGTAATCTCGTAAGCATCAGACAAAGCCAAACTCTTTGTCAAGAACTTTGCAGCTAATTCTATCCTTTGCGACCAAGGCCACCAACCCCCAATATTTCCTCCTGTATCAGAAAACACGCTATGTGATATACGTATATCTGTACGTGATGTTGCCAAGCTAATCAAAAACCTTGATTCGAGTAAAGCAACTGGCCCTGACGGTATTCCAATTATAGTACTCAAAAAACTTCAACCTGAACTAGCACCCATACTTACAAAACTGTTTAAATGTTGTCTTAAGGAGAATAGTTTCCCATCTCCCTGGAAAATCTCATCAGTATGCCCTGTATTTAAAAATTCAGGTGATCGCTCATCCCCCTCTCAGTACAGGCCAATAAGTCTCCTGTGCGTCATGAGTAAGTTGCTAGAATCTGTGTTAAATACAGAAGTAATCAACCATCTCAACAAAAATAACCTTCTTAGTGACACTCAATATGGTTTCCTTTCTGCTAGATCTACAGCAGATGTGCTTACAGTTATATCGCATAGGATTAGCAAATCTCTCGACGGTGGCAATCTTTTTAGGGCAATTGCTCTTGACATATCTAAAGCCTTTGATAGGGTATGGCATAAAGGTTTACTTCATAAGATCGCTAGTTATGGTATAGCTGGAAATGTCTTCTCAATTATTAAATCATTTCTTTCTGATAGGTTCATAAGAGTAGTAGTTGAGGGGCAAAAATCAGAAGCTCACAGTATTAATGCCGGTGTCCCTCAGGGGTCCATCCTGGGCCCAACTCTTTTCCTGATCTACATTAATGATCTTCCAAATCACATCCTTACATCATTTGTAGACATTTATGCTGACGACACTACCATTTATGGTTGCACATCTAAGACAGTAAACGACCAAGTTCTCTCCAATTCTCTCTCCTCTGATCTTGAGCACGTAGTACAATGGGGAAAGGAGTGGCTGGTTACTTTTAATGCATCTAAAACCAAGCTTCTCTCTTTACATCATCAACATTCTAATCCACGTTTGGCATCAATTGAAATGAATGGCTCTCGTCTTCAGGAGGCCTCAAGTTTTGACAAGCTTCTGGGCTTGACCATTACTCCTGATCTTAAATGGAACACGTACATCAAATCTGTTGCCAAGGCCGCTGGAAAAATGGTGGGATCTTTCTATCGATCCGGTAAATATCTCACTGCTGATGCTATTCTCTATCTATATAAGAGCCAGATACGTCCAAAGATGGAATACTGTTGCCACATCTGGGCAGGAGCTGCTAGAATGGACTTGTCCTGCCTTGATAGAGTTCAAAATAGACTTCGTAGCCTCGTAGGAGATGTCCTTTTCTCTTCGCTGCAACCTCTATCTCACAGAAGAGATGTTGCGAGTTTGTCTCTGATGTATCGTTATTTTCATGGAAAGTGTTCGACTGAGCTTCAATCTATGGTCCCCCCTCGCCAAACTTTCACAAGAAACACTTGTCTAGCTGTAAACACTATCAATAATTTCCCCCACTCTTTATCTGTGCCTAAACCTAAACGTAGATTCCATGAACAAAGCTTCTTTCTTAGAACTGCACGCCTGTGGAATTGTCTTCCGTTTTCCTGCTTTCCGGCTGACTACAATATGGTTGTGTTCAAGTCTAAAGTAAATAAGTTCTTGATGAGCCGTTCCATATAAGTTATCAAATTTACCAAATTTTCATTACTAATGATTACTATATTGTCCAATTTCTACTGTACACTCTTTAACCCTTATCCTTGAGTGGCCTCTGGGCCTTGATAATGTGGTGATGCCTATGTAAAAAAAAAAAAAATCAATATTTTAATCATTTACATAACACAAAATTATAATATAAAATGAGTCACTTCTAGGCCAAAAGCCACATAAGGTTATGGGTTAATGAGGTTATATTGCTAAACATTTGTGACCTATTTGCATTTTACTTAAATTATTTTGTTACAATAAAAATGAACAAAAAATTGCTTCTTCTTTTAAGGAAAATAGTTTCTATTTAACTATTTTAAGTTGAAAGTGTGAGACGGTAATCACACACACACACACACACACACATTGATATGTATACAAATGGAGAGCAAATAAAGATAATGACACACATATACTGGGAATATAATCAAGTTTAATGTTGAGACGACTCAGAGTAACCTATTTTTTTTTTCATTTATAAATGTAAAAAATGTAAAAAGAAAAAGAAAACAAACTACTTGATTGATTTTTAAAAGAATATTTTATTTCCATCACAAGCATCATGCTATTTTTGTATACTAGCTATTCCATGTTATTTTTGTATACTAGCTATTCCATAATTAGATATAACATATGCTAACCCAACAGGTCATGTGTAAAGTTATACAATGTGTGTGTGTGTATAATATAATGTATATTGTATAACCTCCTAGTCTCAAATGGTTTAGATAAGTAGCATTGATGGTTAGTTCCTGTTGACCAGGCATATTTTGAGTGGGTGTAGACATAATTGCTGTATAGTTTCTTATGAATTGTGCTTATTCTATTTTATCTTTCAGTGCAGGTCCTATTGCCAGGGCCCTTGACCTTGGTGCTGATATCGTTGTGACTGGCAGATGTGTTGATAGTGCTTTGGTTGTTGGACCCCTCCTTCATAAAGTATTAACCAGCATTTTCCTTCTTTACATGTTATTCTTTTGCTAAGATTTTATAAATTTCTGTTTTTTTAATCAATAGATTTTTTTTTCCACTTAATCATTTCATTCTTTTCAAAGTTAATATTTAATAAAAAAAATTTTTTATAAGCTTCTCACGCATATATTGCACATGCATTCCATTTCAGTCATCTACATAAATTTCACATACATGCATATATAGTATGAAAATATACTTATGGCAAGTAAGCTTCAGAAAATTGTTTGTATTGCATTCCCAATAGAAATGATTAAATTACTTAGATTTATATTTTAGTATAATTTTTATAGTTAAACCATACCTACTCTAGCTTTCAGCCAAATAGAGTAAATGTTTTTTTTTTTACCCTCCTCCTCACTATACATATTCATTTTTTTCAGAATTTTACTCTTTTCCCCTTTATTTGAAACAGAAAAGGATTACATTAATCATATAAGTGTAATAGCCATTAAATTTAAACACCGGGCCATCAAAATTTCTTTGAAGCAAAGGAAGCAAAATCTATTAACTGAATGGCATTAATAGGAAGTAAGAGAGTGATAAAATCAAAACATTCCTGATTTGAAGGTAAAGTAAGGACTGCTTAACTATGAGGAGATGCAAATCCATGCAATCCATCGCAAATGAAGAAACACAAATATTTCTGTGCAGCTTATTTGACATTGAAGTATGTTTTTATACTATGACTAAATATCATAAAAATGTTGTTTTGTAATATGTGTAAAATTATATATAAGTATCTTCAAAACTGTCTTCTGTCTTGAAATAAACTGTAGCCAGTAGAAAATATTCTGTGGGCTGAAATAACATTTGTTTTTCTTTGTTTCTTTCTTATTCCTATTTATACTTTTATTATTTTTTAACATAATAATTTACACTCAAGAAAATACTACAATGATTAGGTGATTTTGTTTTAAAAAGGTTTACTTTATAAGCATACAATAAATAACAGACATAGGAACACAGATAATACTATGATTTTTTACTATTATCAATAGAAAAACATGTATATAGACATTGGCAATGTTTGATAATATAAATAATAACAAAAACGATAACTTTATCCAATTCATATCTCTATGAATGAATTATAAATTAATGAGTATAGTGACAATCCATTAAATAATAAAAATGTTTATCATGATTTATCTTACCGAATATAGTATTTAATCAAAGAAATACATTGGAATTTCTTTTTCATTATATGAATAATATGGACTAAAAAATGTGTAATTCACTGGCCGGGCAGAATTAAAACTTTATTTAGCAAATATATTTATGTTCTTGCCGAGGTGACCAGCTGACCTTGACTCCACAGTTTTTCTTTCAGAAGGAGCACTGGCAGATCCCTGGACACAGCACTCTAATTAATATCATCTGATAGGCTCAAAAGACCACTAATTTCCCATTGATTCTTAAACTAATTGATCTTGATAGCTAAAATGGCAAATGGCCTGATGACCTAACGGTGTTTCTCATTGCAAACTGCAAGTCATTTATATGGAATGCAACTTGTATTGACACTTTTGCACCTTCACCAGTAAAGAAAATCACTTATCCAGTTGAGTAAAAGAATAACTTATCTTGCCTATGATAACATTTATTGGGTTTGTTTTACGATCCACAGAGGTATGAAAAAGTGGTCAAAAAACAAGTATATAACAAATAAATGTTACCAAAAGTTAGATAAGTTACTCTTCTACCAACCTTGATAAATTTTTCGTGCTGTAAATGTTTATTTTGTTCAAAAAACAAGTAGTGTGGAGTGTTTCACAAGTACAAGAAAAAATGGCTGCAAATCTTTGAAGTCTCAACAATGACTTAGAAATAAAAAATTATACAAAATAGTGGTAGAAACACACCCGATAATTATCCCAGCAACTTAAAAAAAGCCATTAAAATGAAACTTAATTATGCTAATTAGTTTAATGTACTTGAAAACATTATAATTGTAAGCTATAAAAAATTTCCTTTAATTTGATATGCTACAAGCCATATTTTTTTAATAATTTCTTTGAATTATGTTATGGGGGCCATTTTGGATTTCCTGGTCGCCATCTTGGATTTATCATGATGTGATAATGACAAATAATAATGCCCATCAGAATAATAATTCATATGATGATAAAACTTTACTTAGCATTTTTCTTAGTTGTTTTTATGTTTCTAAGTAGAAACATCATAAAGCTGTTAAAATAAAATTGAAATATGCTAATTAGTCCGTAAGATTGTCGTAAATAACACCAACTGAACCTTCATGGTGTTATGATAATATGTTCAAAATTTTATATCTTAAAAAGATCTGAAAATACAACTTTTTAAAGATGGGTTAGTCTGTAAATTGTACAAATTTTCTACCATTTTCAGTGACAAACTTATATGCATTTGAATAGGACTGACTTAAGACAAAATGTCCAGTGAACTGCACATTTTTTTGATACTTTGAATGATCATAATTCAAGTTCTAATGGTCCGATTTTAAAAAACTAAAGATAATATTTCTTTGTTTTTTTTACGCTCTTTTCAATAATGATTGATTTAAATTTATCTGATGTAAAAAAAAAATGGTGTGGTATTGCTAATATGAACATTGATTTTTTTTTTTTTTACAATAGTTCAAATACAAGATGAGTGACTTTGACCTACTTGCATCCGCTAGGTAAGTGAAATAAACTAAATATTTGTTACCAGGAAAGTTCTAAGACAAATGATTGTTGTATTAAATGTCATACCATGATCGATGTGTCCAAAAGTAATTTCCCTTTCAGAATCAATGAAATTTCTCTCTAAAAATCATTTAATAAATTATATTGGGTTGCATGGTGTAAGAAATGATTTATGATCTTTTATAAAACATTTAAGATAGATTGCATTCAGCAAATGACTGAAAGTGTCTTACTATTTACTTATGGCAGTGAAAGGAAAAGTCTTATTGTTTTATTACACTATGAAAATAGTATCAATGTTTTAGATGGTATGATACATAAACAATTAGGTATAAAAAACATATAAAAATATAAATTCAATTCAATTAATAAACATATAATTTATTCAGTGTACAAAATTATTGCTACATCTCTTGTTGCAAAATCATTTTTATCATGTTAACTGTTTTTTTATTTCAAACAAACCTGTTTATATTTTTAGTGTTGCTGGTCACATTGTTGAATGTGGAGCTCAGGCAACTGGAGGTAATCATAGTGACTGGAAGATAGTTAAAGATTGGTAAGATACTTTTTATATTCATTACTTCAATTTCTAGGTTTAATTTGAACTAATGTTTTTTAATTTCTCATCTCTCAAATATTTCATTTTATATGCAAAGGTTATAAAAAAACTTTAAGGAAAAATAAATAATTTAGATTTTAGTAATAAATCCATGTATCAATTGATATATCAGGTCTACTAATATAGTATTTATAATTTTTGTAAAATTTTATGATAGTGCAAAATTACAAAATGAAGCTGTTTTATTTCATATGAAGCAGACATTTTGAAAGCAAACGAAAATCTTCAAATTTATGAATATTCAATTTTGTTGAAGCAGTTAACTTCCAAAGTAGTTGTAAAATTATACTGATTAGTTCTTTTTGATTTTCAAGATGTTTTTTATTGTTTTTCAAATATTAATTTATTTTCTGATTTTTGCACATTATTTTTTTATTTTGATCATTTCTTTTTTTTTGTAAACATAGCAAATAATAAAGTACAAAAAAAATGTTATTACCCAGACTACGGTAAGCTTAAAGGAAGTATGTTTTAATAAAAATAATAAAATCAAATGTCTATTAAAATAATTTACAAAAGTCAAAAACAAATTAATATTTGCCACATAAAAATTAAAATAAAAAAGGAATATGCAAAAATCCAACAACAAATTAATACTACACATTAATTTGTCCTTTTTCACCATTTTCAAAATATGATAGAACTAGTTGCTAAAATTTGGTCGCTAAGCACTTGAATACAATCAAATATTCAAATTATTATAGAAAGGAGAGAAGGTCAGTATATATGTATATAAATTTGTTTCACACCATTCGACATGAAAGTTTTACTGATTGAAATCTTAGCTACATAACCAATTTAATTTAATATTTAAGATTTTCTTTTAACTACCATTTCTTTATTGTAAAATGTTTCATTCATACATAGCAATACAAAATTTTTCTATGGCAGATTTTGAGATGGCAAAATGGTATTTACAGTTGAATGTGTATCCATTTTAATGAAGCCAAATTAGATTAAAAGGTAGTGTCCACTTTCATGTTGTCCGATTAACTGAAAGACACCTGAAGAGGATTCATTAGTGGATAATAGTGGAAAAAAATTTTATGATAGTGACTTAGATTTTTTTGTAATTTTTGTTTCTTGGAAAACATAACTCCTTG
The DNA here is from genome assembly GCF_053919585.1 of Euprymna scolopes. Taxonomy (NCBI): domain Eukaryota; kingdom Metazoa; phylum Mollusca; class Cephalopoda; order Sepiida; family Sepiolidae; genus Euprymna; species Euprymna scolopes. The sequence goes on along the minus strand of NC_136524.1, from coordinate 16,064,057 downwards.
TAAAAATTAATTAAATCCATTCAGAAATAATGAATTTATAAAGAGATTTTATAATATTTAAGATAATTCGATTTGTATATTCATGTTATGTATATTCATGTTATGTATTAGAACTTTTTAAATTAAAATGAGATTATTGATTATTTACCTTTTCTTAGGCGAAATAAAAATGTTAAAAATCCAAGCATTCCTATAATGTAACAATAATTCATTAATTAAAATTTGGATTGCTTCTTTCTTTTTTAATAACAATGAATATCATATGAATAACAAAAAGGAACTTTTTTATGCTTATTTCATCCCAAACAAAGCATACGTCCACTGAAGTGTAGGTTGGTACTATGACAGGGGTCTGATTTATAGAAGGAAAATAGGTGGGGTGTTGTACATCAAGATGCTTGTTCAAATTACACTTTAATCTCTGCATGTTGGTACAGTCAGGGAGCAGAAAAGGAATTTCAAAGGCAAGCTGTTTTAAATAAAGAAACTAACAGAGTAAAAATTTTCCAGCATCTAGGGACCTCTACAGTGAAGGGATGCTGCTAGTCTGTTAGATCAGAGGTATGCTGAAAGAGTATAAGCGTATTAAGTTCATTGGAACAAATTTTAGTGAAAGTATTTGCAAAACAAGCATAAGGATGCAACATTGTGATGATGTGGTAGTGGTTGTAGTTTGGCAGACAATGTGGGACCTTTTAGGTTAGAAATCCTATTTTTGCATTCTGTTCCAAAAAGAGAGACTAGTAGTGGGTTCACCAGCCTAGATGTGACAACAATACTCCATGAATGGGTGATGGACGAGAAGACTAATTTATAATCATGTAAGTTTTTCCAACTCTTTTGAAGACTAGTCCAGTTATAAAATAAACGAGTAGTGATAATGGTATGAATTAAAATATATTTAAATATGCTGAGTACCCCTCTCCCCTGTCAGTTTTATATATGATAATACACAGAAACAATGGAAAAAAGAGCATTGATGCTGCTAAAAAGTTAGCTAATTTGAAAAAAGGGGTATACTTTTAATAGTTTGCAATAGAAGAACTTTAAAGAAATACCTTGGTAAGTTATCTGTACATTTGCTAAAGAAAAAGGCCATCTGCTTTTTTATTTTTTTCTTACAATTTTTTATTTTCCTTTTTTTTTACTGTGAAATTATTGACTAATTTCATCATTCAATAAATTGCCTTTGTCATTGCAGAAAAAAAACATTCAAGATTGAAATTGATGAGGGAAAAAAACAAAGAAAGCATTTTTATTATTTTTCTTAGTGAAGAAAACAAGAGAAACATGTGCCTAGTTATGAACTAAAATGAAATAAGTGCTTATGAAACAAAAAAAGTAAAGTGGTCAACCATAGTCAACTAGTTACCTGGAAATTACCTTTTCATTAGCTACAACACCAAAATATAAGGGAGGACACTACTCCTTCCCAGGATCACTCTACTTACTATAGATCCTCGCCTTAAAATTTTTCAAGGCCACAGCAAGTACCATTTTTTGAGTCTTTGATTTGACTTGACAAGGCTATTAGTATGCATTCTAACTGTTATACCAAATGTTATAAAAATATAAATTAATGCATATTAAAATTTAAATTTTTTCATATATAGTTTTAATTGTATTGCTTGTATTAATATTTCTTAGAGTTTTAAAAACCTTTTCGATGACAATAATAAAATTAGTATTTATAATTATAGCAGTTTCATATTTTATATTCTAAGACTTCCAAACTTTATGAAAAAATGAATTACCTATTTCAATTTTTTTCAACAACTGAAAATGAACTTTAAAGTATTTAAAATAAGTCTTATATAATGAAATGGTGAACATGATCAAGAATAAAAGAGTCGGGTACACTTGGCTGCCAGAACATCAAGCTTTTCACTACTATGGGCAGTGATCAGCATTTTGCCAAGGAGACTGAATATTTGATCACCAATGAAGTGACAATTTAGGTTGATGGCTTGAATGTTTTCAAACATCTTGCTTCAACTATCTACAACTGCAGTATTAGTGAAATCACTACTCAATACTGCATGGCTAAAATAGCATACTGTCCCTGATTTCCCCAGTGATTCATAGATCAGTGAGCAACTGAAGTCAAAGATCTAGACTGTAATATGACCTGTTACTTTGTACAATTCTAAGTGCTCACCAGTGATCAAAATAAGCAGAAAGAAGAAGAATTATGAAGACAAAGATGCTGTATTTGACCAGACTCAACCAGGCCTAAAATGTCGATATGAATTGATGCTATATCAAAATCATTTGCACTGAAGCAGATATGTGCTGCATGTAAGTGACATCATGAAAACAGGATTCAAGATAGAAAGCTCCTGTGAAAAGGCTGAAAAGATGGATGAAACAAAAGTAGTTGGATGTCCTAAGGCACAATGTCAAGATGGCCAGACTTCACCCTAACTAATTCTTTCACTATAAATGGTGGAGGAAGAAATCCAGTGTGATATCCTACTACATGGGATAAAGGCAGAAAGAAATCATCATTATATATATATATATATATATATATATATATATATATATATATTAACTTCCTATAGTATAGCATTTGAAACAAAGTACTAAAACAAATGTAATATATTTAAACATAGATATGTTCCTTTTTTTATCTTCTTGAAGGGCTAATATTGGCTTTCCAATTGTGGATTTTTCCAAGGATGGTTCCTTTATAATAACCAAACCCGATTCAACAGGTGGTTGTGTTACTTGTGGCACAGTTGGTGAACAGATGTTATATGAAATTGATGATCCTCAGAAATATCTATTACCTGATGTAACAGTTGACTTTAGCCACATACAAATAAGGGAAATTGGTTTGTATGTCACATGACCATTGATTTTTCTCTATTCTTAGGAAAAAACAATTCTAGGAAAATTGAAAACATCTTTTTAAAAATAGTGATTGAAACAAAAAGAAGAAAAATGTACAAATTGAAATTGATGTACGGTTTACCCAAAGTCCATAAGGAAAATTGAATTTAATAATATTTTTATTGAATTTATATCATAACTTTCAGTTTTCCAAAATATTGGAATTGAAATTATTACAAATAAAAATTTGTGTACATTTCCAATTTGTGATAATTAAAAAAGGATATTTTAAATACAACAGATGACCATATAAAAATGCACTGAAAGTAGTCCTTGTAAAAGAATTGAAAAGGATGTTACAAATCAAGTTTTTTATGTAATAAAAATATATTTTATAAAAAAAATGAATTTTAATAAAATTTTACATTTAATGATTGTATAAAGTGACATCTTCATTCTTCATCGTCAGTTTCAATCCAAACCTCATTCTCCTCCCTGGTTTTCATCTGTTTCTGCTTCTGTCATTGCCCATCATAATCATTACTTCAATCAGCATCAGCAGGATGGTTCTGAAGCTTCTAGACAATCTTGCAAGAAAGTAATTTCTGAGGTTAAGTTTAGCTACTCCCAAAGAATTTGTGACTATCTCATCTCAAAAAGTTGGCTCATGATTTTTGGAGAATATATAATATAATATAATATAAAAATCTATAATAGTGTGGTTAATAATGTTAAGTCTGCTATTAATCCTCTTTTTCATGGTCTTCAAGTTATTTATTTTCTAAGTATAAAACTGATTTCTTTGCTCATCTTATTGCTGACAATTCTTCTCTTGATTCTGAAGTTGTTTTTTTCATTGAAAACTGATAAGTCTCTTGATTTTGTAGTTATTATTCCAAAGATTTCCTGATTTTGACCTGTCTAAGGCTTCCAGTTCTGATTCAATTCCTGTTGGCTTCCAGTTCTGATTCAATTCCTGTTTTCCTTTTCAAACTTTATGCTTCTGTACTTTCTTCTGTCTTCTCAAAATTATTCAATCTCATTTCTCTTCTTGTTGGACAAAGTCCTTTGTTGTCTCTATATAAGGGTTGTCCTGTTTGTTTCCTCTCTTTTATTAGCAAAATTTTTGAAAGGTTAGTAAATGGAAAGCTTGTTAATTTTCTAGAAATTCTGAGCCTCTTTAGAAATGTTCAGAATGGCTTTCATGGTTTTTGTTCAACTGTTGAACTTTTAACTGTTATTACTGAAATAAATCTGTCAGTTTATGAATAATACATTTGACATTTTGAAGGCATTCCACAGTCTTCTACATAAACTTCAGGGTTATGGTATTGGTGATGAGGGTTTTTTTAATTGAAGATTGTAAGTAACTCTGGATGGTGTCTCTTCAATCTCTTTCCCAATCTGCAATCTGCTTTGGAAAAGTAATTGTCTCAAAAACTTCTTGGCCTTTTTTTCTCATCAAATCTTTATTATATTAGATCCATTGCTCTTTCTTGTAAAGTTTGTTCTCGCTATGATTTCAAATACCTTCTCACACCTGAGGCTATTCTCTATCTATGAAAGCTACTATCAAACAATGTATGGAGTATTGTTATCATATTTGAACTGGTGAATCTCTGTTCTATGAATTCTTGATTAATTGTAGATATGTATCTGTAATTTAATTGGTTGCATTCTATTTTCTTCTCTGCACCATCTCTCTCACATTTGCTATTCTCAGTTTTTTCTATAAATACTATTATGCCATGTATTCTTAAGAATTGTCAACCTTTTTTTTTTTTCAACATACTTGATTCATTAGTCTGGTGATCGTAATCAATTCATTATTTTGATATTTCATTGTAATACAGCTTCTTATTCCAGTAGCTTCTTTCCGAAAGCCTCAACCTTACAGAATTTGCTGACTGTTTTTCTCTTAACTATAAACTTGGTCTCTCCAAAACTAAGGCCAATGTGCATTTCCTGTCTTTGATAATTTTGTTATTGTTGGCTCCATACATCAAGTGATTTTATGCCTTGTCTGGAACAATTTTTATTTAAAAAAGTATAAAGATTTACACATTTGAATCAAATAATAAATGAAACAAATTAAAAATATTAAAAGATCAAATTAATTAAACAGATTGAAGCAAGAATGGAATTGTCTGCTTTTATTGATTGAATTAAAAATGCAGTTCTAGATTGCATTTCAACAGATACAACTTGAAATGTTGAATGGTTGAAATGTTATGAATAGAAAAGGCAAAACACTTGTTCAAAAATATACACGCTTCTGTACATTCATATCTGATCTACCTCTGCATTCCATGTTTAAAAAGGATGTGTCCTCTATAGTATCAGATCTGACCGAATGATTAATTGTAGGCATAGACCGATTCATACCATCTAAAAAATTCCAACAAAACCCTAACAGCCAGCCATGGTTCTCCCCAGAATGTGCTGCTGCTATCGCGCACAGAAATCACTTTTTCCATAACTACCAACATAATAGATGTACTGAGACTAAAGCTGCTTTCAGGAACGCCAGCAAACACTGTAAAAGAGTAATAAAAAATGCAAGAGAGCTATATGCCCAGTCTGTTAAATCCAAAGTAGCTGATCAGCGGCTTGGTTCCCGCCAGTTTTGACAAATAACAAATAGGATCCTGAAAAGAAGTGTGCGTTCTATCCCAACCATTATCAATGGACCAGAGGTCATCTCGTCAGCATCAGACAAGGCCAAACTATTTGCAAAGAACTTTGCAGCTAATTCTACCCTATGCAACGAAACCCATCAACTTCCCATATTTCCTCCTATAACACAGAACACACTAGGTAACATAGAAATATCTGTGCATGAGGTCGCCAAGCTAATCAAGAACCTAGATACCAGTAAAGCAACTGGCTCTGACGGCATCCCAATTATAGTGTTAAAAAAGCTTCAACCAGAACTTGCTCCCATACTTACGAAACTGTTTAAGCATTGCCTTAAGGAGAAGTGCTTTTCGACTCCCTGGAAAACCTGATCAGTATGCCCTGTATTTAAAAATTCAGGTGATAAGTCATCTCCCTCTCAGTACAGACCAATAAGTCTTCTGTGTGTTATGAGTAAGTTGCTGGAATCCATATTAAATAGAGAAATAGTCAACCACCTCAGCAGAAATAACCTTCTTAGAAATGTTGTTCCAAACAAAATGGCAGTACCAATCCAGAAAAAAACTTTGAATTGTAAAAGCTTGCAGATGAAGACAAAGAAGTCCTCCTTGTATGAAGATGAAAATTTGTGTGCATGAATTCTGAGAGGTTCAGTATATTTTATGGAGTGATTCTGGTTTTTGATTGGTTGGTAGCAAAGTGTGGTTCCATCTGATTGGTCAATTCTTATTATTCATGTTTATAAATATACCCTCCAACTTTTGTAACCATACTCTCATGATACCAAAAATATTGCAACAAACTCCTATTGTTAAAATTTCATGAAAATTGGAAGTTCTGAATTTTCATGAAGATACATAGCCGACATTTGAATACCCTTTATATCAAATTTCAATTTTGTAAACTAAATATTCAGAGAGGAGTTTGGTAGAGACATTTTGCACATACACACGGACAAAGTCACTTTTTTATATATATATATATATTAACGAACACCCCATAATTTTATTATACCATATTTCTTCAAACTGAAACATAATTATCAAAGTATACTTACGCAGATAGATATGAAAAGTCTTTATTGAAGTTTGTGCCTATTTCCATTCCATGGAGGCCAGGCGCAAATGCAGACCCCACAATTTTATTATACTATTCCTATTTAAGTTAAAACATACTTATCAAAGTATTCTTATGTACATCTATATCAAAAACACTTTTTTTTTAAATTTTTTTATTTATTTCCATACTTTGTGGACCAGGCGCGAACGCAGACCCCACAATTTTAATGAACCACCATTCTGCCAGATCAAACATACCCATTCCTGTGTCTCGATACATCTTCTATCATTATATGTAATCAGTTATTTAAAATAGTCAACCATATAGGAGCCTATTCATGACCAGACACACACACACACACACACACACACAGACCTTCAGCTTTATATATATATATATATATATATATATATATATATATATATATATATAATTTTGTCATTTTTTGTTATATGCTCTGTAATTACATTGAGCTTCATAAATTAAGGATTAGTATATAAAAAAGGTGAAATATAATTGAAAAATATCATATTTACACAAATATATATATATATATATATATATATATATATATATATATATATATATATTTCCATATGCTAGAGCGTTTTCATCTTAAATTCCATGCAATTATGCAGAATGTAGAAACTATGCATAAATAGAATTCAGTGTAATAGTGAAATGAAACCAATCATCTAATAAGAAACCATAAAAATGGATAAGTAATTAATTAACGCTTGTTTATCAAAGTTACACAATTAACACTCATTTTTCAAAGTTACACAATTAACACTCATTTTTCAAAGTTACACAATTAACACTCATTTTTCAAAGTTACACAATTAACACTCATTTTTCAAAGTTACACAATTAACACTCATTTTTCAAAGTTACACAATTAACACTCATTTTATATATATATATGTAAATTAGTTAATCTTTATGTAGTCGTTCGCATATTCATGATTGAGTATATTAAGAAGTTTGTTTCAATAATTTTTACCAGACATTGTTTACTACGTCTCATTTGTGATTTCATCTAAAATGCACCTCATATAATTTAATTGGAAGGACTTTATTCATCTTCTCAGAAATATAGAACGGTATTCTTTGTGATGTTGCTGATATCCCAACATATTATTGAAAAAGATAAATCTGACCTATAGAAAGAATAAGAAGATATAGTCGCTCTTTTCTAGAGGCATAACAAGTGACCAAATATTTGTGCAAAAGATTAAATTGAGCTGAGAGAGTTTAGTGACTTTTTACAAATCATGTCATAATGTTGTTATAAAAATTGATAATCACTGCAAAGAAAATCAAGAATGCAAATAAAATTGGCTAAGTTCAAGTAGACCCAGACAGAGATAGGAGATAGAGTAACACAAATAGCATTCAACTTAAGAAAGTTTTCATCATTTCAAAAGCACACATCACAGCCCAGCATCTATCACTCATTCATAAGAAATGGAATAAAAAAAATGATAAATTCTACTAGTATGATAATTCCGAAATAGTTATTCAAGAGAAACGTTAACATGAATATGGGAAAATGTACATAGCAATGAAAGGCACAATATTTACAAATAAACAAAGTGCATGAGGCAGAATAGTAGAATATGACAGCAATGCTATTTTGATTTCTCAAGACTACATGAAATACAATGTATGACTGACAAAATATAAAAGTAAAAGATTGAATATATATTTATCAAAACAATTCTATATGTTATTTTCTGTTTAAACTAGATACAAAATATTTTTTATCTATGAGAGATGATTTTATGTTAGAAATGAAAATCTTATCCATAAAATTAAATCTTACATTGTTGGTATTTTTTAGAGACTAAAGAAAAAAATATACTGTTACATTTGGTTGGTGGTCATGGTGGATGAAGTGACCTGTTCTCTCCAAGAGTTGAATCTGAAAAGGCTTTGCCTGTTCGTGACCAAATCACTTCCAACCGTTTCATTTCAACTAGGTTTCATTTTCAAACTATGTAGAATGCAAATAACTAATTATTTATCATATTTGCATTATCATCATTTTTTTGTTGTTGTTCTTCTGATTAGAACGATCTTTTCACTTTTGGATTTTATGATTACGATCAGTTTATAGTCAGTTATTTTGCAAGGTCTTAGATTTTTGATATTTCAACATTTGTAAAAATGCTCAACAAACAAATGCTTATGTATCCAATGAAAAGACAAATCTGGAGACAGCCACAAGCTGTTAAGCTTCCTGTTTTACAGCAAAAACATAATTGATTGCTTTCTTTTTCCATGTGATACAGCAGCCACCTCTCTGTCTCTGCAAAAGCTGTAAAAATAATGTATAGAAGAAAGAAATGCAAACAATCTTTAGCTCAATGTTCTTTGTTACTTTATTCTTTTATAACATTATGTTAGATTCACATTTTCTGATCCACTGGAGAGGCATACAAAGAGGTGGCTTTGATAAACTTTTAAATATGGTCACGGGCTAAAAAAGTAGGCCATTGTCTTTTCTTTGCTAAATCTCATTTTCGGATTTCTTGTCCATGATGTCATATCCTGACACTATCCTAATTCTAAAACTTTGAATTTTTTATGAATTTTCTTTACCTTTTATACATCTACATCTAAATATTGCTATATTAATGGAAAATTTATTGAACTATTGCAGTCAAGGTCCTTTTTTATTGCATTTTCATCCCAAACAAGGCACAGATAAAAAAAGGTGAAATATAATTGGAAAAATATCATATTTCCAATGAAATATATATATATATATATATAGAGAGAGAGAGAGAGAGAAAGAGAGAGATTTGATGTACTACATTAAAATTGCCGCAGTCAAGACAATCACACCCCTTGCCAAGTAGCAATACACATGAAAAAATTGAAATAGCTTGAAATATTTCAATATTGGTATGCATAGAAAGAGCTTGATGAGCTAAGAAAGAATCTTTTTAAATTTTTAAAATCTGATTAAAATTAAGGAAGTTATGGCTATTTTTGTGCCTCACACGTTTGGATATTTTTCCCTCTTTAAGACCATATGCGTTTCGTCACATTTTTTACACTACTTTTTCAATAAAAATGTCATATCTTTGTTAAAACACAAGACTAAGAAATGAAATTTACCATATAAGTGTATTTTTGTATAAGGAATCAGAATATGCAACTGAAAATCTCCCAAAGTTTATGGTTTTCAAATAATCTGCAGTAAATGTGCATAAATATGCAGCAATTCCTTAAAAATGGCATGTATCCATAAACAGAAAAGAAGTTGGAGAACTCAAAGTTGAATTGTAATGTGCTTTATGTACAAAAAACTTAAATCTAAACATAAGACCATTTAAAAATGAATATATTGCAATATTTCTTTGGTGTTATTGTAGATTAACACCTTCTGTTTAACCCCACTCAACTCCTTCTGACCACCCCTCCAAAATGTGATTCTACCTTTTTAGGAAATTATGTATAAAATACCATGAAAAACTTTAATGAAAGATAAACAAATTATTTTAGAATTGAACGTAAAATAATTTCCTATTACAGGTCATTCTAGCATTTTAGGGCAGTTAACTTTTTTTTTCTATGGGAAAATATGCATGCTTTTTTTTTTTTTTTTAAAGATGATTATGTGTAGTTTTAAGAGGGTTTCTATGCAATGAGAATATGGGGAGGGTTGCCATTCGGACTTTGAATTAATTGTAGGGCTAAGGAAAATTATGTGTGAACATACTGAAAACTTAACAGAGACAAAGCTAACAAAAACAATATTAGAGGGGGGAGCGGTTAGTTTCACAAAAATTTAATGTAAAATAATTCACTATTTCCTGGCCATTCTAGCATTTTAGGACAGTTAACCAATTTATTTTTATGTGTATTTTTCTTTAAGGAAGGATCTATTTTTTGTTTGTTTGTTTTAGATGCTTGTATGTGGCTTACAGAGGTATTTTGTTGGGGGGGGCTTGCCACTCGAACTTAGTGTTATTGTTAGGGTTAAAGAGTGTTTTAGGAGGAGACTTGCCACACATAATTTGGATTTACATTTATGTGTGTGTGTGTGTGTGTGTGTGTGTGTGTGTGTGTGTGTGTGTGTATTCGACAGGTAAATAAGTCAGCAAATGTTATATTTAGTTTTAATTTAATAAGAAACTGCGTTGCGAAATTTCAAAGAAAATTCCATAAATTTGTTGATATCTATTTTCGAGGTTGAAGGTGTTAATTCCATAGGCCGTTTATACTACGCTGGAGCAGGTTGTAAAAATATCTTTCGCTTAATAAGTAGAAAAAAAAATAACGAAATAAAAAGCTTCCTAATTGTAGTTTGATGTGTTTTCTAACTGCTTTTAAAATTTCAAGAATATTGATATAGATTTTGAGGGTTTGTATTACTATACACATAGATTCGAAAAAGTTGTCAAAAAAACAAATATATAACAAATAGATGTTATCAAAAGCAAGTTACTTTTCTATTTAACTGGATAATTTTTTAGTGTTTTTATTTAATGTAACATGTTTATTCAACTTGAAAACAGTGTTTACCGATGTTTTGGAAAATTTAAAATGGCGCCCGACTCTCTTGAAATGGTAAGTTTGGGGAAAAGAGTTAAAAATAAAAAAAGTAGACAAAATACTGCTAGAAACTCGCTCAATATATGTTACCGTGACATAGGCTGACATATATTCGGTGAGTTTTTAACAGTATTTTGTATAGTTTTTTTTGATTTTTAACTCCTTTTCTCAAACTTACCGTGTCAAAGAGAGTCGGGCCGGGCACCATTTTTAATTTTCCAATACATCGGTAAACACTGTACGTTTTTCGAGCTGAATAAACATGTTACATTAAATAAAAACACTAGAAAATTATCCAGTTAGGTAGAAAAGTAACTTATCTTGCCTTTGATAACATTTATTTGTTATATATTTGTTTTTTGACAACTTTTTCGAATCTATGTATAAACGAGATTTTGATACTTATTTTGATTTTGAAAAAAAAACATTTGTGGCTGTTCGCAGTAAAACATTGTTTTAATTCGCTGTTCAAAACTAATTTAAAGAATAAAAGTGCATGCAAGCTATATATCTACAAAAGTTTTTTTTTTTTTTTTAACCATGTTTTTAAATTTGACGAGAAATGTGAGAAATTGCAACAGATTCATAATGCCGAATTGGTTGGGATTGTTGTTATTATACATTCTGAAAACCGAATAGTTCTAAACTAATGTTATTCTGATAACAAAATAGCTCTAATTAAACATAAGAACATTTATATTCATATTTTCATGTTTTTCTTAATTTGTTCTGGAATAAAAATTAAAGAACGCGTGTTTATACTGTGCTATCGCTGATTCTACAGGCTGGAGCTGCTGCTGCTGCTGCTGCTTCTAGTAATACTAACTTCATTTGACCAAATTCGAGAAATAGAAACAATTTTTTTTTCGGGTAGGTCCTTTTAAATTATCAATTACCGCGGTCCTACTCAACATAAAATAATACTTTTAATTGATAAAGATAGTAAAAAGATTGATTTACTTACTACTGGATGTCCGAAGAATTTTTTTTTCAAAATGTTCGATACTCGTCATATTAAAGTCTTATTTTTAACACAACAAAAAAAGAAATGGTCAAAAATATTTCGGACACTTGACAGTATTAAGATTAACACCTCTTCTGATTGGTTTCCAAATTTCATGACGAAATTCTTCATACAATCACGGTACGGACCTTTAGAAAACAGGGGGGGTCATTACAAAACCTTAACGAAAACGCCATTTTATGACGTTCACATTTTTATCACTTTATTTGCTTAAAACTCTTAAAATATATAATGTACATTCATATTTATTAATTCATTTGAAAGTATATTCATTTCCGAACAAAACAGTAGTAATTTGAAGACTTGAAGTGCTTTGGTTTAAAAAATATGGCTATTTTAGTAGAACTACCTTGAAATCTGTGATTATCCAAAGCGTTTTTTTGTCCGTGTGTATTACTACTTCCTCCATTGTCAATCATTACTATAACTTTAATCAGAATCATTGGATGATTCTGAGGCTCTAGACAGTCTGAGGCTAAATTTAGCTATTCTCAAAGGATTTCTGACTCGATCCAATCTCCAAAAGGTCACCACTTATCAAAGCCTGAAGGCCACTCAAGGATAAGAGTTAATGAATGTAAGGTGGTAGTGAAGTAATCATTAATGATGGAAATTGGGTGGAATTCGATTATTTGTGAGGACGACTTAACAGGAACTTGTTTACATTTGATTTGAAGGTTGCCATGTTGTATTTGAATTTAGGAAAACTCGTCCCGGGAAAACTCGTCTCTGGAAAACTCGACCCCGGAAAACTTGTCCCCTTTCGCTAGGTAGGAAAACTGGTCCCTTATTGAATAAATATCGATTGAAAACACATTTTATGATCGTTCTTGAAGGAGAAATTGTTTTTTTAAAATAGACTATAGCCCCCCCCCATAATATTAAAAAAAAAAATTTTTTTACTTGTTTGATGTTTTTTTTTTTTTTTTTTTTTTAAATAAAATCGATTTTCTAAGTGTCCGTTTTCTACCTAACTGGCTAAGTTCTTAGTGGTTTCACTTATTTTAAAGCGTTTATTATGTTCATAAACGAGACCGCATATTTTTTTATATTAATATAAAAAGAATTTACTTATTTACTGTTGTTATAAAAGGGTAAAATCGATTTGGGTTTGTATTACTGTACACATAGATTCGAAAAAATTGTCAAAAAACAAATATATAACAAATAAATGTTATCAAAGGCAAGATAAGTTACTTTGCTACCAAACTGGATATATTTTTCGTGTTGTTATTCAATGCAACATGTTTATTCAGCTCGAAAAACATACAGTGTTTACCGATGTATTGGACAATTCAAAATAGCGGCCGACTCTCTCTTAAACACAGTAAGTTCGGGAATAGGTGTTATAAATAATAAACTAGACAAAATACTATTAAAAAAAACACCGAATATATGTCAACCTATGTCACGGTAATATATATTGAGCGAATTTCTAACAGTATTTTGTCTAGTTTATTATTTTTCGAATCTATGTGTACAGTAATACAAACCAAAATTTTAATATTTTTTGAAATATAATTTAGAGAGGGGGGGGGTTATATCTCCCTCGGAAAAACAACCAACAAAAAATGAAATTAAAAAGATTCTTGATAAACGATAGCGGAGTTTTCAATAAAATTGATTAATAAATTTATTTAGTGATTACTTTTTCTCTGAATGATTGATTTTAGAATTTTGAAGTAAAAATTAAAAAAATTATTATTTTTACTTGTTTAATGTTTTTTTTTTAAAATGAAATCGATTTTCTAAGTGTTTTTCCGGGACAAGTTTTCCGGGCACCGTTGTATTTAGCTGGGAAGCATACCAGCGGAACAGTGTTCCAAAGGCAGGCAGTTCATGATTTTTGTAATAATCGACAACAGTTAATAGTAGCAAGTTTGCTATTTCTCCCTTTTTTAATGGTCTTCAGGTTATTTTGTCTCCTAAGGATCAGTCTTTTTTAAAAATACTATTGTGGCATGTGTTCTTCCGAATTATCTTATCTTTTCCTTTGTTCAGCTCGTGATCTCTGTCGATCCACTGTTTTAATATCTCATTGTAATACAACTTCCTATTACAGTAACATCTTTCCAAGAAGCTTTGTGAAACTCCCTTCTGCTGACTGTTTTCCTCTTACCTATAGCTTTGGATTTTTTTCAGATGAGACTAATAGAAATCTCCTATTTTTGCAATATTTATTTTTAGTTCTTATTAGCTCCTTACATCAAGTGATGTAACCGATTTGCATTGAAAAATTAAATCTCCCTCTTAAAATTTTTAAATATTTTTTTTACACACGTAATTGCCTAAAAAATGTCGAATCTCATTTTGTGGGGTGCGATTCAATTATTTTCAAATATAAATATACTTTTTAATTTTATAAACTTTTTTTAATCTTTTCATTTTTTGTATTGTATCCAACGTTTTAATAAGCTCATCAGATTTTTATCTATATTTTTTCCTCCTCATCCATTTTTGCTTGCAGCCATTTTTACCTGAAATTGCCCATGAACTATTTGTATATTATGTAATTTACCTAAATTCCAAGATTTTCATAAACGCGGTATAAAATTTTCATCTATATTTTTCTCTAGTGCCATTTTACCATGTTATTTTTACCTACATTTTTTTTTTTTTTTAAACTTTTTTGAATGCTCTCCAGTTTTGATTTATTACAACTTCTGATAGTGTTATGAATTAAAAAAGCTGTAGGGTTTGAATATTATTAATTATAGTACTCATTAGTTAATTAATTTATTAATTAATTATTATTACTTAATTAATTTTAATAAGTTTGTAAAAATCTGAAATTAAACATAGATTATAGGGAAATGGGTTATGGTGACCTATTTAAATTATATTATGTTGCAACCAAAAATATGTCAAATATGATTTTAGGTAAATAGGAAAAAATAACACAGGAGATTATATTGATGAAAATCTCATAAGTTTATAAAAAATCGTTGATATAATATATAAATATAATAAGTTTGTCAAACTAAAAATGAACATTATATAGACATTTAAAACAGAAATGAGAGATTATTATTACATTGGATCACATGTTTTTATGCCTGCCACTACTTGCTATCAATCATAATCGGTGCCCGGAAAACTCGTCCCGGGAAAACTCTCTCCGGAAAACTCGTCCCCTTTTGCTAGGTAGGAAAACTGGTCCCTTATTGAATAAATATTGACTGAAAACACATTTTATGATCGTTCTTGAAGGAGATATTGTTTTTTTAAAATAGACTATAGCCCCCCCCCCCCATATTTTCTAAAAATATTTTTAATTGTTTAATGTTTTTTTTTTTTTTTAAATAAAATCAATTAATGTTGTTTTTTTTTTTTAAAAATAAATTAGTTAATTAATTAATAAATTAAATAAATTAATGTTTTTTTATTTTTTTTAAATAAAATCGATTTTCTAAGTGTCCGTTTTCTACCTAACTGGTTTCACTTATTTTAAAGCGTTTATTATGTTCATACAAAGTTAATTACAAATTTTTTTTTGTTCTTATTTTAACGATGTTTTTTGGAGTCATAAAAACAATAATAAAAAACAAAACCAAAAAATTAAAAAACAGGGAGCGATTCGATTCTTAGTTACTTTTTTGTTTTGGTTTTTTAATTATGATAGTTTTTTTTGTTGTTATGTTTTTGTTTTCTCTCATACCAAATGCACTCATGCGTTATTTAAAATTATAATTTTATCAATTATCAACATTTATTGTCGTCCTGTCAAATTTTGCAAAAATTAACTAATAAATTAAAAGCAAAATATTTTTTGGACGCGAGAGATGCCATGTGCTAACAATCTCTCGTTAACTCATTTTTAATTTTTTAAATTTTTACTTCAAAATTCTAAAATCAATCATTAAGAGAAAATGTAATCACTAAATAAATTTATTAATCAATTTTATTGAAAACTCCGCTATCGATTATCAAGAATCTTTTTAATTTCATTTTTGTTGGTTGTTTTTCGGAAGGAGATATAGTTTTTACCCCCCCCCCTCTCTAAATTATATTTTAAAAAATATTAAAATTTATTATTTTCTTCTTAAAACCAAATCTCCCTCAGTAATTTCTTTAATTTTATATTTTTTAGCGATTATCAAGACCCCTAAGATGTGATATACCGGACATTATTTCTCGTTCTCACGTAACACTTTTGTTTGTTTTCTGTGTTTTTTTTTCTTTACCAAATAAACGATTCCAAATAAATTAAACAACAGTAAATAAGTAAATTCTTTTTTATATTAATATTAAAAAATAATATGTGGTCTTGTTTATGAACATAATAAACGCTTTAAAATAAGTGAAACCACTAAGAACTTAGCGAGTTAGATAGAAAACGGACACTTAGAAAATCGATTTTATTTTAAAAAAAAACAAAACATTAAACAAGAAAAAATATTTTTTTAAAATATTATGGGGGGAGCTATAGTCTATTTTAAAAAACAATATCTCCTTCAAGAACGATCATAAAATGTGTTTTCAATCGATATTGATTCAATAAGGACCAGTTTTTCTAACTAGCGAAAGGGGACCAGTTTTCCGGGGTCGAGTTTTCTGGAGACGAGTTTTCCCGGGACGAGTTTTCCTAAATTCATTATAATCAGGGGTTGTGTTTTTTTAGTCTCTTCTGAACATTTTAAAAATGATAGAAAAGCAGACTTTTATATCATAAAATATTTGCCGATTTTACATTTTGTTTTGGGGGGAGCTATTTTATTATTTTATATTTTATTTTACAAGATAGAATTCATGTTAAAATGAATAATCATTTAAATTCATGGTCGGAAACAGATTTCAAAAGGCATATTAAAAGTTGTTTATGCGTGATAATAATATTTTCTAAAGATTATGACGTGATGAACGTTTTGGAGTTACAATCAATTTATTATACAAAAATGATAGGGTAAAAATGGTGGTGCACAGTAAAAATAGTAACAATAAAAATGGCATTCTTAGCACTGCTGTCTTATGTCTAAATAGATGGGAGTCCGGCAGGCATATGTGATAACTGTAGGGGACTAGGATATATAAATACCCCAATCCCGTTACAAGAGAATAATGAAACGAATGTGGAATTGAAGGAGACCCAGACTCAGTTAATGGATAAGATAAACATGGTTTATTTGCTGTTGAAAGAAATGAATGTTTTAGTTAGGACATATCCGCGCGTATATAACCAATGTTCGTTGCAGGACTGGTGTTGTAGCAAGAAAGGAAATGTGTTTTCATCTCAAGTTCGGGTCACTATTGTTTGTTCGCGCGTGGGAAGAGAAATAATTGTTGTAGGAAAATTGAGAATAGTAGTCCAGCGTGTGTATGCATTGATAAGGAATTAACTTTTGTGGGGGTAGTATAATTAAACAAAGCGTACTTATCTTTTCAGACGACGGGGGTGGTAAGTGGCGGCCAGTCGTGCTACTTCGGTGATATGTGCCAAGCTTTTAACTGGAGAGCGACGACTACATTTATCAACCTAGCGGCGTGGCGTTTTTGCCTCCTGTGTTTTTCTTCTTTTTCTTCTTTGGTTTGTGTAAGATAGGCATTGTTAGAATTGAAGGCGTCTCGGCTCATAACGTGAGAGCGGAGTTGGCTTCAGTTCACGGGTGCCTTATTTCTTCTTCTTCTTCTTCTTCATCTCTTTAGGTCGGGTGGAAGAATGTCTGTGCGTTCACTGACGCAGCTAGGCGAATCTCTTTTTCTTTTCTTTTTCTTCTTCATTTCTTTAGGTCGGGTGGAAGACTGTCCGTGCGTTCACTGACGCAGCTAGGCGAGTCTCTCTTTTTCTTTTCTTTTTCTTCTTCATTTCTTTAGGTCGGGTGGAAGACTGTCCGTGCGTTCACTGACGCAGCTAAGCGAATCTCCCCTCTTTTCTTTCTGGTCCCTTCCTTTTATAGTCGTAAACCGGCTCCCAGCGGCTGTGATAATTTAGGCCTTTATTTTCGGCGGGGAGCTCTGCCATTGGTTCATAATTCTTTTATGGTTTCTTATTTTTCTTTTTCCAAACGGAAGCGATGCGTGGAGCCATGTGCAAACGACGATTTTTTATTTTGTCTCTTATACTGGAGACGTTAGCATCTGGTTGGCATGTTCCCACATAACCACGAACAGTAGTGATGGTTACTTGTGGAACTGCATCCTAGATGGTTTAAATTTTGGTGGGTTAATCTTTATCTTTTTCTCAAACATTTCAGCCTGTTTACTGTATTCGAATTTAGGAAAACTCGTCCCCGGAAAACTCGGTTTTGTTCATAAGGAACACTCGACATTACTTTTTTTTTAACTAAATAAACTCTTTAAAATAAGTTGAAAGACCAAAAACTTTCAAAGCGAGGTAGAAAACTAACTTAGAAAAATAAATTTAATTTTTTAAAACAACAGTAAAAAAGTAAAAATATTTTTTAAAAATATTATGGGATGTGTATTCTCTTTTAAAGACAATATCTTCTTCACAACGGTCATAAAATGTGTTTTTAATCGATATTTATTCAATAAGGGACCAGTTTTCCTACCT
This sequence comes from Euprymna scolopes, assembly GCF_053919585.1. Taxonomy (NCBI): domain Eukaryota; kingdom Metazoa; phylum Mollusca; class Cephalopoda; order Sepiida; family Sepiolidae; genus Euprymna; species Euprymna scolopes. The sequence goes on along the minus strand of NC_136524.1, from coordinate 16,045,425 downwards.
AGCAAAAGGGGACGAGTTTTTGGGGTTGAATTTTCCGGGTACGAGTTTTCCGGGACAAGTTTTCCGGGGACGAGTTTTCGTAAATTCGGTTTGGGATGTAGGAGAGTTGTACACACAGACAAACACTACTACTTTATATATATAGTATATTTTAAATTTTGTTACATTTCTATTTATCATTAACCCATTCTTAACATGAAGAGGGGACTTTTTACCTATTCTGTACTTTCATTTAATAAACAAACAAAAAAAAACCATAAAAATTGAATTTAATTTGAAAATTGCATGTAAATTTGACGTAAAAGGATTACAACTTTTGGACCAGACAACATTTTAAGAATATCTAACGAATTTTGTTTGTTTTAAATGTTAGCCATTGTTAAAAAGTAAAAGAAAAAAAACATATGCCCTACTACTAACTTTAAATAAGTTCAAGTGGTAAATGAAAAAAAACTTTAAAAAATTAAATAAAAGATATAAAAGGTGTCTGTGACGTGGATATGACAGGGCTATAATAGTCAAGGTGAGTTCATAGTCCCTATTTTTAAAACTTTAGGAGCCCCCTTCCCCCCGAATCTTTGAAAAATCGAAAATATTACACAAATTTAGGAAAACTAGTCTCCAAAAAAGTTGTATCCGGAAAACTCGTCCCCGGAAAACTCGTCCCCTTTTGCTAAAAACGAATTTAGGAAAACTCGACCCTGAAAAACTGGTCCCCTTTCGCTAGGTAGGAAAACTGGTCTCTTATTGAATAAATATCATTTGAAAAATATTTTATGATCGTTCTTGAAGGAGATATTGTTTTTTTTAATAGATTATAGCCCCCCCCCATAATATTTTTAAAAAATATTTTTACTTGTTTAATGTTGTTTTTTTTTTTAAATAAAATCGATTTTCTAAGTGTCCATTTTCTACCTAACTGGCTAAGTTCTTAGTGGTTTCACTTATTTTAAAGCGTTTATTATGTTCATAAACGAGACTGCATATTTCTTTTTATATTAATATAAAAAGAATTTACTTATTTACTGTTGTTTATAAAAGGGTAAAATCGATTTTTCTTCCTCGCCGACTATGGTGTCTGTTGTTTAATTTATTTGGAATCGTTTATTCGGTAAAGAAAAAAAAACACAGAGAACAAACAAAAAACATGTCGAGTGTTACGTGAGAACGAGAAATAATGTCCGGTATATCATATCTTAGGGGTCTTGATAATCGCTAAAAAATATAAAATTAAAGACATTACTGAGGGAGATTTGGTTTTAAGAAGAAAATAATAAATTTTAATATTTTTTAAAATATAATTTAGATAATTTAGCGAGGGGGGGGGGGTAAAAACTATATCTCCTTCCGAAAAACGACCAACAAAAATGAAATTAAAAAGATTCTTGATAATCAATAGCGGAGTTTTCAATAAAATTGATTAATAAATTTATTTAGTGATTACATTTTCTCTTAATGATTGATTTTAGAATTTTGAAGTAAAAATTTAAAAAATTAAAAATGAGTTAACGAGAGATTGTTAGCACATGGCATCTCTCGCGTCCAAAAAATATTTTGCTTTTAATTTATTAGTTAATTTTTGCAAAATTTGACAGGACGACAATAAATGTTGATAATTGATAAAATTATAATTTTAAATAACGCATGAGTGCATTTGGTATGAGAGAAAACAAAAACATAACAACAAAAAAAAACTATCATAATTAAAAAACCAAAACAAAAAAGTAACTAAGAATCGAATCGCTCCCTGTTTTTTAATTTTTGGTTTTGTTTTTTATTATTGTTTTTATGACTCCAAAAAACATCGTTAAAATAAGAACAAAAAAAAATTTGTAATTAACTTTGTATGAACATAATAAACGCTTTAAAATAAGTGAAACCACTAAGAACTTAGCCAGTTAGGTAGAAAACGGACACTTAGAAAATCGATTTTATTTAAAAAAAAAAAAAAAAAAACATTAAACAAGTAAACATATTTTTAAAAATATTGGGGGGGGGGCTATAGTCTATTTTAAAAAACAATATCTCCTTCAAGAACGATCATAAAATGTGTTTTCAATCGATATTTATTCAATAAGGGACCAGTTTTCCTACCTAGCAAAAGGGACGAGTTTTCCGGAGACGAGTTTTCCCGAGACGAGTTTTCTCGAGACGAGTTTTCCGGGCACCGCTAAAAACTCCTCCCCTTATTGAATAAATATCGATTGAAAACACATTTTATGACCGTTCTTCAAGAAGATATTGTCTTTAAAAGAAAATACACATCTCATAATATTTTTAAAAAATATTTTTACTTGTTTACTGTTGTTTTAAAAAATTAAATTAATTTTACTAAGATTTCGTTTTCTACCTAGCTTTGAAAGTTTGGGGTCTTTCAACTTATTTTAAAGAGTTTATTTAGTTAAAAAAAAAAAAAAAAAAAGTTATGTCGGGTGTTACTTATGAACAAAAAATATCGGACATATCACGTTTTAGTAGTATAATTGTTCAAAAATAGAAAATTAAAGAAAATATTAAGGTAGATATAGTTTTAAATGGGTGGCATCTCTCGCGCCAAAAAAATATTTCGCTTTTGATTTATTAGTTAATTTTTGCAAAATTTGACAGGACGACAATAAATGTTGATAATTGATAGAATTATAATTTTAAATAACGCATGAGTGCATTGCATTTGGTATGAGAGAAAATGAAAACATAAAACAAAAAACTATCATAATTAAAAAACCAAAACAAAAAAGTAACGCTCCCAGTTTTTAATTTTTTTGTTTTGTTTTTTTATTATTGTTTTTATGACTCCAAAAAACATCGTTAAAATAAGAACCAAAAAGTTTTAAATTAACTTTGTATGAACATAATAAACGCTTTAAAATAAGTGAAACCACTAAGAACTTAGCCAGTTAGGTAGAAAAAAAAACAAAAAAAAAACATTAAACAAATAAAAATATTTTTTAAAAATATTATGGGGGGGGGGCTATAGTCTATTTTAAAAAGCAATATCTCCTTCAAGAACGATCATAAAATGTGTTTTCAATCGATATTTATTCAATACGGGACCAGTTTTCCTACCTAGCGAAAGGGGACGAGTTTTCCCGAGACGAGTTTTCCCGAGACGAGTTTTCCCGGGACGAGTTTTCCTAAAATCAGTTTTAAAACGACCCCCCCTCAAAGAAAATAAATTTGTATATTTTTAGGTAATATTGCACATCCCATAATATTTTTAAGAATATTTTTACATGTTTATTGTTTTTAAAAAATTAAATTGATTTTTCTAAGTTTTCGTTTTCTAACTAGCTTTGTAAGTTTTTGGTGTTTAAACTTATTTTAAAGAGTTTATTTAGTTAAAAAGAAATACAAATAATGTCGCACTCAACATTACTTGGTAAATAATTTTTAACAAAAAAAATGTCCGAAAATTTAAGAGAATACTGAGGTAGATATAGTTTTAAAACGAGCCTCCCCCACCTCCAAAAGAAAATAAATTTGTATATTTTTAAGTACTGCACAAGTACCCCTGAAATGACTTTTAAACGATACCCTCCCCTCCTGATGTTAAGAATGGCTTTCGAAATAATAACGTTATTATTTCAGCGCGGTACCAAAATTACATAAGACCGTGTTTTCTTTTTTGTTGTTTTGTAATAACACAAGAATTATTTAAACTAAATTAATTCTTCTAAATAAAATAATTGCTTTCTTTGATAATACATGTTTTGTTTCTTTATTTTTGTTTCATAATGACACAAAAAGTGTTAAAACTAGAGTATTTTTAAAATAAATATTTGGTTTCGTTTTTCGTATCTTGCCTCCGTGATCAAGTTTATTTTTTTTAAGCAAGAGTTAAAAAGAATTTTTTTAAATATTATGGGATGTGTATTCTCTTTTAAAGACAATATCTCCTTCAAGAACGGTAATAAAATGTGTTTTCAATTTTCTTTTTTGTGATGGAAGATAAATTCTATGCATTATTTATTAGGAAGTGGGGGGGGGCGGTACATTCTACCTTTAAAAGAGATTGTGTGGTTTTATGATTTTGTTGTTAAGGTTAATGGTAAAAATACTTTAGTTAACTGCCCGAAAAAGAATGCTTCAGAAATGAGGGATCATTTTAGGTTAGGTTTATATGTGCAACTAATCCTCCACTCTAAATTCTGAAGTATTTTTTCTTTCTGTGCATTTACACGTAATTGCTTAAAAAAGTATTTTTGAAATATTAGAAATGTTGAATACATTTTTGACATGAAGATTTGCTAAGCATCAAAAGATTGAAAGTTTTGCAAGCTTTTTACCTCAATAATTTTATAAATAGAAATTAACATATCAACTATTATTTATAGTGTCATAACAATTTTTACCAAGTAATTAAATGATTTATCGTACTATAATAATTTTTACTAAGTGATAAAATATTTATTCAAAAATAATAATTTAAAAACATGGAGGTGTGAGCACCTATCTCTTACTGAAAACGATAATGGATTTAGGTAAAAATAACAAAAGTGGATAAAAAAATGACAAAAGGAAAAGTATCTAGATGAATATCTTACAATGAGTTTATTAAAATTTTGAATACAATATAAAGGGAAAACATGAGAAGTTTGTCAAATTAAAATTAAAAAAATATTCAGCTAAAGCTTCACCTTTTTTTTAAAACTTGGGAGTCACCATGTGTCAAGTTCTGAAGGCCACTTTAGGATAAGGGTTAATGAATGTATAGTGGTAGTATACTCCATTTTAGGATGTACCTGGCTCTTATACAGATAGAGGATTGCATCGGCAGTGAGTTACTTACTGGAGCAGTAGAATGATCCAAGCATTTTTCCTTGGCAGCAGATTTGATGTATGTGCCATTTCAGATCAAGAGTGAAGGCTAGTCAAGAGATAGAGCTTCCTCAAGATGAGAGCCATTCATTTCAGGTGAGGCACGATGGGGGTTAAAGCGATTATGATGAAAGGAGAGATGTTTGGTTTCGATCCATTAAAATTAACCAACCACCTTTTTCCCCATTGGACCACATTCTCAAGATCAGAAGAGAAAATCAGAAAGATTTTGGTTATAGCTGGCCTTTAAAGTGTTGCTCTAGATTGTGGTGTCATCTGCATAAATGTCTATGAATGATCTCGATTTAAGAATGTGATTTGGGAGATCATTAATGAAGATCAAAAGAGACTTGGGCCCAGGATGAAACCTTGAGGGACGCCAGCTTTAACACTATGTTTCTGATTTTTGTCCATCAACGACTACTCTTATAAGAAAGAAAGGATTTAATAATTGAGATAACATTTCCAGCTATTCCATAGCTGGCAGTCATGTGAAGTAAACCTTTATACCAAACTCTATCAAAAACCTGTGATATGTCAAGAGCTATTGCTCTAAAAATTAAGCCCCTATCAAGAGATTCACTAAGCCTGTATGATATAACAGTTAGCACATCAGCTCACAGAACAGAAACCATATTGCAGGTCACTGAGCAGGTTATTCGGGGGGGGGGGGGGTCTGCCTTTTTCTTTGCTCTGTTAAAAGTCCACGGGCTGCTCCACTCATTCCATAGATATATGTATACTTGTATCAATCCCCTTGAATGGATTATAATCTGCCCTTTTCAGTGATGTTGGAAAAATGTTACCCTTTTCCAATGCCGACATTCCATTGAATGAACTTGGGTGCACTGTGGCTTATAATATGCCACCATGGTTCGCTTGCGGGGTTGTATATAAGATCTTTGCCTATTCATGTCCATACAGCATGCCCACAATTTTCAACTGATTATTCTGAAAATTGTCACCTCATGGCTTTTCCATGCCCGCCAAAATTGATTTAACTAATTTGTTTCGTTCCCCTCTCCTTGTCCTTGGGACAATGTTTGGCATGGGGCAATCTATGTGATAATGGGAAAGAGTGGATCATTTGTTTGCTTCGCTTCCTGTTGTCTTAGCGCATGAGTGTTAATTGCATAGGTGTTGTCCGTCTATTGAATATCTGTTCATTTCTCTATAAAAAGGGGGAGTATCTCCTTCTGCAGTATAGACCTGCTTTCCTACCACAATATCCGGGGTTTTTTTTACCAAATTTTTGTACCTCTATCTATCGTAAAACAAATCTGTTGCATCCGTAATACATCAGACTTCTCATAGGTTTTAGTTTTTTTGATAAACAAGACCGGAAGTTGCTATCAAATGGACTGTTTCTAGTTTTAAATTTGATTTTAACTGAATTGTTAAGAATAACAATCTCTTTTTTTTGTTGCAAGAAAATTAAAAGCAGTGCCCGCCAGCGCTTAAATCATTGAATTAAGTTTCTATTGTCAAGACTAAAAAACAAGATAAGATTAGATAAATATGGCAGCAGTAAATTTTTATTCAGGCCTTTTTTCTTTATATATTATATTTATTATAATTATTTTTTCAATGCTCCTAAAGAATTTGAACCTAAACCTAAACTTAGGTTATGGTTAGTTTAGAGTTAGTGTTAAAAAAAAAAAGTTAAAATTCTGTAGACGTTGCTTTTTTGGATTATTTTCTTGTTTACAGTGCCTGAAAGATTTGTCCACAGAAGATTCGGCCACTTTTGTTACGTAGGAAAATTGGTCCATTTATATATCTATATATATAAAAGACATTTATATATCTATATATATAAAAGACATTTATATATCTATATATATAAAAGACATTTATATATCTACTAGCAATCGGTGCCCGGCTTTGCCCAGGTGTTTTGAAGTGTATGCTGAGGAAAAAAAAAAACGGTCAATTTTTTTAAACTTTGACTCCTATTATGACCTCTTAACATTTATTGTTTAGGGATCAAGTAAAGTTAATAAGTTAGATCCATGTCCAAGAAATCTATATATATAAAATATCACGTGTTCAGACCTTAAATTGTAGGAGGAGTTTGGTAGAGTTCTCAAAGGTCTAATTGTTGAATATTGACCACTTAATCGCCAAATTTATGTCGAAAACCTATCACATCGATTTTCCCAAATCTCAGTACCCTGTATATCAAATTTCGAATCTGTAGGCTTAAAATTGACAGTTTTAGCGTAGGGAAATGCACACAGACGCACAGACACACACAGACACTATCACTTATACATATATATAAACATAAACATCATATATTTAAGGATAATAGTATGCCATATAAATAACGAAAGACCATTATTTACTGAAGTGAAAGGAAAACCCGGGGGAACTTTACCCAAAAATAAATCTATATTTTTTTGTGTATATTGATAGTCTGGTACTTATACAGTTTAGTGACGACATTAAAAAATGGAAATATTGAAAAAAAAATTTTATTGTACGTAACTGTTATAGACTGAAGTTCTCCGAAAAAAAATTTCACTTCATTTGATCAAGTAGTTTTTTTTTAACAGCGAAAAACAATGATTTATCACGGCTACGTCAACGTGGCCATTTTGGAAATGTTATTGTAGGCCCAGAAATTCCCCAAGGGCAGGTAACTGCCGTACATAGCAGAATACCTCCATTTTAGGCCAATCTAGCCCTTTTTCCCCCTACCAGAATGAGATTTTTTTTTTTTGCGAAGACAGATGCCATTTTTGGGGTGTTTTTTTTTTTTTCTAATTTGTAACAGAAGTAAATAAACGAAGTTTCGAAGTTATCCATGCGTGTCCAACTGAGCATGTTTCGAAAATAATCTCGTATAAAAATTCTACAATTCTTTGCATTCTTCAATTTCTTTGCATATTCAATAGTATTCTTATTTAAAAAAAAAAAAACGCAAAAAAATTGCAGATTTAAAAAAAAAAGAAAAAAAACGTAAAAAAATTGCAGATGTGTTGTGCGCATCTCAATATGGCGAGAAAAAAAGGCTAGATTGCGAAATTTGGCCTAAAATGGAGGTATTCTGCTCGGTATATTTCCAAAATGGCCACGTTGACGTAGCCGTGATAAATCATTGTTTTTCGCTGTAACAAAAAAAAAAACTACTTGATCAAATGAAGTGAAATTTTTTTTTCGGAGAACTTCAGTCTATAACAGTTACGTACAATAAATTTTTTTTTCAATATTTCCATTTTTTAATGTCGTCACTAAACTATAAGTATCGATAGTCTTATCAACACCCCTTTTTTCTATTTATTTAAAAAGAAAATACATCTTTATACAAATTCCCTATTAGTTTCTTTTTCGGTTCTCTTATACGATGATCATATTTATTTAACTATTACGTGTAATTATATTCATACAGATATTCTATATGATTTATATTTGCGTAATATTTGCGTAGAAATGAAGAAAATAAAATTTACTGTGTATTTATCGTGTTGCCATAACAACGTGACGTAGCCAAGGACGGTAGTGGACGTGAGTGTGTGTGCGTGTGTGCGCGTGTTTTCGTGCTGTATTGTTTGTAGTAGTAGTAGTAGTACTAATAATCTGTCCAGCGTTTGCTTTCTTGTTTTGTGAATGGCGGACGTTGAGTCGGAGGTTGGATTGTGAAGTTTCGTATTTTGTAATTTGTAAATGGCAAGTTAGACAAAAATTAAACCCTTCCAAGATGGACAATAAATAAGACCAAAATATTTTATGGTAAAGTTAAGAGCGTAAGAACTATACTTTTTTAGGAGATGTGATTATTGGATTAACCAATCAGAAATCGTCTGTGGCACATCTCTGTTTTTATAGATATATAGATATATATAAAAGACAAAAGCAGCACGCGCATTTTTGTATGTCCAGCAAAGGCTTTGGGGGGGGTACTATTTCTTAGAACTGTTTATATACCTCCTAGATCATAATACCTATGATTTGTGAATGGACGTTGTGTCTAGATTTATTGTGATTGACTTTTATAAGATTTGCGCTTTTCTGTTCTGTCACATTTGTTCAGCTTTTTAGTAACTGAAACAATGTTTCTTCCTCGGCTTTCCTGCCGAGGATCTCCAGAAAGTAAATCAGCTTTGATCGATGCGGTGAAAATCATCATACAATTACTATTCCTTTGGACACTCTCCTTTTTTATGGGAAGCTGGTTTTCCCCCAATATCTTAGGGAAACAAAACAAAACCAAAAAAACTGCCTTGCAGCCAAAGTTAAATGCAGGATTTCATTCCCCTATGGTGTGATGTTTGACCTCATTAAATTTATGCACATGTCAGTTAACTTTTTAATCGTTTAATTTCAACCATTTTCACATCTCTGCCTTCTTGGTGTTGTGGTAAGTTATCAGACTCTTTTTTTTTTAACTTTTGCTTCTAGGATTCGGGTTCAAGCCTACCTACCTACCAAAACTTCTTTTTTTACACCTACAAACACCTGGGCAATGCTGGGCACCTCCTGCTAGTCTATATATATAAAAGCGAAAATGTGTGTATGTATGTATGTTCGCTTTTTGTGTATGTCCACAAAAGGATTTTTTTCGGCGGCTTCTCGAGGCTGTCGCTCAATTTTAAAACTTTTTATATCACGTCGAAATCATAATATCTATGAGTTATGAACGGGCGTCGCCCGTCTATTTAATTTGGCCAACTTTGAAACGTTAAATATTCGACATTTTGGAATCACAGCATGTTTGCTTTCGTTTTTCGGTATAAAAAAAGCGAAACTCGATTCGAATCCTGGCCCACAGCCAGTGGTCTCTAGAAAGCTATGTAACGCTTGGTCAATGTCGGCTTACCGTCATCATATCAGACAGTTGCTTTCATTTCGAGACAGGCCACTCCCCTAATAAATGGAGGAGCTGTTTTTCCCCAAAGTTAGGTAAAAACAAACAAACCGGGTTATTGACCTCATTAAAAACTGTCCCACAGAAAATGTTCACTGCTGAATAGCTATTGCTTAGGTCGTCGTCGTAACGCTTGCACAAAATGTTAACTCTACGACTTCCACTTGATGTTATTTACTGTGGGCACCTGTCAATTCTCTTAATTAAATAAATTCAAACTTCCTTCAGTAACTCATTCTTGCTGGCCGAGCGGTTAACGTGTCATGTGTTTCTCACATTTTATTTTCCAACTTCGCCTCAGGGCTTCGAGTTTGATTCTACCTAATTACTAACCCCCCCCTCCCCAATCCTGTGTTTCTTTTTGATTTAAGAGCACACACACCTCAAAACACCCGGGCAACACTGGGTACCCCCACTAGTATATATATAAAGGGTAAATTGTGTGTGTGTATGTGTGTGTGCCTCATAAAATCTTTTGACAGAGGCGACGGATTCTCACACACACATGCGTGCACACACACACTAACAGAAAGTTGAGATTCATATAAAAGATGGCTAAGTAAAATATTATGCTTTGATTAGTCATAAACTGTGGATTTCTTAGTAAAATAAAAAACTACTTTATCAATTTGTGTGATATTTTTTAATTGGACATCTTTGTTTCATTGAGTGTTCTGTAAGAACAAGAAAAAATGTCCAGCATGTAAGAATCACATCTTAAGAGTCCTGATAATCACTGAAAAATAGAAATTTAAACAAAATATTGAGGGAGATACAGTTTTTTTTAATCTATGGGCAGTTCCTGCAGGAAATCTGAATTTAGCCATGATCACAGACTTTTTATGTTGGTTGTGATTAGCCCCTATTTAAAAAAAAAAAAAAAAAAAGAAGCATAATCCCCACCTCTATCAGTGTAAATGTCTATTTAAAAATATTTATAAAAAATTGTGGGAAGGGGGCTTAGCTATATTTTAAACTAAGGGGATGGGAACTTAGCCAACACTTCTCAAACAGTCCTAATTTTCTGTTGTCTAAGTTCCATTTTTACCTATTTATCAACTTTTGCCATTTTTACTGAGCACCATAAGTAATAGGCAGAAAAGTAAATTTTAACACTTTTTGGCATCAGTAGCAATACAAATCTTGAATGGGCAAAGTAAAATCTTTTTGTGAATTATAAAAATAATTTAAAAAAATATGTTTTCATTCAATTATATTTTGTAACATATATTTTTATAAATATTTTAATTTAAATCATTTTTTATAGATCATTAAAAGTGTTTAGTTTGTTTCAGCCAATATACACTTCGTTCTACTAATAACCTTCAATTATGTCACCATCTAGTAAATTTATCAATCATACAAGCTTATTTACTCATTTACAAAGCGTTTTTTTTTTTTTTAGATTTTGTGCATAATACTAAATTTTAATTCCATAAGGTTCATCATGTCATAATCTTGAAAAAAAAAATTATTTTGGCCTGTAAACAATTTTTTTCATGCAATTTTCTTTGACCTGAATCTAAACATTTGTGTAGTATCTGTTGCTGATATTACACTTCATCTTTTCTGTTTAAAACATCATAAGAACAATATTGGATATTTTGCAAAACCTGGATTTATATCCATAAAGTTGTAACATAATTGAAAAATATAAGATTTCAATCTCCTGAATTATATTATAAAATAAACTTTTAAAAGCTTTTCAATAAACAAACAATTTATTTACAATAAAATGTTTAAAATATTCAATAAAATGCAAATTTTATTGATTAAATTTGATTAAAAAAGAATTAGTTAAAGTTAATGTGTACTAGTGTGTTGGAATTTTGAAAAATACACAGTAAATAGATGACTACGACAACATCTGCATACTGAATTCAAGAGTCCAATTGATTTGCCAATTGAAATATTTCCACTTAATTCTTTTTAATTTTAAATGAATGATTTAATTTTTATTGAGAGGAATATTAAAAAATATATACATTTAAATAAAAATATATACATTTACATAAAAAATATATACATTTAAATATGGTGCTAGAATGGTTTATTCTAGAAGAATTAACCATATTAAATTGGCATTTTCTATCACTGGCACTATGTTTCAAAATGTGAAATTTACAGTTTTAGAATTTACGTTTAAAAACAAATGTCTTAACTAACTTGCTAGGTTAAATTATAAATTATATAGGAGAGCTTTCTCTCCTATATAAAAATAAAAATGCACACTTATTTTTTTACTATCAAATTCAGTGTAAATACATGTGTGGTTCTTGTTATTATTATCATCATCATTATTATTATTATCACTGGGTAATCATCAAATAATACTGATAATAACTAGTGGTATTCAACAACTACTCTCTACCTCTTCTGATAACCTTTTCAAATAACTTTGCATTATCACAACAGCCGATACTATTGATTTCTGACGCAACAACCAATGGTCTTTATTATTATTATTCTTGGTATTTTATTTGTACTCACTAGGAGTTCTCACACAGGTCATCATTAAAGAGTACTCACTGATAGTAACTGGTGTTTGGGTTACAACAAGTCAACCCAGATTGCCACTATTCTCTGTCTCTTCTGATAACCTTTGCATTATTGCAACAGCCGATTACCACTGATTTTTCGTTGTCAACAATCATTGGATTTAATAAGTATTATTATTATCATTATTAGCACATGCACTCTCACATATCAATAATATCAACATTAATTAATAGTGATGAAGAGTGACATGTATTTTCTCTAGAAAAATATTATTTTAAAAAAATGCTGAAATTTTTAATTTAAAATACTTCATTTTACATTATCTATTGTATGAAGAAGGATTAAAATAACATTCTCAAACAGTAAAAACGAAAACATCATCTGACAAATGTATAGTTTTCTCTATTTTTGAGGTGATAATATCAATATAATAATTAGATGGTTGTACGGCTACATAATATTTCTGATTATACCTCTGTATGTGTCTAGACCTTTTTACAACAATTATCTTACTTTTTTGTCAATGTGTTATGTTATTCTAAGAAGAAAGATAGTTTAGATGGATATAATGGATTTTGTAAAAATATAAGTGCTTTCAATTAAAGTACTCTTTTACACCAAAATTCAAGATTATTTATTTTTTCGTTTTAGAATCAAATTTTGACATACTAATAAAAAAGTTTATAAATATTTGCACTATAAAAAATGTCTTTTTCTCGATTACAAGATTATTATTAGATTTATTATGTTTTTCATGCATGTTATTAAAATGAAAATAATTTATTTTTGCAGAGGGAAGAACTGATGCTATTCAAGTAGTGGGAGCTAAAGGATATCCACCAACCAAAGATTATAAAGTAATTCTGTTTCCTTTAATATATTTTACTTACATCCTAAAAAGTTATAATAGTATTTAAATCCTAAAAATATTGATGTGTGCATTTAGATTTGCTTCTTTATTTATGATGGCACTGCATTTATGAACGAGACACGTTTGAATACAAATATTATTAACTGGGCATGAAAAAAAGCATCTCAAAGTTAAAACCTTACTTAAGCATGGCAAGATAAGCCAATCTTGAGTATTATGTACTTTTAGTTATGAGATTATTGGACTGGAATTACATCAGGATGAAGAAGAGTTATGTCTGGCTATATCTGATTGGAATTGAATGTTAAATAAGAAAGGTGCCAATATCTTGCAAGAAAAAACCCAATATCTCCACTAAAATATGAATCAACTTTATTCAAAGGAAATATTCAGAGATTAGTTAGAATATCTGGAGTAGAAAGGGCATGTCTAAATCCATATTGTTGGTCAGAAAAAAGATTATTATCTATGAGGTGGCAAACTAGTGCTTGATTGATTAAGAACTCAAAGATTTTGGTGAAGGAGGAGGCTAATAAGGCAATAATTTAGTGTTTCAGTTCTTTCGCCAGAATTCTTAAAAACTGGAAGCCGTTTTCCAGCAGTCAGGAAAGCAAGATTTGATAAGGAATTTGTTGCAGAGTTTCGAGAGAACTAGGCAACCTCAGCAGAGCAATTTTTGATGCCTTCTCTTAGTTGCAGTTATTTCACTCTTACAATTATTTCTAGCTTCTATATACTTTTGCCTATTTGTATTGGATTTATGTTGGATAAGCCTGTGGTATGCATGGTGCCTTTGAGCGATAGCTGTTTAAGAAGAAGTAACCATTGGAGGGGGGGGTCTAAAGAACTTCCATGTAGGAACATGTGTTTCAATTGCTGCTTTAAACCATATAGTAGCCTCATTTGCACACAATTCTGTAGGAAGAGAAAAGATATTACTCCACGGAGCATCTCTGATGTGATCCCTAATGGCTTTCGGTACTTCTGTACTTTGTTTTTCCATGAGTTGCACTTGGCAATGCTCAGCGAAAAATGGAAAACGCCAGATTATAATGAGTGAGTCAAGAAAAAAATAACCACTGTACTATAACGAGCGAATGCAAGTATAAAAAAAAAACTTAAAGAAAGAAACAAAAACAGAAACCTACCATAAGAATTACAAACATTTTACTGTTTTATTATCTTTTTAGGGAATTGTTTTTCTTTTATGGGAGGTTGGGAGGAGTAATAATGATTTTTATTTTTTTTTTTCAAAGAAAAGTTTTGGGCAGTCGACGATTGCAGTTTTTATTTATGCATTTTTGTTTTTTCCAGCAAAAAAATATCTCCACATGAGTTGTGGTAGCCCTAGTCATAGGGTTCACAAAATGAAGTCTGTGGTTAAATTTAAGATGTTTATACCCTTCTGATCCAACTTTGCAGTACACTTTCCAGCAATTGGAAACTATCATAGTCCCCAGCAGTGTGTATTTTTTTTTATTAACAGAAGGCTTTCTGATTTACGGTCTGGGACTGTGACAAGAAGACCCTCCTTTTTAGTAGAGTCATATCCCTTCAAAGAGCCAGAGCAGTTCGACAACCCTCCCAACATTATGTTTTCGTCTATTGAAAACAGACTCATCAACTTCCACTGTGTGCCCTGGGCCTCTGATCTGCTGGGGATTCCTAAGGAAATAGTCTTGGCAAATATTCTTCAAATGTTGTAAATATAATTATATATGATGTAGATATAATTATATATGTTGTATATATAATTATATATTTTGTAGATATAATTATATATGATGTAGATATAATCATATATGATGTAGATATAATTATATATGATGTAGATATAATCATATATGATGTAGATATAATTATATATGATGTAAATATAATTATATATGATGTAAATATAATTATATATGATGTAAATATAATTATATATGATGTAGATATAATTATATATGATGTAAATATAATTATATATGATGTAAATATAATTGTATATGATGTAAATATAATTGTATATGATGTAAATATAATTATATATGATGTAGATATAATTATATATGATATAAATATAATTATATATGATATAAATATAATTATAGATGACGTAGATATAAACTTTTATACTTTTTACATATGTTACAACAAAACACTCTTTTAATTCTTCTAATTATATTTTCTTGTAAATATTTTTATCATGATAGAACATAACGTTCTTTGACTAGAACTATATCAATATCTAGAATTATATCAGTATCTAGAACTATATCAATAAATAGAACTATATTAATATCTGGAACTATATGTCATTATTTTTTTTAATTGTCTTTGTAGGTTACTGCAACTTATGCTGATGGTTACCGTGCTACAGCAGTTGCATGTGTTGGAGGGCCTCGCAGTGAAGAAAAAGCAAGAAAAACTGCTAATGCTCTTTTGGAAAGGTAAAACAAAAGATCGTAACCTTCATTATAACAAAGCCTTTTTTTTTTTTTAAGTTAAATAAATGCTGGTCAGTACAAAACTTTAACTGAAAAGAATTTAAACTGATGTTTAGTAGGGGAATATTATCACAATATAATTGACATAAACATTAAAAACGAGGATAAACACTCCATATCAGCATAATCATCCTAAGATAATATAATTTTGCTGAAAACACATTTCCTGGGCATAGAGGCTACCTTTAGGATGAACAGGTTACACTGGTATGGTCATGTGGAGTATTTGTTCTCCTGGATAAACCACTGTAGAAGCATGAATGTCTTAAATCACAGAAAACTTGGTCGACCAGGAAAACTTGGAAGCAAGTAAAGAATTGAATCTGGAGACATTTGACTAATTGAACCATGATAAGTGGAACTGAAACATTTTGTCTCCAAAGAAGGAAAAAGTGACATTGAATAAGTAAAAGAAAAATCATGATGACTGCCATCACTTTGGTGGTCAGCATCCATGAGCATGCACACATCTCTTTATGCCAGCTTTAGTCGCACAGATTGTTCTGCAGATAGTGCATATGAAAGACTTTTGAATATGCTTAACATTTATCCAATCTTTGAGCACTATCTCTTCTGTTTGGTTGCTCACTTGTAACTCTGTCACAAAATGCATTTTTTGCTGGTCTTTGAAGGAAAAAATCATCATAATCAGTTGCATTTGAAATATTAGTCAAACACTTGGTTAAAGAACTTCCTCACAGAGCTTATAAATATATAATCTACCTATATAAATATATAAGTTATCTATTTTATAAGTATATAAATTATCTACTATACAAATGTATAAGTTATGTACTATATAAATATATGTTGTCTACTATATAAATATATATCTGTTATATAAGTTATCTATTATATAAGTATATAAGTTATTTACTATATGAATATATAAGTTATGTACTATATAAATATATAAGTTATCTACTATAGAGTCTACATAGTGTTTTCTGACTACCTGTTTCAAAATAAAATTTCTGACTCTTGTTAACAAGCATCATAACCATCTTATATATTTAAATCTTATTTTTTACAGGTGCAGAAGTTGGTTCAAAAGATTAAATTTGGGTGATTTTAGTAAAGTTAACATAGAAATTTTGGGATCAGAAACTGAACAACCTTTCTCACAGGTTAAGTAATATTTTATTTTGCAGGTTTACCTATTGTGTAATCGGAAAATGCTATGTCTAATTGTTAATGCTTATTAGCTCCTGCCACAGATTGCCAATCCTAAATTGAAGTTCCATGTTTTCAGCACTAAATGTGATATATATAGAAAGAGATATAACTGTCTCTTAAGAGCAACATTTTACATTCAAAAATACAATAAGCTGTTGTAGAATCATAGACGATTTTACCTAATTGTGTTCCTCTGCTAACCAAATGTCTGATACTTAGAAGATATAAAACATTGCAGAGAACTGTGGAAATTTCAATATAGATATTTTCAAAGGTAAAGATATTTTGGTCTTTATCAAGTAGACTATATCGTATTGTGAGTCTAGTTTCAGGTTACTAAATATTTAGAGGTTATTACTTAATCTAGTTTTACAGTTGGGCATTGCTGAAGATGTAAAGAGGGTTAGGATTAGAAAACTTCTTAAAAAGCTTTTACTAAGACAAGAAAATTTGGGCTGTGATCAGTAGAATGAAGGTCCACCAATTTCACGCTTTGTGGACAATTTCTAATTAAATTGTGGATATAGGTCGTTATTTCATGCAGCCAATGGAATAACTGCTTGAAGTCAACCCTCATGAGGGAGTTATATCAGTCATCATACAAAACAGTTGATCACCGTGCATCTGCTATTACTTTTTAAATACAATTCTGTATTGTGATTCTCATAAATTCCTTTCAAGTAAAATTTCTTTTGTATCCAATAGAACAGCCTATACTTATGTGAGTTTCTCTAGTTGAATAATTCAATAATGTTTTCCGATAATATTCTTTTCAAAAGTCAATGAATTGTTATCAGAAATTGATAAAGAAAAAGGAGAATTGAATGTTAAAAAGACAAAACATAGGCAAGACATTTTATTTAAAGTTTGTCAAAAGAAGAGAGAAATAAAAGCTTTATCACAATATTATGTTGCAAAAGAACTTTTTTATTTAAACTATCATTGTCATAGTAAAACTTCTTTATTTAAACTATTATTGTCATAACAAAACTTCTTTATTTAAACTATCTTTGTCATAACAAAACTTCTTTATTTAAACTATCATTGTCATAACAAAACTTCTTTATTTGAACTATCATTGTCATAACAAAACTTCTTTATTTGAACTATCATTGTCATAAAAAAAACTTCTTTATTTGAACTATCATTGTCATAACAAAACTTCTTTATTTAAACTATCATTGTCATAAAAAACTTCTTTATTTCATCATTGTCATAAAAAAACTTCTTTATTTAATCATTGTCATAACAAAACTTCTTTATTTAATCATTGTCATAACAAAACTTCTTTATTTAAACTATCATTGTCATAACAAAACTTCTTTATTTAAACTATCATTGTCATAACAAAAGTTCTTTATTTAATCATTGTCATAACAAAACTTCTTTATTTAATCATTGTCATAACAAAACTTCTTTATTTGAACTATCATTGTCATAACAAAACTTCTTTATTTGAACTATCATTGTCATAACAAAACTTCTTTATTTGAACTATCATTGTCATAACAAAACTTCTTTATTTGAACTATCATTGTCATAACAAAACTTTATTTAATCATTGTCATAACAAAACTTCTTCATTTAAACTATCATTGTCATAACAAAACTTCTTTATTTAAACAATCATTGTCATAGCAAAACTTCTTTATTTAAACTATCATTGTCATAACAAAACTTTATTTAAACTATCATTGTCATAGCAAAACTTCTTTATTTAAACTATCAATGTCATAACAAAACTTCTTTATTTAATCATTGTCATAACGAAACTTCTTTATTTAAACTATCATTGTCCTAACAAAACTTCTTTATTTAAACTATCATTGTCATAGTAAAACTTCTTTATTTAAACTATCATTGTCATAGCAATTGATGCCTTGACATGTTATTTAGTTATCATTTGTGGGTCAAAGTTGTTGTAGATGTTGATTTGAATGAGATCTTTTTTTCAAAAACCTAGTTTCTATTTTATAAAGGTGCTTGAAGACACTTAAAAGTTCAAATGCTAACATTGTCATTTTTATGAAATTCTTAAAGATTCTTCAGATATTTTAGTCATATCTTTCATTTACTAGTGATTACTAGGGCTGTTTCAACAACATATTCTTTTCATTGTTTTGACTCTTGAGTACATATCCATTAATATCTTATATGTTTTTTATAGATGGGTGTGGTTCTCAGTTGATTAAGTGTGTCTGTGTCGGATATATACCCGAGAGTCAAAAGAAGAAAAAGAATATTCTATTGTCATAGTCTTAGTAATTACAAATTACACACAAAAGATTGAATTTTAGCTGATAAATATTTTTCTCAGGTTCTGAGAAGACATCATAATATTCAATACATTTGTTATTGTAAAATATTAATCATGATAATAGCCATAACAGCAGAATCTATAAGCTCCAGTTTAATGACCTAAAAGCAATAAACCGCAATAATGTTAGGCTGGCAATTGTGTCATAGTTAATTTAAAATTTTTTACCTTCAGTGTAGTATATGGGACCTACTTTGCAACAAGAGTTAATTTAACTGAGTTACTTCTTGCTTGTAAGTT
This sequence comes from Euprymna scolopes, assembly GCF_053919585.1. NCBI lineage: Eukaryota > Metazoa > Mollusca > Cephalopoda > Sepiida > Sepiolidae > Euprymna > Euprymna scolopes. The sequence continues at coordinate 16,026,142 of NC_136524.1, read as the reverse complement.
GGAGAAGAGTGAGAATGCATTTCTTCCATGCTGTGGTAAATCTTCTGTAACAGGTGAAGATGGTAGAATTCCTAAGGGTTATATCCTGGTCATGAAAACACCAAATGTAACACGATGAAGACTCCGAAGTGTTCACCAGTACATAAGTGTAGTTCTAGATAGTTCCGATTTCAGAAAGTTCAGTAGCGTGGCTTTGATCGCCTATACAATGAATGAGTTTTATGTGTGATTCCGGTTGTTCCTCTCTTCATCAGTGGTCCGCAGGTAAAAGAACAAAATAAAAAAGAAAATTTTTTAATAGGAGAAAAAATAAAAGACTCAAAGTCTCCAGGGAAAATAGGAGTGGTGCAGGCTACAGTTGGCATCCAATGTCAGGGCTGCTGCCCTTTTTCTGCTTGCTGTCTTCTGAAAGAAATTGACTCAAATAGACAGTTTTAGTGCTCGTTTTGTAGTTAAGTCACAAATTCCATACACAACAAATAAAATAATACTCCAGTTGGCAGTTGTTTTTATAAGGATTAATTATTATTTAAGTTTCTGACTACAATATTTTGCTATATAAAGTGGAATTAAATGAAAAAAATATGCATTTTATTTTTTCTTTAACAATATTTACAGCCATGTGAACAGTTCACTCAGAAAAAAAAAACTATTTGCTCTGCACGATTATCTCCTTTTATCTTTCTTTCTTCTCTCTTTCGGTCAGTGAGTTTAAAATTGAAGGTTCCAATTAAGTTAAAAATCTGTAGAATTTCATATTTTCAAATTGTATAAGTTTTTGTTGTATATTGTTTTTATTATTTTAACCATTTTTTATTCACAGGTAGTTCCAAGGCAACTTGCACTCTGGTTAGCAGTTAATCATCCTAAAAAAAATGCACTAGAATTTTTTGCTCGAGAGATTGCATCAGCTGGAACTGGAATGGGTGAGTATTCACAGTTAAAAAGTGAATGGTTTAGGGTTAGTGTTAATTTATTGCTAAATTACTGCTTAGTGGAATTATCATGGATATCCTTATTAATGTTCAATTTTTGGAATTGTTTCAGAAAAATTCAGATTTTTATTTTTATTATTTTTTAATTTCTTTAAAAAAACTTGGGGAACAAATAGCAAAACATTTTTGCATCTTTCCATTTTAATTGCTTCTCTAAATTTATATTTCATCTTTATAAAATTTTATAATAAAACAAGCAAATTATTTTGGATTTTTTTCATTTTCTTGCAAAAAGATAACTTTTGAATAATTTTCTTAATGAAAAAATAATGAGAATAATAATTGAATAGAAAAAAATAATTAAATTTTATTATTTTCAGCTCCTGGATTAACTGGAATTGTTGGAGGAAGACCACGAATGTAAGCAAAGTTTCATTTTTCTAATTTAACATTTTTCTTTTTTAAAAACTTTTATTTATTGAAATTCTTATTTTATTGGCTCAAAATAGCCATCATCAATCTCTTCAAGTTGTGTAATTAATTTCCAGAAAATTGTCATATTTTTGAAAGAACAAACATTTTCATTGCAATAACTTTCACTAGAACCACTTTAATGCAATTACATTGTATTCTGAGTAATTAGCAACATAAATTATGAGTCAGGTTATTTTGTGGTAAATACAAGTAAAATTTCAAAAAGAGCAGTTCAGTATTTCCTCAATTATCTGAGATGTGAGAAACTTTAAGAATTCTTTCATCTTGAATATAAGTGAAAAGTGTTTATCGTTCAAGCTAAATCCAAATGAACATTATTGAATCTTTTCCATTTTTATTGAACACATTTTAAAATAAGAAAATATGTAATAACAAGTATTGACGATTGTGCATTCAATTTCTAAAACATTCTTGAAATGAAAAATGATTTACTTGTACATTTTGTGGAATTTTGTGGAGTTTAAAAAATGTTAACACTGATATTTAGAAAATTCATTTGCAAAGTTTTTTAAAGATGTCCCCATTAACTTCTGAACAGTTCCTATATGACTATAATCAGTTCGACACACCCATTCTCATAATCTTCAATATTTTTTCTGAGCAACTTAAAAAAAATTAATTTTAAATAATAATTAAATACTTATTCTTGTTTAAAATTTTAATTTTAATCCAAAATGGACCTTCTTTTATATCATTTTTTATATTTGCAGATCTCCTGTCTTAAAGCTCTTTTCATTTTTGTATCCTAAAGACAGCATCAATGTAAGCATAAACACATTTACTTATCTTTTTATATCATGCATAAACATTTTTCTGAAACAATTTTGTCTGCTTCAGTGAATGTTTTATCATAAAGTACAACTGTTTGCTAAAAAATGCATTTTAATTAGTAATTAATGAGGAAGAGTTGCCTGCTAGATACCACCCTCAAGTCTCTCCACTCTCTCTCTTTCCAGAAGTTTGTTGAAACATTCTGACATCACAATACTTCCTCTTAAAAAAAATTAACTCCAAATATAGAAATGTCAGCATGGTTACACACAACAAGGAAAGTAATGGTGCACCTTATTCTAGTGATGCTACCACAACTGTCATTACTAAGCTGGAGCCTCTTCCAGGTCAGCCAAATTCTGATCCTGGAATCCAGCAAAGACTACAAGAAAAAGAAACTATAACATTGTTAAGTGGTTCATGAAGAATAACATTTTTTCTCCACTGTTTTGTCTTTTGGGTTTTTTTTTTTTTTTTTTTTTGATCAAATTTTGAAAAATTGGAAAAAAACCCAAAACATTTCAGGTTTCAATACAATCTTTCTGCCGAAACCAACAATTTACTTTCTATTGGCTTCTGAGTTCTCCACTTTTTGGTCAAATCTGTATTTTTTTTTTTTTTTTTTTTTTGAATAAGAAAAAAAAACTGATTTCTGCCAAATTGTTATCTTATTTTTTTTTCAACGCTATTTGGCTGGATTATTATTCTATTTCTGTCTTTCTTGTTTTGCCTTCTCTTACTCTTTTTTGTAGCAGTTCTCTCTGAAAACTAAAAATGTTAATTTTGCTGTAAAGATTGAGACTTGAAAAAGATTTATGGTGGAGGGAAGGAATTTAGATGTTTTGTTTCATTAAAGAATGATCTCCTTTCTCTGACATGTCTTTCTCTTAATTTTTATTTTCTTAGTTGAATTTCTGATTAAAGTTGTTTAGGAAAAAGCCTTCCAAAAATAATACCTAATGTTTCTGATAACTTTCAAATAGAAGACTTGGTACATTGAAAAATTGGATGAGAGTTCTTGGGTTAATAGAACAGTTGAGTTAGCAGCATATGGTAAAAGAAAACATGAGAGGAAATGATAAGAAGGGCTTGAGAGAAAAAAGATAAATAAAGACCTGGCCATAGATAGGTTTAGTTGGAAGTCAATTGTTAAAATATGTCTAATAAATGCCAGCATGTAAAATGGATATAAAACCAAATGTAATGATAATAATAACAACGATGACAAGATAAATCATTGCAGTCAAACTCCTCTCTCAAGAGATGAAAAAAAAGAAAGTAACTTGGAAGGAAAAACAAAATGGAACCAGTCTGGAAAAAAAAACTTCAAAAGACACAAGAGAAAATTCTTTTTTCTGTTAAATGAAAGCCTGTGTGAAAAACCACTAAAAAGAATGAAGGAATTAACATCATTTTCATTAAGATAGCAGAATACCAAACCAAAATGAAAGCCTTAACTGTAAAAATAAGTAAACAAAGAGGAAGATATTCGACAGTATACCCCATATGCAAATACTTTGCTGTTGGGATAACTTTTAAATGCTATAAGGCAGTCGGGTTACATGGTCAACTGCAAAGAAGCAAAGGTACCGGGAATGCAAGGCCACTGTCCAAGAAGCCACACACACTCTTAAGAACATAAAACAAGGGAGATCTAACAACCCGACAGACCAACATGACACTCATGGTTTCTTCAATGCCACAAAAGTCATCTGTGGACCCTTAACATTGGGTCAAACTTCCCTTAAAAGCAAGGACAGGTCAACACTGCTCAAAAGTGCCTCCGCCATCAATTCCAGATAGAGAAAACACTTTGAAAAGCTGCTGACCCAAGCCAAGTTATATGATGACAATGCCTTGAATGCCATTCCTCTAGAATCCATTGACAAATCTCTTGGCAGAATTCCAAGCTTCTAGGAAATCAAGATGATGATAAAATCCTTGAAGAATGACAGAGTCCCTGGACTTGAGTGTATCCCTAAAGTCTACAAGACCGGTGGAAATTTCTTGCTGCATCAAAGCATCAAAATCTAGGAAAATTTAAAGAGTTCCAATGGATTTTAGAGATACTGCCATCATCAAGACCTATAAGAGGAAAGGTGACTGGTCGGAATGTGGGAACTACAGGGGCATCTCTCTCCTTGTTCACATGCTAAATGGCCGTCTCTTTCCTCTCATTAAAATAGTTCTCCCAGAAATCCATGCTGCTTTTGCCCAGAAGGTGGAACTACAGACATGATATTCTCAATGCATTAACATTTGAGAAGTGATAAAGCAATATGAATCTCTCTATATGGCATTTATTAACCTTACCAAGGCCTTCGGCACAGTTCCAAGAGCTGGTTTGGAAAACCATCGCCATTTTGGATACTTCAAGAAGTTTATTGAGATCCTCAGGCTTCTCTCTTTTGTCAAATTCTGACAAAATCACCTCAGACCTGTTGCTGATGGTTAGGATAGAGGACTCGCATTTCTTCAGAACCTTGTTTGCTATTTGTTAAAACTCATGGAGACCAAGCCTTTGTTCTTCTACTTTGGAATTGATGAACTGAGCATATAACTCTTGCGTTTTCTATAGTCTTTTTGCAGTGATTGCTGGCAATTGTAAAGGCAACTTTAATTTCAAAACATCTATTACATTTAAAGCAATTCAGCTACTGGTTGCAGCATATTCAAGGGTGTTTGGTTTCTGCTGGAATTTCTTGAGAGTATTTAGTTGTCTATATCAATGGTTAACCAATCAAGTCGGATACTATTGTGGACGCAATAGAGCACAGAGGTAGTTCCAGTATAAATGTTCATAAACTGTCCCAATCAGCCATGGAGTGTCAATACACTGTTCGACAGAGAGGGATATTTGGAGTTTGTTATACTTTGCTGTTATCTTTATTGTGACAACAAAGTGATCAGAAGATTTTAGTGGATCTACTGTGTATCTCTACATTATTAAGTTTGACCGAAATAACTGCTAATAATAATTTTGAAATAATAACCTAAAAAAATGAAATAAAAATAAACAGGGGAAATAATTAATTTAAATTATAGTGTAATATGAAATGCCTACCTTAAGTGCAAACAAATAAAACTGAAAACTAAAATGACTACATTGCATTCCAAGCTATGCAGAGTAGGAACAGCTAGTGTAATAAAGAAATGCTTTTCTACTTGAGCTGATTTCCAAAGTCAATCAAATCATTGCATTTAATGAAATGTTTACAATAGCTGTTATTTAACAGCTGACCAAATAATTGATATGACTTAATAAAAAGATAAATCTGCTGCATAAACTATTTCAATATCTTACCAACATTGAATTTCTGTATAAAGGGTGAAATTTTTAAAAGTTTCTTTATATTCGTCTTACGTTCATACGAATTATTAAACTTTAACAAAATACTATTTTTTCTTTTTCTATTTAAAGGTGGAAATCTTCATCAATGGTGAAATGAAAGAAATCTTTTATCAAGATTTAGATTTGTGTTCAGATTCTTCAGAAATTGTGAAACCAGTCTGTGAAGATATTCACACTGAAACATTATTGACTGGAAATTTTAACTACACTTTGCAGGATCTTGCTTACACCCGCAGTGGTGATAAAGGAAATTCTGCAAACATTGGTAAATATTTAATTCATTTACATTTTTTCTTATTAGAACAGTTTTTTTTTTTTTAAGCACAAATATTATCTATAGATTATTTTTTAAAAACTATGTTTGCACACATATTGTATGATGTTATGAGCCAGGCTTTGATATGGTAAATGATGATTTTATCTAATCAGAAAGTGAGAGGAAGTGGGAAGATGTCCTTTATATTTTATTGCATTCTAGGCAAAAAATTCTGATTGAATAATGTTGCAATAAGTAGAGTGGGAATTGGGAGTGGGAGGAAATTAGAAAGAATTATGACACTGAAGCAAAAGACAAAAAGAGTTCCATAAATATTTGGAAATTCTAAATACCTTTTCATTTTTTACAAAAATCGTTTGCTGTTTATAAAATTGAGTTTTGCTACTATTTTGTACTGAGACAATTCCATTTTGTAAAATTTGTTATTCCTAATGAGAACCATCTTTACCTCTTCTAAAATGTATGTTTAAGTTAAAAATATAATGATTACAAAGTGACACAAGGCTATTTATATAAAAGAAGAAAGAAAAGAATAACAACAATATTTCCAACTCGGTCTTATAAAAGGCAAACAAATTTTGGCAAAATGAGGAGATAGAAAATTTTTGGAAATTTCATAAATTTTACATGAAGAAAGGGCAGATCATGTAAATAAAAGGTGAATGATAAGAAAAGTGATGAGAAAAATTGAATATTGTAAATAATTATGAGTAAAGTCTGTACTGTATTCTGAAATCTATTCAATCTCTAAATTTTAGATGGTGGGAGGAAGAGGAAGTGTGAGGAACATAAATAAAGGACAAATTGAAGTGAATAGTATCAGTAAGTAAAGAATTGCCTTTTAGAAAGGTTTTATTAACTGTAAAATACACGTACGCTCTTGAAAGGATCGAGCGGGAAAATGAAACAGAGGGCGCTTTTATTATGAATGTCAATCCCAAGGGGGATAACTCTTAACAACAAATTAAATCATAACATTTTCCCCGTCCTAAAGTATTCAAGTAAGGGGTAATTAATTATAGACAAATTTTTTTTTTTTTTTACAATCACATAAGAATCATTTTATTTACAAATAACATATGAACCCAAACTGCAGTTTTTTCAGTATTTAGTCACAAAATCCTTATATTTACTAGGGAATTGTCGAACTCGGGACGACCTCTGCACAGATTGGCAGGAATGCTGATTTTCAGTATTATTTTTTAGTGAAATCTGATTTTCTTCAAGATCAGACGATTGACTTTTGTCTTCCTCATGACCAATGTTTTCATTAGTAGAAGGTTCAAATAAAGTCTCTGAAGTAGTAGGATTATTATTAGAGTTTTCTTCATTTGATGAGTTTGGAGCTAAGTCTCGAACGTTGACAGTGGTTTCAGTACCAGAAGGTAGTTGAACATAAGCGTAGTGGGGGTTGACATCTATTAGGGTGGCAGGCGTTACAGGAGGGTCATGTTTACTTGTTTTAGTGTGGTTTCTAATATATATTGGGCCTGGTTTAACCCAAGAAGGAATTGAAATTCCGGAAGCAGATTTACGACTATATTTAAATAGTCTATCATGGGGAGTCATATTAGTGGCAGTACAAAGTAATGATCTAATTGAATGAAGTGCGTCCGGTAGTATGTCTTCCCAATAAGGTAGTTTCATTTGATTAGAATGTAATGTTGTTTGAATGGCCTTCCATAAGGTACCGTTGAGTTTTTCAATCTGTCCATTACCTTCAGGATGATATCTACTTGTTTTAGAAGTAGCAATTCCTTTTTTGTGTAAAAAATCCTTTATTTCTCTTGCTAAGAAATCAGAAGCACGGTCAGTATGTATCATGTCAGGCAAACCAAAAATTGAAAAGAGTTTGTTTAGACAGTGGATAATGGTTTTGCTTGTCATATCTCTGCAAGGAAAAGCGAAAGGAAAACGGGAATACTCATCAATTAGAGTAAGTAGATATTTGTTGCCATGTATAGAAGTAGGTAGAGGGCCTTTAAAATCAAGATTTAATCGTTGAAAAGGTAATATGGCTTGAATGAGAGTCCCTCCATTGGTATTGGCGAATTTGGGTTTCAGTAATTGACAGGATGAGCAAGAGTCAGTAATATTCTTAATTTGATCCAAAGTAAAAGGGAGGTTCCTCGTTTTTATAAAATGGCTTAGTCTTGAAACACCAGGATGACATAATTGTTTATGTAAATCACGAAGATCTTGTAGATTGTAAGTAAGAGCAGAGATGCGAGAGAATGTGTCAGCAGCAATATTTTCAGGTCCAGGTCGATAAACTATAGTGAAATTGTATTGGGATAATTCTATACGCCAACGACATATTTTGTCATTCTTAATTTTTGATTTTCTTTTATTGTCGAATATGAAGCTGATGCTCTTCTGATCTGTGATGACTTTAAAGTGCCTGCCGAGTAGAAAATGTCGCCACTTACGGAGAGCTTCTACAATAGCGGCTGCCTCTTTTTCTACTGCATGGTGCTTAATTTCGTTAGTATTGAGAGTTCTTGAAAAAAATGCAATAGGACGACCTTCTTGATTTAGTGTTGCAGCAATGCAATAGTTACTAGCGTCCGTTTCTACTTCAAATTCTTTATTTGGATCTACCGTTATTAAAGTGGCGTCTTTTAGATCATTTTTCAATGTTTGAAAAGATTTTAATACAGATGGAGGTAGTGGAAATTCTTTGTTTTGATTTAGTAATAAAATTTTATCAGAAAATCTTTTAATGAATTTGCAGTAATAGGAAAACATTCCAACTATTCTTTTTTGAGATTTAAGATTCAGCGGAGGTGGCATTTCGAGTAATGGTTTTAGTCTTTGATAATCGGGAGCTATTTGATTATTTTCTATGGTGTAGCCGAGTAGAGTAATAGAACTAGAAGAAATTATGCTTTTATTTTCATTTAAAGTGATGTTATATTGTTTAGCAATTTTGTAGAATTTTTGAAGATTGTAATCGTGTTCTTCTTGATTTTTCCCACATATAGTTACGTTATCAACATACACAAAGGTATCGATTAGATTTTCTTTTTCTATAATATAGTCTATGCTCCTCTGGAAAGCACTTACTCCATTGGTGACGCCAAAAGGAAGACGAGTAAATTGAAAAAGTTTGCCACTTACTTCAAACGCAGTGAATTTACGATCAGCATGATTTATAGGTATTTGGTGATAAGCAGATTTTAGGTCGAGAATAGAGAAGATGTTATAATGAGCGATGTCGTCTACCATCTTATTGATATTAGGCATTGGGTAAGCGTCTAGTTCCGTGAATCTATTAATGGTATCGCTGTAGTCGACTACCATTCTTTTCTTATGATTCTCATTCGAAGTTACAAGAACTTGCGCTCGCCACGGAGATATCGAAGGTTCAATTATGCCTTCTTTCAACATTCTAGCAGTCTCTTCTTTTATGAATTTGTTGGCGGCAAAAGTGTAACGTCGGGATTTTGTCGCAATAGGAGTAGTATGAGGAGAAAGATTAGAAAAGAGAGGAGGGGGTGGAACGTTTATGGTAGGAAAAAAATTATTCGTGTTTATAGCTCCAATTATAAGTTTGTCTCTAGGACCGTCGAATTTAAGTGTTACTTTTTTATATTTTTTTAAAATATCTTTTCCGATTATTAAATCAATGAAAAGGTTTTCAATGATTTCAATTGTTATTCCAGAATGGGTTTTATCTTTCAGTATTAAATCCACGACAGCTTCGCCAGTTATTTTAGCATGTTGATCGGAAGCAGCCAGAGCTATAGTTTTGTTTTTAGGTATTGTGAAGAGTTTAAGTTTTTTAGCAGTATTTTCATTAATGAATGTTTTTACACTGCCGGAGTCCACCATAGCGTTCACGAAGTGCCCGTTAATTTGGCATTGAGTGAATGTGACATCTTTGGAGTTAGTTCCTAGTCAGGATAGAGAAGGTGAGGGGTAGTCAGAGTCGTCATAAAGAACAGCAGTATGAGTGTTAGAAATAGAAGATTTACACACTTTAGCCCAATGACCATTTTTTTTGCATTTTTTACATTCGGCGTTTCGTGCAGGACATAAATATCGAGGATGACGTGATTTTCCACAGAAAAAACAAACCCCTTTTGGATGCATATTTTCTTTAGTCACAGCTATACGATTGTAGCCCGAAGGATTATTTGTAGCTGCTACAGTAAAGTTATTTGCGTAGCTTATCGAATGCTTTTCTGCTTGTTCAAGAGATCTGGCCGTGGCATATGTGTCTTGTAAAGTCAGGATGGGATTTTTCGGAATTAGGGCATGTAGGTTCCACCTCGAATCGGTCGGGACGTAAGATTCGATCCATTATTTTTTTTTTTTTTTTTTTTTTTTACAGTTAATAAAATTGAAGTGAATAGTATCAGTAAGTAAAGAATTGCCTTTTAGAAAGGTTTTATTAACTGTAAAATACACGTACGCTCTTGAAAGGATCGAGCGGGAAAATGAAACAGAGGGCGCTTTTATTATGAATGTCAATCCCAAGGGGGATAACTCTTAACAACAAATTAAATCATAACACAAATGATATGAGATGTTTTGAGTAATTGAGAGAGAGAGATAAAAAATAAGAGAATAAGGAGTAAGGGGAAAGTGGAAAAACTTTATTATGACATAATGTATTGTGAAATCGTTTAAGTTTATAAAAATCGGATGTGTCAAAAATGTGTCTATTGATTCATTTCTTGGCCATTTTTTGAAGCCTCTAGAAGAAATTTTGTTTTAAATCTTTTGTGAATAGTTGTACAATTTCTTCAAATCTAATTTATGTTTCATAAACTCCCAATAAATAAATGTGCTTGTAAAATATCTAATTTACGTCATAATAAAGTAAAGGCACTAAATGTACACCATCATGTACAATGTAGCAACAGTAACCAAAATATATATTTAAAAATGAATGATTTTATTTTAATACTTACCTGTTCCCGTCACCTCAGCCAACTTTTTAGGCATTACCTCCTCCTTTAGGGGAGAACTAGGTTTATTGCTTATCACCTCTTATCTATGAACGAATTAACTATTTTTGCACACAATTCAAAATACCAGTTTTTGGAAACTGGATTTGCTGCCACGCTAAACCTTGTGTGTGTGTGTGTGTGTTTTTTTTTTAACAAATTCTAGAAAATCTGAAAGAAATAATTACATTTGGAGATAAAGTATCAATGATTGAAGCTGATATTGGAGAAATTCTGGCATGATTCCTTCTATTAAATTGTTGAGATTTTCATGTACTAAACACACAAGTGCCTTTTTGTGTAAAATATTTTATTATTTATTGTTTATTACTATTTTAGGTGTGATCGCTAGAGATCCTTCTTATCTCCCTTATATTAAACGAGCCCTTACTGCTGAAGCCGTTAAAGAATTCTTCATGTATGCATTTGAAGATACAGAAAAGGCACGAGTTACAAGGTAAGTAAAATAATACATTTTTTATTTATATTTTTTATTCCACAAAATATTATAATAGGTGCATAATGCTGGAAGTAGGAAAAAAATTCATCATATTTTCCTTTAATCCAAGCAGATTTAAAAAAAAAAAAACTCCATCTATTAAGCAATTAAAATTTCTTTGCTGATAAAGTCGTTTATTTTTCGACGTTGATGACCCAAAAACCTGTGGTATGCCTCTTGAGACATGGAGGGGATCATGTACATATCAAGAAACAAGTGGAGTATGTATTACCACTCCTAGCCATCATCAAGTCACTTAACCAAGATTATTATTATCATTGTATAGAGATGTAGATGTTATGAAATATTCTGAAAAATGTTTTGATAGTAATGAGGAATGTTAGAAAATAAAACAAGTCATAATGGCATTTGGTATTTTGTGTGGCATTTTGGAAGATAGATAAACTTGATTTAGAATAACAATAAGATTGAACTTTTGATATCAGTGAGTTCAACAAATACAAGGATAGTTTTTATATATACACGTTAGGCAGTCAGAGAGAGGTCAAGTTAGAAAATGGATGCATTATAGCAAGATGTAAAGATCAAGGAAGCATCCAAGATGGGGAGAACATCAGGAAATAAAGTTGCATGAAATCTATCTAGTGTTATATTAGATTATATTAGTATTAAAATTATAAGTAAAAAATTTATGAATGAGAAAATAACACTGTTTTATTTTTCTCTAAAATCAATTAGTTTATTTTATTTAAATTCTTTTCAAGGACCCATGGTATAGTGGAGAAAGTATTTGGTAAAATTCAGTTATTATTTTGGGGGATGAAAGTTCAATCTTCAGTATGGGCGACATGCAAAATACAATTGCAGATTACTTAAGATTTCTCCATCAAACAAGAGCATGCTATCCCTTTGGGTTAAATAAAGTTTTCTGTTTGAAATTATGTGCAGATTCTCTAATTTAACAGAAAAAATCTCAAATTCTACAAGATACACATGAAAAAGGTCAGAGATTGCATGTCCGAAACGTTGTGAAAATAACAAGATGAGAATAGTATTCTGAAGAATCCAAATAATATAATTAATCCTCATCTAAAAACGTCAGAAACATAGTTTTTTTTTGTTTGTTTTTTTAGATAAATTGTATTTTAATCTCTTTTCAGCATAAGTTCACATGTTGGCTTAATGAAAGTGTTTCTATGGAATTAACCAGATTCAAACTTGGCACATCCAACTTTTCTGTTTGTGTCAGCATCATCCTAAATTTGTTATTTACCTTAAAAATGTGAGCTTTTCTTATAAAATATGTCCTTCTTAAGTAAAGATATGTTTGTTTTCTTTTTGTTAATTATCTTTCCTATTAGAGATATAAAAATCTCTTGTGAATAGTAATCTATTGAGATGTAGAATGTTTTATGTCTGTATATCTTTAAGGTAAATGAATAATTTTCTTGAAGCCATTCTTATTTTTTGTGGCAAAATAATCTAAGCAAAAGATGACTTATTTCACTCTGCTGCAACTTTGCACTAAATGTGGGAAAAAATGTTTGCAGGAATGTCCAATTTTTATGCAACAAAAATTAAAAGATTTGTTTTTTTAACACCACAGTTCATAAAAGTGTGTTCAAGCCCCAACATTGCAGAGTCAGTGAACAATAAATATAGAAAACTAAGGAATTAGATTTTTCAATAATGAGGGGAATGAGCTTTTAAACTGCAAGACCAATTTAAAAAAATCTGAACAGTGAAGTCAGCATCTGAAGTCAGTAACTTTTAAATTGTTGCACTGAATGGGGAAATGTCAAACTTTGCAAAATACTATTTTCTACTAATTAACTTTTGATTTGCATCTAAGATTTCTCAATGGATTTCAATTATTTCTTTTCAAAAGGTTTACTGTCAGTAACATGTTCATTTACATTTTCGCACCTTTGTTGCTACATTATAATTGCACCAAATGCAATGCTGTCGTACACAACTAACTTTAAATGCAATGCTGTCGTGCACAACTAACTTTAAAATAGTCATCTGCTTTGTAGAAACAAGAGTTTTAAAGAATTGTTTTGATACTGGGCATAGGAAAAATATTTGCGATTAAAGCAATGTGGGAGATTTTGAACAACTGCTGGTTGTTCTGTCGATAACTAAAATACAAACTCTTTGAACTTGCTATAAAGAGTAACATTTGTAAGGATATAAGTATTACTTTTTACAGCAAGTTCAGCACCAAATAAGAGTTCCACTGCCTTCATCCCCTGCCCCCTCCTTCATACCTTTTTTGCTTCCTTTGCTGATTTTTTGCCCTAGATTTTCAACCATAGATTCTACTGTAAGATCTGAATTTCAAAGCTTCCCCTGCATATTATGTCAATAGTCATATGAAATATGACTATTGTATGGGGATGTTGGGATGACCTTTTAATTTATTTGATCATATATTTTTTTAATGAAAATCTCTCCAGACAAAGTATGAAGTTACTTAATTTAAGGAGCTAACAAGAACAAAAGATAATTATCAAAAAGACAGAAGATGCCTGTTGATCAAGGTTATAGGTAGAAGGAAAGTAGTCAACAGGAAGAGAGTTCTACAAGCTAGCATTTCATGAAAAGAAGCTTTTGAAAAATTAAAACAGTGAATTGATGGAAACCAATGAGTCAAACAAACTGGTACAAAGAAAACAGGGAATAAATTAGACAATTCTGAAAAACACAAACTATAATAGTATTTATAGAAAAGATTGAGACTAACAACATCACATCTGTAAGATAGAAGGTGCAGAGAAAAATAAAGTGTAGAACCAATCAAATTACAGATATGTTTGTGAACCTTACCAAGAATGCTTAAATGAAACAGAGATTCACCAGCCCAAATATGACAACAGCACTTCATACATGATCTGATCGTAGATTTGTTGAGATAGAGAATAGTCTCAGGTGTTTGGAAGTGTGTAAAATGGTAGAAAGAACTGATTTTACAAGCAGCAAAAAAAGTAATGGATCTAATATATTATTTTCAAGAAAGATTTGATAAGAAAGAAAGAGCAAGAAGTATTAGAGTCAATTTCTTATTTAGAGTAGAGACATCTCAGGAAGAAAAAGGACATGCCTACAATTGAAAGGCACAAGCTGAGTCCCAGTAGGATTAAACAAAACAAGCCATTTCGTACCTCATTCCATAATTGAACCCATGTCAACTTCTGGATTAGCTGAATATTTCAACTAATTCAAGACAGAGAGAGAGGCAAAAAACAATACCAGAATAGAGAGTGGTACCATCAGCATAAAATTTCCCTACCTCTTTTTTTAATTAGTATAAACATTTAGTTTTAAAACTGAAATGAGTATGAAATTTCACCTGCTTTTACACTTTTCTTTGCATTATTGTTGTATGCTGCAAGATCATTCAAGGTGCACTGGTTGGACAATAGAGGGCAGACAAGCCAATGATACATAGTGCTCCTCTCCACATTTGCAAATAATTTGATTATTTTTATAGCACCTTCTGATCATAGCAACTGTTTTGAGTCTATTTTTTAGCATACATTGCCAGGACCGCTGTGAAGAAGGTGTGTTCTCTTTACCATGCTAGAAAGCTATTAACGCCTGAAAGTATCCTATACCTCTATAAAGCCACCATTCGCCCATGTATGGAGTATTGTTGTCATATTTGGGCTGGTGCATATGCCACTAGTCTCTCGCTCCTAGACAAGGTTCAAAAGAGAGTCGCCAATCTGATAGGTCCTGAACTGTCAGCTAAACTTCAGTCTCTGTCACATCGACGAAATGTTGCATCCCTCTGCCTGTTCTATAAGTACTTTAACGGTGAATGCTCTGACGAACTGCAAGCACCTGTGCCCCCTCGACGTAAACACCCCCAATAAACCTGACAAGCAGCTAAATTCCACCCCTTCACAGTAGATCCCTAGATGCAAGAGAGCCTTCTACTCCAGTAGTTTCTTTCCCAGAACAGCTAGACTTTGGAATTCCATTCCGGGTCCCTGCTTCCGGAACTGTACTGACATGCAGAAGTTCAAGTGTAATGTGAACTGACATCTTGCTGCCCAACTTCCTACACAGTACCCTTGATGCTTATGTCCCTGATAGTAGCTCCCTAGCAATGTGCCCTGTTTGGGGTGAAAATGTAATAAAAAAAAACAAAAAAAAAACTACATTGTGTGTTTAGGAGGGATCAACGTAAAACTAAACTAAGCATTGAACACCTTCCTTGGTCGAAAATCTAAATTGTGTTTGTTGCAATACTTCCGGCTACTTTTGAAATTCTGATTAAAACTAGGATGGGTGAACATATTTGCAGTAATTACCAAGACCTACCTCAATGTTATGTGAATCTTGCTGACGACTCCAAAAATATTTTGATAACTCTTTGCCATCCTTGTGCACACATGCAGGCAACCCTAACCTATCTTTATGAGGAAAATATGAAGATGATTTTTCCAAGGAGTTAGTTCCTTCAGGAAGTCCAGTTTGTCACACTCCTTTATAGCAATAGTAAAATACAAATTTAACCAGAAATTATAAATAAAAATGGTGGAAGCTACCAAGACAGATTAGGGTAGGTGGAAGAACTTCTAAAATCAGTCCAAGCATTCTTGAAAACAAAAAGCTGTTATATCTTCTGTTGCTTATTTGTGTGTATCAGTCAAGTCAAAACTACACAAGACATGCCCATAAAATTGATACATTCTTTTTAAATATTGTCTTGGACAGAAATTGGACACATTTTTTTTTTTTGCAATGTTTGTTTTTTGAGGATCACCAGGAACAAGATGCATCTTTTGTATGAAACGCAAAATACTTTCTTGGCTTCAATCGAAGTGTAAGTATTTGAGACCAAGGATAATCAACAACATCCATTATCCCCACATTTTTTATTGGCCTAATTTGTTTAATTTGTAATTTTTTTATATTTGGTGCAAATATTTCAAAGTGTAATATATGTTCTGTCTTCTGTCAAAGAAGTGAAATTCTTAACTGAGAAAGTATAGAGACAAAGAGCGGTCTTAAAAAAAGATGTAACCCCCATTACTTTTTCTCTTTTGTTGTCCATGCCTCTAGGCAACACCTGATAGCCATGCTAGTATTAAATATCAAAAGATATCAATATAATTGATGTGAGAATATAACAATTGCAACCCAATGGGGAACAGTTGAAAAAAAATGACAACCAAATTGTGTGCAACACCAAGGATGATTGTGTGCAACACCAAGGATGATTGGCAGGATTAAATTGCTGTTCAGGCATGTCTTGGAGAAAACCAGGTTCATCAAATTTTTCAGGAGAAAAAACAAAATTGCAACCTGAAGCCACACTTTTAGAAACAAAAAAAAGCCAAATGGAAAATTTTCTGTGTTAATGCTATATAAAGAAAAAATGATTATATTGAAGATGTTAATTCTGGGCTATATTGAAGGTGTTAGCTTCCAAATATTTATGCTTTTTTTATAATTAATTTGTATTGCTTTCATAAGAATGAAGTAAACATGTTCCCTGTGAAATTGAAATCATGTTTTTTTAGCGGTAAATGTCTTGTGCTAAGGAACATTAATAATCTATTCTCCTGCTACATTACTTTAAAGCATACAAGAGAACTTGAAAAAATATTTGAAAATGTTATACTTGAAGAATTGTTGATAAATTTGTAGATGAGTATCCTAATCTAAATCCTACTCCTTAAAAAAAAGATAATAACGTGTTAGAAAAAAAAAATTATTTCAGAATTTAGAATTAGGGTTTCGTTTTGCATATAAATCTAATGTAAATTTATAACCCGTTTCAGACTGATCCAAAAAGCATTTTACGAGTATATAACCCAATTTCTTTTTCCTAAGTAAGATAAACTGTGTATGTGTTTTTTGGTTTTTTTAGGAGAGGGGGGTAAAAAAGTCATTAACCCTACTACAAACCTAAAGTCCAGGTGGCAACAGTGCCTCTTACTCCGTTCCTTAATTTTATTAATAACCTTAAGTTCAGGTAGCCACCCCCCTGATCCAACACGAATACTTTACATCTAAGAACAAGAATGATTAGATGCCATTCAAATGCAATCTGGACAAAAAGTGAGAGACCATGTTATATTAAATTTGTATGCGAAACTGATCCCTTTATCTAAATTCTAAAATAACTGCTGTTCCTTTACCTAAATTTTTCTAGTGTTGAGATGATTAATCAGAATCAGGAATAAGAAAAATTAGAACTTTTGGGGGTATGAGAATTAGAAAAATTATAGCTTTATTTCCGATTCCAAAAACGACTCTTTTACTTTTTTTCTTGACAATAAAAAATGAAGCAAACACAATGTATTTTTTAGGAGATTGTTCATTTATAGCATAAGGTTAGGAATCCCATTCCCAAATTTAGTATAGACCGTTGAAGTCTAATGTCATTTTTAAAAAATTGCCTACTCCCTTATCAAATCTTTTAAAATGTTCAAATTTCTTTTCATACTTATTTACTAAACTTCTATATGAACCTCTCATAAAGTTCATCATTAATTTAGATTTACAATGCTGTAACAAGTTTTACTTTTGTTAACTGCTCTGAAATAATGTTTTATTGTACTTTTTCAGTTTTGGCACAAGTTAAAAATATCGATGAAAATCTCAGTATGAGTTTATTAAGTTCTTGGATACAATACAATAAAGGGAAACAATTTAGAACTTTACCAAATTTAAAAAAAAAACAATTTTATCTACATTTAAAAGTAGTCCACTGAAAGAATGAGCTACTGTGTTTTTTTAGATTATGCATAAACACATTGAAAAAAACAATTATTTTAGAATTTAGTGGGAAGGTATGATTAGTTGCACATATTCAGTTTAATGTAAAATGATCCCCTATTTCCAGTTATTCTAAATTTTTAGAGAGGTTAACTAAATTTTTACTACTAACTCTAAGTATGACTAGCAAATTTTTCATTTTACCACCGAAACTTAAGGGTAGAAGTAGGAAAGTGACATGTTTTATGATTAACAATGACATATATTATGCTAAAGTTTGATCAGGAACATGACAGAGATTTAAAACAAACAAAATTGGTTACATATCGTTAAAACAGTGTGCGAAAGCAGGATCATTTTATGTTATATTTATATATGAAACTGATGTTTTGTTATTTTATTTTTACCACTGTTTTTCAGGTTGTTACATGTTTAAAAATGGGAGAATCATATTTTTCTTTTTTGGTGAATCAACATGGGGTGCAGAGATACCTTAAAAACTTCAAATTGATTTGAAAAAAAAAAAAACAACACAAAGGAAAACAAGTGCTAATTATATTATAAGAATGCAGTAGTTACAAAAATACTGGAAAAATATTTAAAAATGAAATAAAGTTTTGTCAAGAAAAAGAAATACTGACAGTTGACAATTATAAAGAAATTAAATATAAAACTATTTCTTTGAGAATTGAGAATGGGAGATCAGTTTCACACAAAGTTAATGTAAAATGAGTTATTTCAGAGATTCTAGCATTTTAGAGCAGTTAACCAAATTTTCTTTTTCTTTGGGAGATAAATTTTGTGCATTTTGGAAGATACTTTTTAAAGTGATTACACATGGTTTCACAACCTTGTCAGACGGACTTTGGGTTAATAGTAAAAAAATATTTGAATTGGTTGGAATGATAATCATTTGAAGTTAAATTTATATACGAAACTGATCTCCCACCCTAAATTCTAAGTTAATTTTGGGGATTTTGCAGTATATACGATAAAATGAAATAGTGGTTAGAAAAACAATATATAACAAATCTTACCAAAGGCAAGTTACCACCTACCTTTTGCATGAGTTAACATATTTTAAAGTGTCTCCTGAATTTGAAACACAAGTAGTGCTGTGTTGGTAAGTTAGAACGATAAGATGACCAGCATCAAATGTTCATCTAGGAAGTCTTGATAATAGCTTAAATCATAAAAATAAAACAAAATACTGATCGAAATTTACCCAATAAATGTCACTGTGACACTTATTTAAGTGGATTTCTATCACTATTAGGTTTATTTTTCAAGTTTTGAGTCATTACTGACACTTCAAAGACGGCATCATTTTGTCGACCATATTGTTATCAGTTTAACTTATCAACTTGGTTCTGCTTGTTTTTTGAACTGAATAAACTCTCTAAAATAAGACACAAAACCCTTATTAAGCTAGATAGAAGATTAACTTATCTTGTCTTTGGTATCATTTATTTGTTTATATATTTGAATATTTTTTCCCACTTTTAATTTAAGATGTTAATCTCCAAATTTGTCATTATTGTTATTAGTAGTATTACTATTATGTGTATTTTGTTTTATCAAGTCAACCACCAAATCTTTATAATTAGGATAAAAAAATATCAACATTCTTTGATAAGGGAAAGGTACAGAATAGTTTTTAAAAGGTCTCCCTTCCCATATTAAGCATGGTTTTCTGAATAGTAATATTATTTAGAAACCCATTCTTAACATAGAAGAGGGCATTGTTAACTATTTTGTTCCTATACCATTTTACATATCAAGCATCGACTATTTTCAATTATTTATGAAAAGAAATTCAAATAGCATTTTGTACACAACAAAAAATTAATATAAATTGACTTTGTTTTAGAAGAAAAATAAATCTTTGTCTTACAATTTTCAATAAAGTGTGAGGAAAATATCTGAGAAAGAATAAATTAAATAGATGCATGTAATAATGCACTCCACTCTTAAGTGCATTTTGTATGCTTAAAAAAATATATGGATTTATTTAGGGATTTTTTTAACAACTTACAGATTAAATCATAATGTAGAAGCCACTGGATATGTTATTATTAAAGTTTGATGCAAGGAATTATGACTTTTTTCATCTTCAGTGAAAGGAAAAGACTCAGTATTTTTATTTTAGGCTTTGCCTACACACAAGTCTAGTTGAATAATGAGTTCAGAACATTCACAGCACTTAAATATACAAACTGGATAATATATAAATATAAAATACTTTATTAAAACAAAACAACTTTATTTTGGAGATCACAATTCTCAATCCCTATTTTTCTTTTATCTCCCACACTAACTTAGAGATTGACCTGCTTGTTTTCAGATTTTTAAAAACAGTAAGCCGGTTACACTTAGAATGAGTTGGGAAGCTTTTATTAACCTGCCCCTTATCTCATTTTATTTTTTTTTTATTGTTTGCAATTTGTCCCTCCCCATCTTACATGTAATTTTTTTTTTATATATAAGATTCATTTTAAAACATTTTAAGCAAGATTAGGCCCATAGAGTGAATGCAGTATTCATGTGATTAGTTTAGAGTAAGCTCCGAAAAAATGTTAAGACAAAATATGGTATGATTATCAACCCACTCAATTTCCTAAACAATTTTGGCCTCATTATTTTCAATTTATTGTCACCAATAAAAAGACTAGCATTTCAAGTACACACCATTTTAACTGAATTTTATGAAAACATTTGAAATATATGGAAATTGAAATCAAAATAAAACAATGTCTTTAGAAAGTTACGAACAAATATTTAATTAGGAATTTGATTTGAATTAATTACTCTAAGAATAATTTACAGTTAATTCCCAATTATTTGTTACTTTGAAACAAAACAATTCAACCTCCTTTGACAATGTATTTTATATCATATCTTTATGCGTTAACAACATAGTAAAACTCCTACATTTAATAAGATGGGGAGTTGAAATTGGTCAATTAATATTTGACCTTCAATGAATAATGGAGAAAGACGATATGTTTAGCTTTTCATACTACACATTGGCTTTCTCTGACTTCACTGAAAAAAAAAACTAAATATTTAACATTTAAATGACTTCACTGAAAAAAAAACTGTAAATATTTTATTTCATGAAGAGTTGTTATGTAAATATCACATTTATTGCACTCAACAACTTAAAAATATTTAATTATAACATTTTCTTTAATAGTTATTACCAAATATGTTTATCTGAAATCATCGAAAAAAAAAATCCCAGCTAAAACTTAAGACAATAACAATTTTGAAGCCCAAACTTTACTTATTTGTAACTAATAATTTTCAAATATTTTTGTAAAATAGTGAAAAAAAAAAAAAAAAAAAAAATTAAAAAAGGCTTTAACAATAGTTGAAGACCAAACTTCTTAAAAAAAATTACAATTTTTTTAAATAATTATTATAAAATATTTTTGTAAAATAATCAAAGAAAGACCTTTTTTAAAAATCCGAGCGCCTACAATTTGAGTCAGGGACGCCATCGAGATCCAAGCAAGAGAATAAACCATCTGCTATCCATCGGTGATCTTAAGCTGTATGCTAGCTCTGACACCGATCTGCACCACCTTCTGCAGGTAGTACACACATTCTCCAGTGACATCGGAATGAAGTTTGGCCTGGATAAATGTGCCAAATGTACACTCAGAGTTGGGAAGAAGACTCACACAGAAAATATGCAGTTTAATGAAAACATCGACATCAGGGATCTAGAAGAGCATGAGCCTTACAAGTACCTTGGCATTGAGGAAAACGAGAACATACAACATGCCAAGATGAGGGAGAAGATTAGTAAAGAATATGCACACCAGGTGAGGAAAATATGCAAAACCCAGCTCACCAATAAAAATAAAATTACTGTCGTCAACCAGCTTGCTATGCCAGTAATAACATACAGCTTTGGTATCATCGACTGGCCACAAAAATACATCAACCGGCTAGATGTAAAGACACGGAAGCTACTCACGCTTCATAAAATAATATACAGAAATCAGTGTCTACCAAGGCTGTATTTGCCCAGGGGAGAAGGAGGTCTGGGACTCTCAGAGATTAATCATCAACATAGGGCAACTATTGTGAGCACCGGTCAGTATCTGAGAAGCTCCCAGAATGACACCCTCTCAATAGTATATGAACATCAAGAGACAAGGGCCAGCAGAACAACATCAGTCACCCAGCTGGCCAAGCATTTTGGTCAGAGTTGTCTCTCAGATGAGGACAGAACACCAAACAAGTGTGCCACAGAAATAGCAAGAAAGAGCCAGCAGAAATATACCGAGACCTTTCAACAGATGAACCTTAAAGAATGGGAACAACATCAGCGTGCAAAGTATTTTCTGGGGGAACTTTCTCGGGAATACATAGATAAAGAAGGTTCTTTGGACTGGCTCAAAAGAGGATCCCTCCACCACGATCAGGAAAGGGTCATAATGACTGCCCAAGACCAGGGATTGATGACCAATGCATTCAAGAAGATGGCAGGGATCAGTAATGACAAAAAATGCAGGTTCTGCCATACAGAATTGGAAAGTGTTGGTCATCTGATATCAAGTTGCAAAGTTCTTCTAGGGGACGGTTACTATACAGCGAGACATGATGGAGTATGCAAGTACCTCCACTGGACCATCTGTAAAAAATTAAACACCCAGTGTAGCAGCAAATCCTGGGAACATCAACCTGAAAGAACAGTTGGAAATGACTTATATACCATACATTACGACCATGTAATCCCTACAGCCACCTACCTTGAAAATGCTGCTGAGAAACCTGACATAGTTATATGGAATAAGTCAGAGAGAGTTGCAACCTTGATTGAAGTGAGTGTTCCTAATAATGGCGGTCTTAACAGAGCTGAAAGAGAGAAACAGACCAAATACCAAGGTCTCATGTATGATATGAAAAGAAACTGGAACCTAAAGGGGATATCAATCATACCAGTTATCATAGGTGCTACAGAACTTATGAAGAAGAACCTGAAGTCCTATCTAACTAATATTCCTGGTGAACCAAGTGCAAAAGAGATTCAGACAATTGCACTTAAGGGAACAGTGAGGATACTAAAAAGAGCTCTCAATTGGTTTCAATAAAAAAGCGGGGCAATGTTGGCAGCTGGTTTGGCTGCCCCATACCCAGCATTACAATCTTCAAAGGTAGCTACCAAAAATGGCAGTTTCTTTCACCTCTTTCAGACATAACGATTTAACCATAACTTTTCTTCTTCTTTGGTTCAATGAGGAAGGTAGAGTGTAGAGACTGATCTACCTCTTTCATTCAGCTATTGATTTTAAAATCTTTTTACATTTATTCCCTTTCTCTGCAATTAACAGATATAATGTACCAGGAATCCATGGGTTGAATTTTGTGTTACACGATTCCCTTGGTGGTGGTGGAATTGCATCTCTCAGAAGTGACCCACAGGTAAGATAAGAATAGTTAAATAATCAATCACAGAATATTCAAAGTTAAATATCAATGAAGGGTGAAACAATTACAAAAGTTTGTTCAGGTTTTGCAATGAAGAGCTGATGAAGTAGTTTCCATAGCGAGAGAGATTCTGGTATAGTTTATACCCTTTAATTGACAAGTGTTGATCATGTTACTTTTATTTAAGCAATCGAACATGGCTGCTATTTTTTACATAAAATGACATCTTTTCTAATTTTTCTAAGAATTTCCTCATTTATCATTTTTGACTGATCAAAATGTATCATTTAACTGACTTGTATTTACATTCTTTACTGTTAAATTTTATTCCTAGTATTTGTTCGTCGAGCTACTCGGTTGCATGGTTAATTATTCACTTAGAATTGTGCTGATTGTAAAATATAAAACATTTTTCTTTTCTTTTTCAGGGTAAAGCTTATGGTCAGATACTGATGGATTTTCCAATTAAAAATGTTCCTAAACTTTTGCCTTAAGGAAAGAACTTTGGAAGAAATTCTTTTTTAACAAATATTTGTTCTGGAGATAGTGTTAAGTAAAAAATCTATTAAAAAAGTTTTCGATGATTTTCCAAATTAAACAAACAAACAAAAAAATCATAAGTTTTCCAACTGATGTTGAATTTCTTTTAAACACTGATCAATGGAAAACCAAAGTATTTTTGGATTCAATTTGATATCGTCTTGCTGAGCAATAAAAATACATTTATTCTGGTATTTTCAAGAAATCA
Source organism: Euprymna scolopes (assembly GCF_053919585.1). Classification (NCBI taxonomy): domain Eukaryota; kingdom Metazoa; phylum Mollusca; class Cephalopoda; order Sepiida; family Sepiolidae; genus Euprymna; species Euprymna scolopes. The sequence goes on along the minus strand of NC_136524.1, from coordinate 16,001,972 downwards.
ATTTGGATTATAGAATTACTGACCAATCACATGAAACAAGAAATGAAAAATTGTTCAAAGTTTTGCTCATATTTTAAATGATTATACTGTGATCTAATTTTTTAAATAAAAGCATTTTATTTTTACAAATGAATCAAGATTTGCAATAAAACAAAATGAAAAAGCAGGAAATGTTTGTGTTGAAATTATTTTTCATGATCAAAAAATAATATATGAAGATAAATTTTATTTCTAATTGCTATCAGACAAAATGTAAATAAAACTTTATTTTTATTATCAACTATCCGCATACTAGTTTGCTTAGTAGACTAACAAAAAATAAAAAGTACTATTCAATGTGAAAATGTTTACATTATTTTTTTAAAACAAATTTTATCACCACAATTCATTCAATATTATGTTGCTTTGTAAAATTAATACAAATAAATACAAGCATGATAATTGTTCAACTGCATCTCCACTTAATAATGATATGATTTAATAAGTATCAACACTGATTCGATCCTCATTAAGTTGTTGGTTATTTTCAAATTTAGACTTTTTAAATTTGAGGTTGTACAAATTTTTTTATAAAAAAAAACTCAAGACAAGTTTAGACTTTGACATTTTTAATGCGTGCCATCAAACAAAAAAAAATCAGATCTTAATGCAAAAGCTTCTCCAGCAAGTGTCGAAATAATTATTGAATATAACTCCATATTGTCAACATCTGGTCTGGTTCTTAAATATAAAACCGCTCCATTATACTTGGAACTAGAAAAAGAAAAAACAAAAAGTGGAATTAGCAAAAAAAAAAACTATGATATTGATAAAGATATTGTAAAAATTACATAAATCATAATTTTTATAGCAACAGTTCAAATATACCTTATCATTCAAAGTAATATTAAATATGAAGCTATATTTGTCGGCATCAGAAGGAGTATCAGGTCTATAAAAATTTTGCCTCGGTTATAAGGAAATGACTTCCAAATAAACCTGACCAGAGATAATTTTTGGGAGTCAATTTTTTTTTAAGTTGTCCAACACATATCACCATGTAAGATGGATGTTTAACTGAATATGATATTGTCTGCACATGTTATTACCATCTATATATATAAAATGCAAAATGTTTGTGTGTGTGTGTTTGTATGTCTCACAAAAACTTTTGACAGAGGCCAAACCGGTATCGTTTTAAACCTTGACCCTTCGGACAACAAATATTGAAAACTTGGCCAAAAACAGTAATTCCATCACCCTCAACTGGCCGGTTTCCTACAAGGAGGGGTCGTTTTTTTTGCAAGTCATCGTATTATCATATCGGTTTGATTGACTTTTCTTAATTTCAATGTTGCAAACTTCTGGTCGAACAGTGGAGCATCAGTTATGCGTAAGATTTTCTTACACTTTCTTTTTCGCCTTCACATCCTGCCTGCCTACTACCACTTTTTCTTTTTTAACACCGCTCTCCATCTTGTCCCCCCCCCACTGCTACTACCATTTTTTTTAACACCTCTCTCTATATGGGCTGCTAACTGTTGTTTTGATTTCTCTCCCCCACTCACTACTACTAGTGTTTTTTAACACCTCCGCCTTTTTTTTTTCTTTTTTCACACACCTACAAACACTCGGGTAACGCCGGGCACCTACGCTAGTCTATAATATAAAAGTGAAAATGTGTGTGTGCACTTTTTTTGTATGTCTGGCAATTTTTTATATACTCCCTAGATTATATTATCTCCGATTTACGAAAGGAGGTCGTCTCGTTCTTTTATTTGAGCGACTTTTACATGCTATTTTCGCTCTATTTCTTACTCTCGTGTTTGTTTGGCTTTTCCGAATAAAAACGTGAAACTGAATCCGGAGCAACTGCGTCTACCTGGCATTTGTGCCAGAGACGTCCAGAAAGCAATGAGCTTTGATCAATGCAGGCAAAACCCGTCATATCAGAAAATTGCTATTCATTTGGATACTCCCCTTTTTATGGGAAGCTGGTTTTCCCCAACATCTTGGGGAAACAAACAAATACGCAGAAACTGGCTTGCAGCCAAACGTAAGTGCGGGATTTCATTCCCCTTTGGCGTGATGTTTGACCTCATTAAATTTACACACCTGTGTGAATTCATTCACTTAACTTTTTAATCTTTTAATTACAACCATTCTCATTTCCTCTGCCCTCTTAGCGTCGCGGTTAGTTATCAAGTTATCACTTTCTTTTCTGCCTTTGCCTCAAGGCTTTGGGTTTGAGCCTACCTGCCTACCGAAACTTTTTTTTTTCCTACTACACACACACTGACAAACACCCGGGCAACGTCAGGCACCCCCGCTAGTCTTCTAATATATAAAAGGCAAAATGGGCACATACGTTTTTGTATATTCATGAAAGGCTTCTCGCGTCTGTTAGATTCCGGTAGAAGTTTTCTTATACTTCTTAGATCATAATATTTCAGATTTGCAAACAGATATTCTCTCTATCTTTTTTTGATCAAGTTTTTAAAAATTCCTTCGGTTTGAGTGTTTTTCGTATAAATAAAGCAAAAACAATCGAATGCAACCAACAACTCCCGGCCTTTGTCCGGGTAGTATCTGTTCTTAATTGGTCCTTGGTCAATGTAGGGGAAACCTTTCATACTGAGACAATTACTATTTATTTGGATACTGTCAGAGTGTCCCATTTTTTAGGGGAGCTGCTTTTCCCCCCACATTAAAAACGACCTTCGTGGGAGGTTTAAAGACAACACCATTTCTGCAAGTCATCTTTTTGATTGACTATGTTAAATTTGAATGCTTAACACTTCCGGTCGCATCATGGCATAGCAGTAAAACGTCAGGTTTTCTTTCACTTTCTTTTACGCCTTTGCATCATGGGTTCGAGCCTGCCTATTACAACTTTTTTTTTTTTTGCTCACCCAGTCAATGTTAGGCACCCAGGCTAGTTCATACGTAAAAATGAAATGGAAAAAGTGATCTGATATTGTTGAATATCAAAAATTTAGATTTTACCAATTTTAAAACAAATCATTCCAAAATCAAATAAAGCATCATAAATAGAATGTTGTTGCCATAACCACCTTCAAAGTGTCTTTATTTTCAATGCAAGAAAGAGGCTATTTGGTTATAAGAAATGGATTTCATTTTAAAATGTTATTTTCCTAATGAGATTAAGAAACAAAATGTCATTTACTAGTTGATTCCTTTTCTTTTTAGTTAATTATTACTTTAACAACTTGAGCAAATGGAGTTGTGTCTAAAACCATTTAAACCATCGACTGTTCAAATGTTATAAGAGGATAAAAATTACTACAGAAACAGTAGTAGAAACTTGCTATGAAGCAAGCGAACAACAGAAGATGTATTTGAGAGAAACAGCTGACCTTATAGGCTTGTATATACTGATGTTTATTAGCTGTTTTCTTTTCGGATAAAGTTAATGTCAAGAGAGAGATAAAGCGCCTTCCTAGGGCTTTCCTCGTCTAAGTTTTATAGCATGGTACTTTCTTTTTTTTTTGGGCGGGGGGTATTTCATGGCATATCTTTTAAAACTTTATGTAGTCATATTTGGGGGGTATTTCGTCTTATAGATAATGTTGGGCCATCAGGAGAGAATACGCACCATTTAAAAGTGCCAAAATTTGTATATTTCCTTTAAAAGTGAACCAAAATATGGACCTCATTATTTAAAAAGCTTCAGAAATTTCTCCACTTATTTTTTTTTAACTATTCCTATAAAACTTGGTACTTTTGTGTCAAATGATATGCTCTTTCTGAATATGCAGTTAAGTATCTTTTTATGCATTTTTATAAACTAAGCTCATTTCGAATTAATATAAATTCAAAGTTTTTAAAACTGGTACAAATTGTCAGTCTAATCATGACCATATTGATTGTTACTGTGATTGAAGACAATGGAAAGATTAATATTAATTGTTGCTGTGATTGAAGACAATGGAAAGATTAATATTGATTGTTACTGTGATTGAAGACAATGGAAAGATTAATATTGATTGTTACTGTGATTGAAGACAATGGAAAGATTAATATTGATTGTTACTGTGATTGAAGACAATGGAAAGATTAATATTGATTGTTACTGTGATTGAAGACAATGGAAAGATTAATATTGATTGTTACTGTGATTGAAGACAATGGAAAGATTAATATTGATTGTTACTGTGATTGAAGACAATGGAAAGATTAATATTGATTGTTACTGTGATTGAAGACAATGGAAAGATTAATATTGATTGTTACTGTGATTGAAGACAATGGAAAGATTAATATTGATTGTTACTGTGATTGAAGACAATGGAAAGATCCTTTATGACATCATAAATGATAATATTATCCAGTTGAAGATTCCTGCTCCATATTCGAAGAAAAGAAATATTTAATTCTTTAAAAGTTAGATAAAATTATTTTAAGCATGACAAGAGAATTGACATTTGCTTTATTTATTAAATTTTAATAAAAGAGAAATTATATTCTACTACATATTCTTTACAATCATATCATTTGATGTGTTTTAATTTTCAGAATATTGTTAATATCTATTCAAACTAGAATTATGGGCCAAAATTCTAGTTTATATTAAAACTAGCAGGGGTACCTGGCGTTGCCTGGGTGTTTGGAGGTGTGTATGTAGGAGAGGGTGACCCTGTTTTAATAGTATTAAAGAAAACATTAAAAAAATTGGAAAAACCAATACAAAGCAAAACAGCGAACAAACGTAAAAAAAAAAGGAAAAAAAAGGTATAAAAGAGGAAAAAAAGTTTAGGTAGAAAGACAGACTCGAACCCAAAACATCGAGGCTAAGGCAGAAAAAAAAAATGTCCGACACGTTACCCCTACGCCAAAGAGACATACACTTAATAACAGATAAAATTAAACCTTTAAAAACACTTGCAGGTGGTTTTAAACTAACGTCAACATTTTCTAGGTCAAACGTGACGTCATTGTCGTAGTAGCAGGATGAGAGAAAATGATAGTGGTGGGACGATTAATCGGAATCGTTAATCGTAAGAATCGTGTATTTTGGGAGGTATCGGAATCAGAATCGCATCGTTAAAAAATACCTTAATTTTCCGATTCCTTCATTACGATTCTTTTAGTCTGATGTTGAAAAAAAGAAAAAAATTTCCTGATATTTCTAACCGCAAGAGAGAAATAAAAAGAAACCAAAGAAATTCATTATTAACAGGGCAATGCTTAGTGCCCCTCCCTTACAAGGTTCATTCATTCAGATCTATTGTAATCAAAACTACAAAAGAGTTAACTTGAAAAGAAGTATGCAGGACTCTACATTGCGAGTAAAAATAAAAAAACGCTTATCTTTTTGGCGATTGTTTTTTTTTACTGACAAATCTTCTAATACTGAATGAAAATGCTTTTTCAACTTATATTTTCTGAAAACGAGCAAAGTCAAATTATTTAAACAGTAAAAGGTTTAATAGAACAATATACTTTTTTTTTTCTTTTTTTAAAAGAAGGCTTTTGAAAGAAATATCTCTAAAATGAAATTGATCCCGTTGTATTATTTTGCAAAGTTTTGACAGTAGTCGGCTTCTTTTGAAGTTTCAAAAAAATCGACCCCATACCTATCTCTTCCAAACCTAAAGTTATTAAATAACCCCTTCGTTAATTTAAGGGTAATTAATTCAATTCAGTCAATTTTTTTTTTTTAATTTCATTGAAATAAAATCCATTATTTTTTTTTTTTCTCCAGAAAGATAAAACCCTGAATTTGATTATATTAAAAGCAGAATAATATCTTTTTTCTAGAATTTTAAATTGAAAATTAAAAGTGTTTTGCACAGTTTTTTGCTGAACGAAAAAGAAATTAATATATATATTTTTAAAAGGTTTTGTAATCAATTAATTTTTATGTCTAAATAATATTTACGATTAATTAAATAATTTCATTTTAAAAAGTATTTATAAATAGAATTTTACTAAGGACTTATAGTTTAGCAATATTGAACCGCATCAACCATGTGTGAATTGAACACAGTCAACCAAAAATAAAATTCAAAAGAAAATGCGGGTTTGTATTACTGTACACAGATTCAGAAAACTTGTCAAAAAACAAATATATAACAAATAAATGTTATCAAAGGCAAGATAAGTTATTTTTCTACCTAACTGGATATATTTTTCGGGTTTTTATTCAATGTAACATGTTTATTCAGCTCGAAAAGCATATAGTGTTTACCGATGTATTGGAAAATTCAAAATGGCGCCCGACACTCTCTTTAACACGGTAAGTTCAGGAAAAGATGTTATAAATAATAAACTATACAAAATACTGCTAGAAACTCGCTCAATATATGTTACCGTGACATATTTTGACATATATTCGGTGTTTTTTTAATAGTATTTTGTCTAGTTTATTATTTATAACACCTTTTCCCGAACTTACCATGTTAAAGAGAGTGTCGGGCGCCATTTTGAATTTTCCAATACATCGGTAAACACTGCATGTTTTTCGAGCTGAATAAACATGTTACATTGAATAAAAACAAAATAAATTACCCAGTTTGGTAGAAAAGTAACTTATCTTGCCTTTTTGAAGTTGAAGATGATGAGTTGAAAGCCATTTGCAAAGTCTGTCAAATTAAAATATCGCGAGGAATAACACCATCTAACATGACCACAACCAACACGTTAAAACATTTAACTATGAAGCATCCAAATAAATTGGAGGAGCAAAATAAAAAAGAAAAGGAACAAAAAATTACCAACTAGTCACTCAGAGCAGTTTTATTAGTGAGGGTCGAAATCGCAGTGTCTTTTTTTTTTTTTTTGCCTACGTCACCATTTAGGTGTCACCATATTTTTTTTTAACCCTCCTTAACTTTAAAGAGTAAATACAATATATACAACTAAAAAAATAATTTTTAAAAATGCTGATTCCATTCATGAAAAATTCTTTTAACTAGAAATCAAAACTTAGGTAAAGATAGCTGACTGACAGCAACAGGAGCACTGGTTAACTACTGAACCACGTGGAAATGTGTGTGTGTGGGGGGGGGGGGAAGGAAATTAAATGATGATAATAAATTATGATAACCGTCTTTGAAAGGCACTAAACTCCTAAAATTTACTTCTTTAAAATTTTAGGCGGCACTCCCCGGCGATTTTAAAGCACTCTCTCTCTCTCTCAAAAAAAAAAAAGATTTAATTTTTAAGTTTGGGAAAGATATATTTATTATAACCAAATTCCTGTATGAAGACTGGATCTACTTTATTGGACGTTAATTTGTGAGATAAGTAATTTTTCAATGCTTAATATGTTTTTAAAGTTTCAATTATCAATTAAATTTTTTTAATTGCATTTATTTTTCAATTTATTTAAAAAAAACAGGGTTTTAAATGTATTTTTCAAGGTAACAAGCTTCGAAAGAAGTCTAATAAAAAAAAATCACTTAATTTTTAATTTCGACAACCCTGAGAATTTAATTATTAAAAAAATATTGAAATGTGACATTTTTTTATTTAACATTTCTATTAGTTCAATTAATTTTCTTTCAATAATTCATTTCACTCAACAAACTTCACCATTTTTTTTTTTATTTTTTTTTTATCTTTTTCTGTAATTTTGGTAATTATGTTTGCTCAATTTTATCTAGTATTTCATTTGTTTTTTATAGTGGTATCATTTTTATATGTGTTCCTTTGATATACCCTATTTCAAAATTAGTTTGGCTAAACTTATTCTTCACGTTAGAAACAACGTGTAAAAGCAATGAAAAAGTAAGAAAAAATAATAGGTGTTAACTACTCCTTGTGAATTATGGAGGTCTGAAGAACTGCCGTCACAAATACAACTATCAATAGCTAAACAAAAAATCGTTTTTGAAATTCCTTTAATTGTAACTTTTCGCTATACCTACCTTTTGGTATAAAACACTAAAACTTTCGATTAATGGTATTTCTCATATATGGTCGTTAACTTTGGAAAGGTTATTTTGTATCTACGGAGCCATGTCACGTGGTATATTGTTTTTTTTTTTTCATTATGCACGTTCATTTATAAATTATTAAATCAAATATTTATCTTTTTTATATTTAATTAGTATATATTTTCTTTCTCTTCCGCTATATTTTTTTTTATTTAATTCATTAAATCTGTTAATTATGAGGACCAAAATAATGAATCGTGTTAATTTATTCTCTAATTTTCTTGTTTTTGTTCTGTTATATAAATTCTATTTTATTTGTTTTTTCTCTGAAGGATAAATTCTATTTTCTTTGAGTTTTTTTTTCTGTATTCCAATTAAGTAAAATAAATTTTCTCTAAAATAAATTTTGCTAATTTTTCCGTTTAGTTTACTATATAATAATATTATTTAAACCAAAACACGACGGTGTAGGCATAAAATATCTCTTCCAAAGTTAGGGAACATATTTGGGAACTACCGACCATAAGTATAAAACTACCTGGTATATTTCAAAACAATAAATTCCCTAGGAATCGGAATCGTACTTGGTATCGGAATCGTGAATCAATATTTTCCTGGAATCGGAATCGGAATCGTATAAAAATTAGGAATCGTCCCAACACTAGAAAATGAAGGAACGATTTTTTCGGCACAGCTCCCTGTACAAAACTGATGATTTTAGGGTGAAGGAATTAGTGTTTTTGGCCAATTTTTCGATATTTGTTGGGCGAAGGTTGGAACTTTAAAATGATACCTATCTGGCGAAAATTTGTGGCCCATGTCGAAAGTTTTTGCGAGACATACATACACATACACATTTTCGCTTAACGGTCAAAAACAGCATGGGACGGACCACATGAAAGGACGTAAAGCCAACACGACACCTAAGGATGCGAAAAAACAACGCAGTAAGAACAAGGACATTTACCATGGAGCACGTACGGGTTACATACAAACAGGGGGAAGTTTCACAGTAGCAAACAGGACTGTTATAAACAAATCCTTGTATACGTCCGAGGACCCTCCGCAGATGCTACTAATTAACGTACCTGAGATAATGAGACCATCGGGGTCACCTGGAATATTATACTTCACGTTCGAACTAACATACATGCTAGAATTAGAAATTTGGTACGAATCATACAAGCACCCGAGCAAACTTCCTGTCAACGACCACAACTGTGCACAAATAGGTGTGGACGACGACTGGCACTACGAATTACACAACATAGTCGCACCGAACAGACATCTACACGGACAGATCCCCAAAGGGATGTTACATGGACACGGCACATACATCGCAAAGGACACCCACACGGGTGTGACGATTGGCTACAACCACGGCAAGTTCGTGAACAAGTAAGAGGACACGCCCTAAAGGAGGCGGGGACTAAAAACCGCTGACGACAAAATTTAAACTGCGTCAGCAAAATCACATTTACGCCACACATATCCCACTTGCAAAGTCAGCGAAATTTGATCCTAGAAAAATGTGCAGACCTAAGGGAAAAACCATTATAAATAGGACGGCTTGGGAACGATTCCTCAGACAGCGAAGATGGAGGCAGCTACACAACACGAGGAGAAGACCCGCTTCAACGAGTACATCCTTTCCGACACCCAGGCCGGACGCAAACTCACTCCATACACTTGGGTCTACAGATGGCGACGGACCAACTCCTTCGACTTAAAGCCTGACCAACCTCACATACCGCCCTTCCGAAAAGCTTGCACCTTCAACGAGACAGACCGAGAGAACTCACTGCTGGCGAACCTGCTCGACCAAAGGCCGAACATTGTAGTTTACCACAAAGCAGGACCGAGCCGACTGAAGAACTGCTCGGACGTGGACCATTTCCACGTCATCAGTTGGCATTTCGAGCATCCGACCAGCGAGTACGGATTCAGTCGCTTGAAGAGGACGCTGCAGGATCGAGGGGAACAGGCGTATACCATGACATGTCCAAAGGTATACAGTCCCTACGGGCTTTGCACGTACCTGACGACGGATCCGACCATCAGAACAGTGCTATCGGCAGGGAACCTAACGACGGAACGACAACTAGCGGTGCTACGGAGACTAACGGAGAAGACCATCAGGGAGCCAAGTCCGGAACTCGAGGAATCGCGCCTAGCCAACAAGGCAGATAGCCTGAGAGGTCAAAAATACGACTTTCTCACAAAAATCATGAAGAAGGCAAATTCCACGGACGTCGGAGACCTGATGATTTACTGCGCTAGGACGGCAAAACCGTCCACAAGACAGACCTGGGCCAGCATACATAAAAACACGGCAAACCTAGCGAACATCATCGCCGCTGCAGCTACGGACGTCCAAATACAGAGTCGGGTCACGCCGATCCACGAACAGATTCGGGAGAAACACGAGCTATTCTCGGCGATGACGCATCAGTACTGGCCGGTACAAAAGTCGCTCGACATCTACGACGAATGGCTGGAGTACCACCAGATCGACGCCGACGAGTTCGCAACGGGGACGTTCGAGGTTTGCCACAAAATAAGACCAAAGAAAAATGCTCTACATATAACCGGACCATCGAATTCGGGAAAATCATACATCCTCCGCAGCATCAGAAACGGTCTGATGAATGCGGGAAGAATGAGATGCCAGGCGAGTGACAACTTCACCTTCGGCAGCTGCGTAGACAAGAGCCTCATATTCACTGAGGAAATGTGGTTCACACCACAGAACGTGGAGGAAGCCAAGTGCATCCTAGAGGGAACGGACACCTACGTGAACGTGAAGCATCAGAGCGAGCGAATCCTAAAACGCACGCCCTGCTTGTCCACCAGCAACGACGAACCATGGCGTCACGTGGCCAACGAAAAACAGGCCATGATCAACAGGATGTTCCTGTTTACAACCCGAACAGCGATGGACGACCTAAAGGGATGGGGAACGTTAGAACTCAACCCGCTGATGTGGCTGACAATATGGAGGAAACACATCACGGACTACCAGCGAGACGGTTACATCCCGAAGGCAGGTAAATTGACCGCACAACCAAAACCGTCATCAAGATACACGTGGAAGGAGGAGGACGAACACAATCCTTCAAAGAAACTACGAGTACGGGACGTGCGGCGCAACTTACTGCCTGAAATGAACGAGCAGTGCATCCTAGATCCAGACCAGCCAGCCCAGGTATGTTTGACACACGGACATCCCATAAACTGTCCGACGCCACCAAACGACTCCGAGGACACAGTACCATTCATGGACTCTGACTTAGAAGATATGATGACAAATAGTAATTCGCCGTCGGCGCCACCAGACACAGACAGTACAGACTTGATCATAACTGACAGTGACGACGACAAAGAGAACAACGACGAAAAAAAAAAAAAAAAAAAAAACATCAACGAGTTCACACTAATACGAGACAGGGAACTGCACACACGCATACACATAACGCACAAACAAACAAAATCCTTGCAGACATTGGTAATGTACTGCGAGGAATTGCTGACAGACTCTGACTGATAAAAAATAAATCCATCTATGGTCTAAGTCTAAGGTGTCATGGCCGCCAAAAAACTTTTTCCTATCTAATGTCTGTCCTTTGTATTATTATTATTATTATTACTACTATTACTATTATTGGAATTAGTATTATTATTGGAATTATTATTGTAATTGCAATATTATTGTATAATAAACATATATATATATATATAATACCATACATGTGTTTGTATTTTAATATTTTTCCTTCTGCATGACGCATGACATGAGATGCATGAAATTATTTTTCAGAATCACCAGACATTAGATGAATGAAAGTTTTTCTACGCGCGCGCGTTATATTTCTATAAACTCTATAAGGTAAGGTATTAGAGCATGGCACTAAGTGGCAACTTAGATAAGTCCAATTCTCCAGTATTCTATTTTATTCCAAACCTGTCAGAGAAAATAAAAAAATCTCTATGTCGGGTGCCCCCCTCCACCATTAAACGTTTAATGGTGGAGGGGGGCACCCGACATAGAGATTTTTATATATATAAAAGATTTTTTTATATATATAAAAGTAAATTGTTTTTACACCAACATTGAGTTAAAAAAAAAAAAAATTGTTTTGAACTAATAAAATACTTTCCAATACTATTTTTTTTTTGTATCGCTTAGGTTTTCGACATAAATTTTTATTATCGCTTTTATGACATTACACCAAGGCTATAATTATTTTGTAATGATAATGTTTTAAACTCTATTTATAAAAACACAAACAGCTCAGTTGATACAATGTCAGTTAACGTTCCCATGGTTTAAGTTTCAATGACATCCACTTCAGTTGTTGGAAATTTAATTATTATTAATGCACGATTTTCTATTTCTAAAAGTTGTTCAGATAATCCAAGTCATGATAGAAAAATTAGAAAAAGCATAAGTCTGGTGAA
>NC_136524.1:15914244-15976744 GCF_053919585.1 Euprymna scolopes | reverse complement strand
TGAGTCCCTCGCTGCGGATGGCTTTTCGGATTGAAGATGAGATTTTGTCACTGAGGAAGGGTAGTTTTAGAAAACAATTGTTAGAGAAGGGTCGGGTGTTGTGTTTTTTCTTTTTAAGTGAGGATAGGATCGTATTAGGGTAGCCGTTTAGTGAGAGGGTCTGTAGGAAATTGTTAGTGTGTGTATGTTTGTCGGAGATGTTAGTGCATTTGTCTTGTATGCGTGAGATTTCGGCATGTGCGTAGTTTAGTTTGTCCTTGAGAGGTAGTGCAGATTTGAAATGTACGAAGAGGCGTTTGCTGGCGGGTTTTCTGTAGAATTCAGTGCATATGGCACCATTTTCTTTATTTGTATTTTAAAATCAAGTAGAGAAAGAGATTCAGAAGAGTCTGGGTGTTCTATAGTAAATTTTAAGTTTGGGTCGGCGTTATTGAATTTGTGGAAAATGTTAATAGCTTCTTCGCGGGAGTATGTGATAATTAAAATGTCATCGATATATCTAGTAAAAAGGAGATAAGAGTAGCAGGTACTAAGGGTGAGTTTGTCCATATAATATCACTGCTGCTCGTATTGAGAACAACATTAACAAGACATGGTCTCAAATTTGTTTTAAAAGAAATCTCCCAAAACAACACAGACTAAATTTTATTACTAAATACAGCGAATTACCTACCTTTTATCACCTTATTAAAACCCACAAAAATAGCACACACACACAGATCAGACCCATTGTTTCAAGCGTTAACGGTCCCCTTTATAAAATCTCTTGGTTAATATCCCGCCTACTTAAACCTCTACTCTCTACCTTCCCAGCCCATGTTAGTAGTTCCAACCAAGTAATTAACAGACTCAACGATCTACCACACCATCTACTCAAACTATACAAATACCCATTTAGCCTAGACGTCGTTTCTTTATACACCTCCATTCCAAAACAAACAAATAAATTAAATAAACATGAATATACATAAACGATCACACATATATGTATATATATATATGTGCATGTGTGTGTACACATAGGTATATTTATATATATATAAAAAAAAAAAAAAAAAGGAAGGAAAACGTCTACCTTAAACCACTAACCTAGTTCTAAAACAGATCCTTTGTTTGATAAAATGCATGCCCATTGGCTGATAGGAAGGGGCGCGGTGGATACTAGAAAGCTGATTGGTTAACTAGAAATCCTCAACATATATAAAAACAAGAAGCAACCACAGAATTCGCGCATAAGCCTGACAAATCCTATAGTGGATGAAACGCAGAATATTCAGTGTAGCTTAATCGCCATATATATTTTATAAATTACTAACTAGCTCTACCTACGTATTGAGCACTTTTGAAGTAAATACTTAAAGTTTACGCATAAATCTATACTTTCGTATATTAGTTTTATGTGAGTAAATGAAGTAGTTATATATATATATATATATATATATATATAAAATCACGCTATCACTAACTCTATATGTCAGAGTTACAAAGCCACCTGCTAATGTGCCTCCCTTGAACCTGTCGTACCATTAAGTTTAAATCTGAGTGACAAATCCCACCCTGAAAAGTCGCCTTCAATCCTACCACTAACTCTGTCCAAATGGCACCCACTTCAAAATAAAAACCTTTACATAGCACTACCACTAACCCTAAGTCCAAGTGGCACCTCCCATAATCCAAACCGTTTTAAACTACACAAGTATAAAAATGCACACCTATACTCTAAAACACTACAATAGTCTGAAAATGGTGGATTATTTTACACTAAATTTATATGTGAAACTAATTCCCACTCTAAAATAATTGTTTTCAATTTATTTTTTGTAAAGTTTTCAGGGTGTTCACATGTAATTGCCCCTAGTTCTACCACTAACCCAAAGTCAGACTGGCAAACTTCCTCCTCCAAAGACCCCTTTAAAAACACATAATTGTCAAAAAAATAAACTCAGAAGATTTATTTCCCATAGAAAAAAATGTTTAACTGCTCTAAAACATTAGAATGGACCTAAAATCTAAGATATATTAAATTTATATTTTTGCTGGTTTATTTTTTATTTTTCTGCTAAGTTTTTCAGTGTGTTCATATGTAATTACCCAAAAAATAGGCAATTCAGTAGGTGTTAATCTACAATAATACTAAAGAAATATTGCAATGTATTCATTTTTAAACAATCCTAGTATTAGGTGTAAGTTTCTTGTACATAAAATGCATTACAATTCAACTTTGCGTTCTCTAACTTGTTTTCTTTTAATGGATACATGGTATTTTTAAGGAATTGCAGCATATTTATGTGCATTTACTGCAGATTATTTGGAAACCATTAATTTCTGGAGGTTTTCTTCTTTTTTTTTTACACAGTGATCACCACTTATCAAGGCCCGGAAGCCACTCAGGGATAAGGGTTATTGCAAGTACATTACGTTAGTGTGGAGATTTGATGAAGTGTTTACTTAAGGGGGCGGTTCATTAGGAATTTGTTAACATTGGACTTTCAGTAGCATATTCTAATTCCTTGCACAAAAATACACTTATATAGCAAATTTCATTGCTTAATCGTGTGTTTTAACAAAGATATAACATTTTTACTGAAAAAGTTGTGTAAAAAATGTGACGAAACGCATATGGTCTTAAAAGAGGGAAAATATCCAAATGTGCAAGGCTCAATAATAGTCACTTCCTTAATTTTAAAATTTAAAAAGATTCTTTCTTAGATTATCAAGCTCTTTAGTCTATGTATGCCATTATCGAGATATTTTAAGCTATTTCAATTTTTTTTATGTGCATTGCTCATGCTATGTGTGGTGCAATAAGGTAAAAGATGGCTGATTAATTTTTATACATCCAAAACTAAGCTTCTATTTTTTCATCATAAATGCACTGATCCCCACTTAACTCCAATTGATATGAATGGCTTTAGTCTCAAAGGAGCACCCTGATTCAACAAGCTTCTAGGTTTGATCTTTACTCTTGACCTGAAATGGAAGATTTACATCAAGTTCGCTGAAAAAATGGTTGCATCACTTTGCCACTCCAGAAAGTATATCACTCCTAACGCAATCCTCTATCTGTATTAAGAGCCAAATAGCCCTAAAAAAGAGTGCTGTTGCTATATCTGGGCAGGAGCTGTCGGGTGCACCTATCCTGCCTTGACAGAGTTCAAAACTAGCTTTGAAATCTAACCTAGTAGGTGATGCCCTATTTTCTTCCCTGCAACCTCTTTCCTACAGAAGAGACATTGTGAGCTTGTCTCTGCTCTCATTATTTTCATGGCAAGTGCTTAGCTGAGCTTCAACTTATGCCAAACTTTTACAAAAAACACTAATCTAGCTACAACTCCCTTCACTTTCCATCTGTGCCTAAATCCAAACAAATTCCATGAACAAAGTTTTTTCCTAGAACTGCTTGCTTGTGGAACTCTGTTTCACTGGCTTGCTTTCCAGCTGATTACAACATGGTCGTATTCAAATCCAATGTAAACAAATTCTTGTTGAGCCATTCCTTTAAATAATCCTCCTAGTCCTAATAGTCCTACCCAATTTCCATTGCTAATGATCACTACACTTTAGCCTTGATGACCACCATACACTCATTAACCCTTATCCCTATTTGGGCCTTGATAAGTTAAGTGGTAAAAAAAAAACAATATTGTTTTTATGCTTCTTACACCACCTATAACCATGAAAAATATATATATATATATAAATAATGAAAATTATGAAAATAATATTCCAACATGATGAAGAGATGAAAAAGGAACAAATAAAGTTATATGTTCATCAACGCTTCGTCTTTATTTCAAGATTTTCCTGGGAGGAAAAATTTGAGGAAAATAAAATGCCGGTACAATATAAAAAAATATACTTGTATTAGTAATGTGAAAAGGATGTTTTTGTTCTATTTTCAAACAAAAATAAAGTCGTTAGCATCCAAAGGGTGTATAGTGTTCATGGCATGGAGTAAGTGAAATGTTTTTTTTATAGCTGTTAGAATTTTAAAAGATATGATGCCATTTCTGTTCTTTTTTGGAATGAATAGAGTCATTAGAAATCAACATTTTGGATATATGAAATGGAATCAGTTTCTTCTTGCAATTATTGATTGATTTTTTTTTATTGATATTATTTCCTGAGGTGTAAACTAGTTAACCTGAATCTAAATTTAAGTTCTGTTCTTTTAATACAAGTTTACTGATAAAGAGTTAAATTGTAGAAGCTGTTATGCTGTTTAATTGTGCTTGAGTTTGTAACAAGCGCTGAGATTTATTTTTAATGAATTTAATAAGTTTAGCTTGTTTAAAGTTAAAAGAATGACTATGCTGCAATGAAATAAAGAATAATGCATTCAAGGAATTGAAACTTTTTTATTTTATGTTCACCAACCTTTTTTTCTAGTCCACGTTGAGTTTCACCAACATCCATTTCAAATTACAAATACAACAAATATATTTTCAAATATTGTATTAATTTTTATTTCCCCAAATCAATCATCCCATTGAAGTCTTGAAATAAAGACGAAACGTTGATGTACATATAACTTTAGTTTGTTCTTATTCATCTCTCCATATGCAGTTCTTGTAAAATACATGTGTGTATGAAGAAATCAATAAATATTTAACAAAGTAATACATTATTATAAAAATTTAAACCATTTTGAAAAACATTCATGCAAAATATAATAAAGTATTACATTTTTCTGTAAAGTATTAAAATGAAGGTAAGTTGCTTATTTAATTAAAAGCGGAATATTTTTATATAAATTCTCATTGTATTATTTAATGACTTTTTAATAGGCACAGATAAAAAATGGAAGAAATACCAAGTTCTTTTTTTTTTAATGAATTAAAATCTAAAAGATAAAAAAGCCTGAATTTTATATAAAAAGTAGAATAATATAAAACTTTCTATTTTTAATAGAATTAAAAAATTTTCAAAACTACACCATTCATCGCTATTTTTGCCTACATGGATAATAAACTAAAATATTTTTTTAAAATGTTTTTTTTTTTTTTTGTCTAAATAAGATTTATGATGATTTCCTATAAGAATATACAAAAGTATTATAACATAAGTACCTGAATTACAAATAATTCCATTTTTTCTCTTGCTCTATAGATTTTGCACGGCAAAATAAAAAAATCCTAAATTTAATGATAGTTTTAAAGAAACTACGATAGCCTTTACAGGACTAAATGAAGTTCATTTAGTCCTGTAAATTTCCATGAAGTTAAGCAATGAGGCTGACCAGTACCAGATGTGTGACCATTTTGGGAAATCTAGACGCCATTTTGGGAATGCTAGGAGACAACTCCTGCATCTAGTATCATACTTTGTTGTCTTGGTCCTGTCTTGCCAAGGGTTTCTGGACAAGACAGTGTGATAGATGCAAGTCTCCCACACTTCAAACTAAATCAAGCACAAATCACAGCAAAAAGGAAAAGGGAGAGATAATAACTGTTTATAGGCCTTATGGTCTACCATAGGTGAGGTCATACAACAAATTGCCAAAACAAATTATCGTATTTTTAGCAAAATGCGCAATGATTTACTGATTTTTTTTTTTTTCGGTATCGATTCTTCAAAACATTTCCTATTTAATAATATATTTGCAATATTGGGCTCACTAAAAGAAAATGATTTATTTTTCAAAGATTTAATAGTAATGTTTTTCGCAAAAATATTTAAAATATATAATTTTTGGGTTTTGTTTTTTGTTTTGCTAATCTGAGAGAATAATTAACATATTCAACGAATTTCTCACTTAAAAAAACAAAAGATGAAAAATTCAACACTTTCAAAATTCTGATTTTCAACATTAAAATCTGATATGTGCATAGTTTGTTTTTTTTTTATCTACAATCCTCACCCTCCCCACAATACATTTTGTTCAGTTACGGCTGATTTATTTAGGCATATTTGTACCCACAAATAAAGAAGGGGGATTTGTAGATAAAATATATATATATATACCGATTATGAAAAAAAAAAAAAACACTATTATAAGTTCATTCTTCACTTAATAATTGGTGAAAATTTCATATTGATTGGATAATTACTTGATTTCTAGTAAATTTTAAAAAAGAGACTCTGTCAAAAAATACCTACTCCCTTCCTCCACTTTGGCCGTGCCTAATTTTTAACATCAGAGATCATTTTTTTAATTCTATGAAATTATAGCTTTCAGTTTTGGGTACAGTAGCAGGAATGAGTGAAGGCTTGTTGATGTAAACAGAATTTTTGTGAAATGTTAAGTGGTATTCTACTCAGTAAATGTTGGCGCATTACTTAGGGAAAAACAGTTAATTAAACTGCAGAGGCACCTATCAAATTACACAAGTTCCATAACCCCACACCCAAAAAGTATGAAAAACATAAAAATGTTTTTGTAAACTGCTTGTGAAAACAAAATGTTTTAATTGGAATTCATTATTGAGATGAGTATTATTTATATTTTTACGGACTATTATTCTCATCTTTATTAGTTGTTTCATGACGTTTCGGCTAACTATTCCTCTGGCCTTTGTCGTGGTAACCGCGACAGGATAGGAACTCTGAACCTACTAACTGCATTCTAAGCAATTACTGCCATCCAGAGTTGTTATCGTCGTCTCACCACGTTTTTGATGAGGATTGTCTGAAGATAGCAGTTTCAATCCTACCCAAAGCCGGACAGAGGCTTACTTGGCCAAAAACGTGGTGAGACAACAACTATGGATGGCAGTAATTGCTGAGAATGCATTTAGGAGATTTGAAATCCCTATCCGTCGCGGTTACCACCTGACGAAGGCCAGAGGAATCGTTGGCCAAAATTTTGTGAAACAACAACTAAGAAATGATGAGAATGATAGTCCGCAATAAATAAATTAATAAAATGTTTTAGATCAATTAAAAAGCATTAAAAACTACATAACACATCCACACAAAATGAATCATTTGGGGGGGGGGGCTTTATTGTTATTTCAAATGATTGCTAAAAATTCCTCTGCGACATGATAAGTCACTTCACTATAAGAAAACACTACTGAAAACAGTAAAATGGCACAAGATAGTCCCAGGCTCCAGGGGTTCATACCATGCAAACGGTAAATTTGTGATAGGTTTGATTATCAGATTCGTTGTCGGCGACCTCAAAAACCCCTAAAAAAAACAAATTAGAGTGGTAGGTGTTCTGTTGTTTTTTTTTTTTTGTTTTTTTTTACATAGGCAACACCACTTATCAAGACCCCAGAAGCCACTCGAGGATAAGGGTTAAAGAGTGTACAGTAGTCAATTGGACAATATAGTAATCGTTAGTAATGGAAATTCAGTAAATTTGTTAACTTAAGTGGAACAGCTCATCAAGTACTTGTTTACATTGGACTTGACAACCATACTGTAGTAAGCTGGAAGACAGTTCCGCAGGCGAGCAGTTCTAAGAAAGAAACTTTGTTCATGGAATCTACATTTAGTTTTAGGCACAGATAAAGAGTGGGGGGAATTATTGATAGTGTTTTCAGCTAGACGAGTGTTTCTTGTGAAAGTTTGGCGAGGGGGAACCATAGATTGGAGCTCAGATGAGCACTTGCCATGAAAATAACAATAAAGCAGAGACAAACTCGCACCATCTCTTATGTGAGAAAGAGGTTGCAGAGAAGAGAGAAGGACATCTACTAGGCTACAAAGTCTATTTTGAACTCTATCAAGGCAGGACAAGTCCTTTCTAGCAGCTTTTGCCAAGATGTGGCAACAGTACTCCATCATTGGGCATACCTGGGTCTTATATAGGTAGAGAATTGCATCAGCAGTGAGAGATCTACTAGGTGTATCAGAAATTTCGTGAAAATAGTGAATAATTCCACCCCATCTTTCAAAGCTTATAACTCCTCGAAAAAAGCCCTAATTTTTTTTCAATTAAAAGAGCAATTTGGTACATAAATTAATTATTTACTTTTTAATAGACAATTCAAAATGGGAGGCGTGAATTATTCGACCCCCTGTCTTTCCAAGCTTATAACTACTCGAAAAATGTAATTCAAGCCCTAATTTTTTTTTCAATTAAAGGAGCAAGGACCAAGGTTTCATTAAAAAAAAATAAGAAAAAACGAATAACGTGGTTTAAAAAAAAAGGTTTTAAACTTCAAACTTTACAGGTAAAATTCTAAAAAACACTACATTTTTTTTTTTGTTTTAAATTTGAATATATTATTTATTGACCTTTTCTCTTCAATTTGTGAGTAAATTAATTATTTACTTTTCGGTGAGTAAATTAATTATTTACTTTTTAATAGAAACTTGAAAATGGGGGGGGGGCGTGAATTAAAAAAAAACGTTTGTCTAAAATATTATATTCGGTTTATTGGAAAGAACATAAAATTTCACATTGACCCTGAAAATATCGTAAAAATAGAATCAATAGAAAAATTTTGATAGATTTTTAAAGTTTAAAAATTGAAAAATATTGAGTTCGGAAAATTCATTACTGTTTAAAAAAAATATATATATATTTCTATTACTTTTAAAACAACTTTAGGTGCAAGTCTATAAATGGGCCACAAGTAATCTTTTTTACTATAAAAATCTGAAAAAAATCTGTATAATGTACGTACTTGTTACTGCATGAAAATGTCATATTCCAAAAATTACGTAAATCGATCAAGTAGTTGTTTTTTTTTATTTAAGAAAATCAAATATTATAGGACGATTCATCAAAGAAAAAGCCAAGGACCATCTTGTTTGAGAGATAACGCCACTAACGACCCCTGGCGGAAATATGGGTCAACAAGGGCAGTACATGCAGACCATCGAATATTTCATCAATCAAGTAATTTTTTTTTTTTTAAGAAAATCAAATTTTACGATTTTTAGGGATAATAAATAAATAAATTGACTTCTTTTAATAAAGAGAATGTGGAAAACACTTTTTTTTTGTTGTTCGTCTGAAAATAGACTTTAATAAGCGAAGTAGTAAGTACTTCTTTTTTTTTGAAGAAAAAACAAATTTTACGATTTTTAGGGATAAGAGAATGTGTCTTGGGTTTGTATTACTGTACACATAGATTCGAAAAAGTTGTCAAAAAACAAATACATAATAAATAAATGTTATCAAAGGCAAGATAAGTTACTTTTCTACCTAACTGGATAATTTTCTAGCGTTTTTATTTAATTTAACATGTTTATTCAGCTCGAAAAACATACAGTGTTTACCGATGTATTGGAAAATTTAAAATGGCGCCCGATTCTCTCTTTCACACGGTAAGTTTGGGAAAAGGGGTTATAAATAAAAAAAACTAGACAAAATACAGTTAGAAAGTCGCTCAATATGTTACCGTGACAAAGGCTGACATATATTCGGTGGGTTTTTAAAAGTATTTTGTATATTTTTTTATTTTTAACTAATTTTCCCAAACATACCGTGTTCAACAGAGAAGCCGGCGCAATTTTAAATTTTCCAATACATCGGTAAATACTGTATGTGTTTCGAACTGAATAAACATATTACATTGAATAAAAACACTAAAAAATTATTCAGTTAAGTAGAAAAGTAACTTATCTTGCCTTTGATAACATTTATTTGTTTTTGACAACTTTTTCAAATCTATGTGTACAGTAATACAAACTCAAAGACACATTCTCTTTATTAAAAGAAGTCAATTTATTTGATATTCTTAAATAAATAAAAAAAAAACTACTTGATCGACTTGCACCTTACAGTTTATTTTGGAAGTATAATACATAAAGAAAATAAATAACCCACTTTTAACAGAGAAATTATGAGATTTTTATATTTTATTCGCAGTTTCGTGTTAGGGGTGTCAAAAATTCCTACAAAAATTCTGATACACCTAGATCTACTGAATTGATAGACGGATCCCACCATTTTTCCAGCGACCTTGGCAATGGATTTGATGTATGTGTTCCATTTCAGATCAAGAGTAAAGGTCGATATTATAAAAAGGCTGACTGGGAAGCTATCAGAGACACCCCATGGGGAAATATTTTTTCTCTTTCTGCTGAACAGTGTGCAACCGAGACCACTGAATGGTTCAAAACTGCAATCGAAGCACATGTTCCCATGCGGAAATTCTATAGCAAGCCCCACTCTCCCCAATGGTTTACTTCAACTTGCGCAACTGCCATTGCTCAAAGGCAGCATGCATTCCGCAGGTTTAATCGACATAAGTCCAGTTCAAACAGACAGAAGTACATAGAAGCTAGAAGTAACGTTAAGAAAGAAATAGCGACAGCTAAGAGGGAATTTACGGAAACCACTAAAAAACGCATCGAAGCACAAAAACTAGGAACTCGTGACTTCTGGAAAATCTACAACAGTGTAGTAAATAATGGGCAATCAACAATTCCCCCACAAACCAACAATCACGATGTTGACTCCTCAGCAACCGACAAGGCTAACATGCTTGCCAGTCGGTTTGCCTCAAACTTCACACTGGACCCTCTAAACCACCCCCTACCTCAATTTCCTATGCGGACAGACGCCACGCCAGACGATCTGAAAATCACCCCTGCTCAGGTGCATGCTATCATAAAAAACCTTGACACTTCCAAAGCATGTGGACCCAACCTCATCCCAGCTGTGCTATTAAAAAAGTGCTCAGCCGAAGTAGCTCCAGTTCTCTCCAAACTCTACAACAAATGCCTTAATGAATCTTGCTTTCCGAGCTGTTGGAAAACTGCTTCTGTAGTACCAGTATTCAAGAATTCTGGCGAAAGAACTGACCCATTAAATTATCGCCCTATTAGCCTCCTCCCACTTTTTGCCAAAATATTTGAGACCTTAATTAACCATGCTCTAGTCCAGCACCTTACAGATGCTAAACTTCTGACCGACCATCAATATGGATTTAGACAAGCCCGTTCCACGGCAGACATCCTCACTGTAATCTCTGAACGCATATACCATTCACTGGACAAAGCGGGAGAGGGCAGAGCGGTAGCTCTAGATATATCTAAGGCTTTTGACAGGGTATGGCATGAGGGTCTCCTCAGGAAGATTAGATCTTACGGTATCACTGGTAGAATACTTAACATAATTAAATCCTTCTTAGATAAGAGAAAAATCCAGGTTGTCCTCGACGGTCGTACATCTAAACAATATGATATAAATGCGAGAGTGCCCCAAGGATCTATCCTTGGACCTCTGCTGTTCCTGATATTCATAAATGACCTCCCCGACAAGATTGCCTCTGAGATGGGTATATATGCTGATGACACCACACTCTATAGCAGGCACGACAGGAAAACAAACGAACATATATCTAAAGTAATGGCAGAAACACTAGAGGATGACCTCCAATCAGTAGTGGAATGGGGACAAAAATGGATGGTAACGTTCAATGCCACCAAGACAAAACTGGTTTCATTCAATAATTACAAGAAACCTTCTCTACCACCTATAGCAATGGCCAACGACTCTTTATCTGAGAGTACGTCTCTCAAGCTCCTTGGCCTAACGTTCACAGGAAACATGAGTTGGAACAATTACATCGAGGGCATTGCCAGGGCCGCTGCAAGGAAGGTGGGCTCTCTCTACCGTGCTAGAAAACTTTTAACACCCGAAAGTATCCTGTACCTCTATAAAGCCACTATTCGCCCATGTATGGAGTATTGCTGTCCTATTTGGGCCGGTGCATCGGCTACTAGTCTCTCGCTCCTTGACAGGGTTCAAAAGAGAGTCGCAAATCTGATAGGCCCTAAACTGGCATCTAAACTTCAGCCTCTGTCCCATCGTCGAAACGTTGCATCCCTCTGCCTGTTCTACAAGTATTATAATGGTGAATGCTCTGAAGAACTGCAAGCACTTGTGCCCCCACAACGTGAACACCCTCGACAGACCCGACAAGCTGCAAAATCCCACCCCCACACTGTAGAGATCCCTAGATGTAAAAGATCTTTCTACTCCAGTAGTTTCTTCCCCAGAACTGCTAGACTTTGGAATTCCATTCCAGGTCACTGCTTCCCCAACTGTACTGACATGCATAAGTTCAAGTGCAACGTGAACCAACATCTCGCTGCCCTAATCCCTACATAGTACCCCAGTAGATGTTTCCCCTGATAGTAGCCCCCTACACCAAAGTGGCAATGTGCCTTGTTTGGGGTGAAAATGTATTAAAAAAAAAAAAAAAAAAAAAAAAGCCCAGAAGCTTGTCAAAGCATGTAGTAGCGTAAGGTAACATTTACCAAAATTAAAAAAAAAAAAAAAAAAAAAAAAAAAAAAAAAAAAAAAAAAACATTTGGGGGGGGGGCACTTTCGTACAGGTCCACCGGGCAAATTTCAAGCCAAATTAAAGAAAAAAAAAAGGCTAAATTCGCAAAATTTGGCATAAAAAAACGTCGAGCGGTTCTAAAATGGGTGATCGATCCGCGCTATTTTTTAAATCGTATTTCCAAGTTTTTAATTAAAGTTTTATATGTTTTTTTATTCAATTGTAAGAGGTACAAAACACCCTCCCCCTCCCCATGTTAAGAATGGCTTTTTAAATAATAACGTTATTTCAACACGGATCAATAAGTACAAAAAAAAAAAATAAATAAAAACTATGAGGTGTAGGTCACCTACACTGTACCTATTTACTATGCCTCCCCACGGGACAGAGTTAGACACCAGGGTCGTTTTTTAACGTGGAGAAAAGGTACAAAATAAAAATTGTCTCAGTCGTGAAGGATTTCTCTTCCACCGAAAGAGAACAAGAAATAGAAGTGCAGCATCTGAAGAACAGATACTACACTTTGATCTTGTCCCGAAGGCCAAGAAGATGTAGGTGTACCGCTCGGACACGTGAACCCAAAAAATTATACCGATTTTGATGATTCTGCAGTTTACGGGGCCATGATGAAATAATAACGAGGAGGCTTGGTTAACTATTCTGTACTTTCACCTAATAATTTAAATTACAAAAGATACAGTAAAAATCGAATTTAACTTGAAAATGCTAGTTATTGAATTTTCATTTTGGAACAAAAATAAGTAAAATAAAATTTACAAAAAAAATCTGTGAATTTTGAGCACAGAAAAACTATAAATATTTGTTTTTAATTTTTTACCAAAAGGCGAAATAGAGAATATAATAGTTAAACTTTGCGAAAAAATGTTTGCTAAAATTTTAAACCAATTGAAAAAAAAAAATGTTTGCTAAAATTTTAAACCAATTGAAAAAAAAAAATGTTTGCTAAAATTTTAAACCAATTGAAAAAAAAAAATGTCACTTGTAAAAACATAGAATTAAAATTATGAAAATAATTTCGGTATTATTGGAGGCCTACGCCATGTGCTTTCTTGTTTTCTTTCTTATTTTAATTTTTCTTCACGGGTATATTTTTTCTAGAATCTTTGTGCTTATGCGGAAATTCGTTATACAAGAAGGCTAAAATAATCGATTTAAAGAATTGATTGTTCATTTAATATCTAAATGCCGTCGTTGTTGTCGATAAAATGTCTTCGGTTTGAAAATGTACTTTTACTTACTTCCTTTGATGAATCCACAGACGACGACAAACAAGACGATCGTCTCGTACGTTTGTTGTCGACATTTTTTCTTTTCCATTTCAGGATCGACACGATCTTTAGCCATTCGCATCATTTTTCTTCTGCTTTAAAAACGAAAGACAAATTCAAATGATTATATTGTTTTTGAAAAACGGCTTTGTTTGATCGTTGTATACAACGACATTCGCAGGAAAAGCTAATTTGAGAGAGAGCGAAAAGTGCACGGATCGAGAGATCACCTTTAACCGGTGTAAACCTACAGAATTATCCTTTGAAATACAGCTGTAATCTTTTCAAGACTCCTCTTTGCTTTCGCTCTTGTTAGCTCCTTACATTAAGTGGCTTCGTGCCGTGTCTCGAGTGATTGCCAATGAATAAATAAATAAATAAATAAACTTGGAGTATGGTTTTGACGTAATTATTTGTTATTGCTAATTATCTGTACATGTTAGGGAGTCGATCTACTTTTTTCTTATTTTTTTAACTATGTATTTGTGACGAAATTGACTATTAATAGACCCGTTGCGCATATATATATATATATATATATATATATATATATATATATATATATATATATTGCCAACCGGACCTTTACAAAGGAGTCATCACTTAACAAGTCCTGAAGGCTACTCGAGGATAAGGGTTAATGAGTGTACAGTGGTCATCAGGACAATAGCGTAATAATCGTTATTAGTAGAAATTTGGTATAATTTGATTATTTAAGGGCTCAGCAAGAACTTGTTTACATTGGATTTGAAGACAACCATATTGCAGTCAGCTGGAAAACGGGCCAGCTGGAAAAAAAGTTCCACAAGTGGACAGTTCTAGGAAAGAAACTTTGTTCATGGAATTTGTATTTAGATTTAGACACAGAGAGTGATAGAAATTATTGATAGTTGTTTTAGCTAGACGAGTGTTTTTTGTAAATGTTTGACAAAGAGGGCAACCATAGATTAGAGCTCAGACGAGCACTTGCCATGAAAATAACAATAGAGCAAAGACAGGCTAGCAGGTTACAGGGAAAAGAAAAGGGCATCACCTATTAGGTTTCGAAGTCAGTTTTGAACTCTGTCCAGACAGGATAGAGTGCTCTGAGCAATTCCAGTCCAGATGTGACAACAGTACTCCATCCTAGGATGTACTTGACTCTTATGCAGATAGAGAATTGAATTGACAGTGAAATATCTATTAAAATGGTAGAATGATTTGTACTGACCAAAGATTTAGGCCACAAAAGCAAAATTAATACTACCATTCCCTTTTGCATTATATTAAACCTTCCTTTCCCTACAATGAAAAAGAGACAATTCTGATTCTTTGGCCTTCCTCTCGCCGGGTGGTCCTGCTTGCTGACTCGTCCCCCACCGCCTGCTATCGTCCAGAGAGACGAGGGTAGGTGTGGGTGTCCTTTATAACTACTACAGTCAGAGAGTTCATGCGACTAAGTCCAGTACGCACGCGTTTATAAAAACTGCTACATAATGTATCTTACCAATGCTTCGCAGTGTTTAACTTAAAAATAAAATAATCATTCAAGTTAGTATTTGTGTTGTGTCTTATTCATATGAGATAACAGCAACTATTTACAATGGTGACCCCGCCTAAAGAACACTGCACCTCATCAAAAGAACTTTACACTAAGAAATGAACAACGTAAACTGGACTCGTACCGAAAAGAAATGAAACACACTTTGGAATCTTCAGGAAAATACAAGTGATTACTCATTTTCGTCGCAAACGTTTCAAAGAAAACCTTCGACGTAAGTACAACAATACTATATTCCCCCCCCCCATACACACATATATATATAAAAAAAAAAAAAAAAGAAAGGAAGAAAATGGAAGAATCCAGTGTGCAACAAATAAACATAAAAACTCCTGAATTTATGGAAACGGCAGTAAATGGCTGGTTTTCCATTCTGGAAGCCCAATTCCACCTACGCAACATAACAGCTTCAACAACCAAATTTTACGCTGTCATATCATCACTGCCTGCAGAAGTGGTAGCTAAAATACCGATAAATATTTTAGAAGGCAGGAAATATGAGGAACTAAAATGCTCCTTAATTGAGTCCCACGAAAGGACCAAGCCGGAATTGCTCGACAAACTAATGTCAACTAACACTATAACTGGCCGCCCTTCCGCTTATCTTCAAGAGATGCTGTCTATTGCAAAAAGAATAGGTATTGGCGAAGAGATTGTTCTTCATAAATTTTTACAAGCCTTACCCGCAACAATTTCCCCGGTCATTGCCTCACAGAAAGAATTAAACCCATCTCAACTAGGAAAACTAGCGGACGAACTAATGCCCTTGTTAAATAATATAAATGCAATAGCATTTACCGCTCAGCAATCTCAACATATTGACAAAAACAAGAGCAATGTTCAGATACCGATAGGTGTTAAACCATTTTTCCCCGAACAAAGGACAAGGATATGTAGAGCACATATTTACTTCACGGAACAAGCCAGAACCTGCAAACCCTGGTGCAAATGGCCAGGGAAGCGAAACATAAAAATGTTACCAAGCTCACGCCCACCCACACCCACACCCACAGACTCGGGAAACTAGTTGCACGAGCCATGTCCGTCCCCTTGAGTTCGCAACTACTACAAGTCAAAGCAAGACTAGGGACAAAAACATTAAACTTTATTGTAGATACAGGCGCAAGTATCTCGATAATACCAGCAGCCATGATAAATGGTGTCACATTACACCCAACACCAGTATCGCTAACCACTACCAATGGTGAGAAAATAGAATGCCACGGCCAAGCTAACCTCGAAATTGGGATACCAAGTTTGAGAAGATCATTTTCCTGGACATTTGTTATCGCAAACGTCACCAATCCCCTCCTCGGACTTGATTTTTTAAATAAATTTGGCCTTACAGTGGACTGCAAAAATAGAACAATTTACGACCCAGTTACTACCACCAAAAAAAAAGTTACTGTTAAATTCTGCAGCACCAGTAAATGTGGTCATAAATGAAATAGAACTGCCGGTATTCATAAGAAAAAGCCTGGATAAACACCCAGAAATTATTTCTCCGTACACCAACAAAAACAGTGAGTACTGTGGTGTTTATCACAGAATCGACACAGGCAGCCACTCCCCAGTCTTCGCTAAATCCAGACAACTGTCTGCTGAAAAGCTGACGGCGACGAAAGAGGAATTCAAACGTTTGACAAACGAAGGTGTAATAACCCCTTCAGACAGTGAGTGGTCAAGCCCACTACATCTGGTACCCAAACAAAGTGGAGGCTATCGTTGTTGTGGAGACTACCGCGCCTTAAACAGCATCACTAAAAGTGATAGATACCCCATCCCCAATATAAACTCCTTTACGGCTAAACTCGCTGATAAACAGCGATTTTCGAAAATTGATTTGATTTCGGCATATCATCAAATTAAGATGCACCCCGATGATATTCCAAAAACTGCCATAATCTCACCGATGGGACTCTATCAATATGAATACATGCCGTTTGGACTAAAAAACGCAGCGGCTACATTTCAAAGATTTATGGACAAAATTTTCCAAGATATCGACTGTGTTTTCATTTATATAGACGACATATTGATCTTCAGTGAAAACGAACAATCCCACAAACAAGATATCGACACAGTTTTTCAAATCTTAGAAAACAACAGCCTAAAAATATCTCTTACATCTTCAATGTGACATCTCTTGACTTCCTAGGATTTAGAATCAATTCAAAAGGAATTACACCAACTGCAAATAAAATTAAAGAAATAGAATCTTTTCCGTGCCCTAAAGATGCAAAAAGCCTACGCAGATTTCTGGGTATGGTAGGATTTTATAGGAAATTAATACCAGGATTTGCGAAATTAGTCTTACCCCTATCTGAGAGAATGAGACTAACACCGAAAGGTTTAATCACCTTAAATACATCGGAAAAAGAAGCCTTCTCTACTATGACAAAAATACTTGGTAACCTAACAGAATTACCCCACCCTCAACCAACTTGTACCCAATATCAACTAGTAACGGACAGCAGCAAAGATGCAGTAGGTGCTGCCTTACATCAAGTCATCGATGGAACCCCAGTACCTGTAGAATCAAATAAACACAGATAACGGGAGTAGGGTTGAGGAGGGTTTATTCAACACGTGCGTACAGGTCGCGCCATATTTTTCAAAAGTCCCGTTTACACCGTCGCCGGTAGGGAAGTTAACTCTCTGTTGTGAAGAGTGTTCAAGGGACACAACTGGGTAGAGTTAACAATACTTCCCCCTTTTTCTTGTCTTCTAGATGACCACTGAAAAAGAAAGAAAAGAAAGAAAAAAAAAAAATTATTTTTAAATATCCGTTTCTTTGGGTTCAGATACGAACTCAAGTATCTTAAATGAAGGGACTCCCTTCTTGGTTAAGCAATCAGCTACCTGTCCATTGGTGGGTATCCAAGAGAACTCTGCTATTTCTTTTCTTTCCAGCATTTCTCTCAAAATAGCCATCTCAATACGAAGCCTTTTATCTAGTATTTGGGTGGATGAATGCACAGAGTCAAAGAGACAGGAATTGTCAGTTTTGCAGATTATTTTTATATTTTCGGGTTCATCCTTCAATTGCAGTATTTCTAATAGTAGTTTCCTATAAAACAGACAGGCCTCCGACATGTCAACCATGGCTAGGGTTTCAGCAGCCAGTGTGCTTTTGACCACTCTTCTAATGCGCTTGGACTGCCAGGTTATTGGTGTATATTTGTGGTTATTGCCAACTAAAAAGATTATGTAACCACCTTGAGATCTTCCGTCTGTCAGGTTGGCGAATGAGGCATCACTGTAGGCAACAATCTTGAGATGACTGAGATCTCCTAAGTCAGGAATATCTACCTGGGATTTTTCTTTCTTGGCTTTCTTTACTACTCTATTGGCATGTTTTATACATTCCACATTACTTTGTTTGAGGATGGAGCTTAATGCACTGACATCATAGCTAAGATCAGGTCTGGTCTGGGTAGCCAGCCAGTTAAGTTGGCCGATAACTTGCCTGATTTCAGAAATTTCCGCTGTGGATATTTTGTCATTAATATTCCTGCCATTTTCCACTGGGATATATTTCAATTTCTTTACATACTCATTCTGTCCAAGTTTAATATTTTCCCTATTCTGTTTAATGTCTAATCCTATGTACTGAAACTCTGCAGTTTCTTCAGATTTAACTGCAAATATTTGATGGATTTTGTCAATAACTTTTCTATGAAAAATCTCTGACCCTGCAAAGCAAAAATCGTCCACATGGGTAGCAATTATCCCTTGCAATCTGTTTTCGAAATGCCATGTAAATATAGCCTGATCATATTTTGAAGCTATAGCTCCTGACTTCATCAATTCCTCCCTGAGTGTGAGATACCAGGACCTAGAGGCATCGGTCAGGCCATATACACATTTGGAGAGTTTCCAAATATAGCCTTGGGGTACATTAGCTTCTTTGGGAGGATTCAGATAAACCTGTCTTTCCAACTTCTTGCTTTGCAGAAATGCTGTTTTGATATCCATGGATTTACATACCCAATGGTTGGATGCCATTATAGCTAATGCTACACGTAAACCTTCTTTGGAGCATGTGGGAGAATCATTTCTTAGATTCTCAGCATCTTTATCCTGAAAACCTCGGGCGACAAGTCTGGCCTTGAATGTTTGGGAATTTTTCCTTGTGTAAATCCATCTGGTAGAGATTTTTGGTTGGCCCTGATCCGGTACTTGAACATAGACTTTATTTTTATCCCAGCTCTGAAGTTCCTTTTGTTTAGCTTCCTCTAGTTTCAGGCTATCGTCAGCAGAGGTGATCATTACTTCTTCCTCAGTGCAGGAATCATGGTGCTCTTCATTTTCTTCAGTCTCATCAGCTTGCCAATCGGAAACTCCATGTTCAAAGTCCAACCAAAATGCTTCACCCTGTTCCATAACTACATTCATCAAATGTTTATTTCTGCCAGTGGCTTTGCCTGCTCTACTTATGACATTTAACTTCTTCCAGTCTGATTCTGTGTCGTTGGCAAGCTTGCATTTTATGATTTGTCCAGGTTTGGGAAGTTTGACTTTCCTGGTGGTGGTGTCGCATTTATTGGTTATGTCTTGAGTCTCCATAGTAGGGCGTTGTTCAGTGTTGTCTGCCATTTCTAAATTTTCTTCTAAAATGTTCTCTTCGAAGTTTGACACTCTTGGGGATCCTTCAGACTCTTGTTGGGTGCTCAATTCCTCATTGTTGCCCTCATTGTGAGTCTGGTATGTTTCGGGGTAGAAAGTTAAACGAGACGGATGTACTCTAACATAGGTGCCGCCATGCTTGACAAGCACCTGTTTGTTTTCACACCCTATGACTGTCCCAGGGCCAAGCCACCTATCACACAAGTTCCTTTTGTAAAGAACAGCATCTCCATTTTTATAGGATTGGGTGATACCTGTTCTAACTTGGTGGCGGAGAGCTCGTCTAAGCTTTTCTGAAGATTCACTCGCTATGAAGTGTTTCCTGGCAGCATGCATAGCGTTAAGATTATTTGCCACAATTTCACTGGTAGAGACACCTTCTAGTGCAGGGAGTTTGTCATTAAGAAAACCAGGTAGGTTGGGATTTCTGCCAAAAACGAGTTGGTTAGGACTATATCCATGGACACTTTGAAGTGTATTTTTGGCACTTACTGCCCACGCGAGAGCCACCTCGAAACTGCAATTTGTTTCTTCTAGGGTTTTCTTCACCATTTCCCCTAAAATCCCATTGTGCCTTTCATTTAGCCCATTACTCCATGGGCTTTCAGCAGCAGTGGTACGAATGACGATATTCATATTTTGTGCCATGTCCCTAAACGCCTGGTTGTTGAATTCTCTGCCATTGTCAGTGAGAATAAATCCAGGGGTACCAAAATAAGTAATCCAATTTTTGAAAATAGTATTAATAATATCGGAGCTCTCTTTACCCGGAATTTTAGCTGCAACACTGTACCTAGTACCATGATCAATAAGGTGTAATACTTTGTTACCATTAATTTCTTTTATGTCCATGGCAATGCTCTCATTAAAATATGTTCCCAGTGAAAACCCCACGACAGGTCTGGGTTCAACCCTTTTGTATCTCATGCAAATTTCACAAGAATTGGGAATTTCCTGAAGTATCTTAATGAATTGCTTGTCTTTCATTCCGGTGCTCCTGACTAAGTCACATAGCTTTTTACCGCTAGGGTGACTAAATTGTCTATGAAGTTTGGTGGCGATTTTTATTTTTTTCTTGCCTATTTTTGTTGGAAATTTCTTTGGTAAACAAAATATGTTTGAACTTACCTCGGTCTGGTGTAGGTCTTGTTATGGGAATGTGGTAGTGCCCTGAAGAAGTACATTGCAGTGGGATTTTTTTTCCAAACATGGTGACACTGTCGTTCTCGAAATTGAGGCTTGTGCCGGCTCTTTTCATCGACTTTTTGCTCAGTAAAAGCGGTATTTCGGCGTCCACCACGTCAGTGATAATACTGACTTCAATGCCAGCAATGACACATGGTAAAGTTGCTGTGTGAGTAGATTTAATGGTGTTCCCATCACCAAATTTGTAGCTTTTCCTTCCATCTCGAACTTTTATTTTTTGTTTTTCTGGCAGGGTTTCTAGAAAACACTCGAACCATTTTCTTCCACAAACTGTCCCAGACGCACCACTATCCAAGACAGCGGATCCGAGCGTTTCTCCCAAAAACGTGCTGGTGCTGCCATATTCTTCACGCTCGTTCATGAGGACGATGTTGGAAACGAGCAAGTGGCCTCCTTTGTCGGTCTTGTCAATTTCATCATACGAACAGTCGCGAATCCAGTGGTATTTACACCCACACTTGAAACAAACACCGCTGCTGCTGCTGCTGTCGCTTTCAACCTTGTGGTTTGAATTTCTTTTGATGTTGTTGTTGTTGTTGTAGTGGGTTGAATTTTGGTTGCGACCCCTACCCCATCTGCCAGCCCCACGACTGGTGAGACTGGCTGTTTTATCACCGTGGCGGCGGCCTCGATCACGACTACTGGTGTAGTAGGTGTTTTCAGTTTCGTCAGTGGTGAAAATAATGTCAGATTCGGTTTTCATAGCAACCGGAGGAGTTTTCGGCGGTGAATGAGTTTCAAAGTCATTAAGAATTTTTTTTAATTGTTTAGACATTTCTCCGAGTGTTAGTTCTCGAACGGTGGCTTTTATTAAGCGTTCGTTTTCGGGGGTGAGGTTGGCGCTTTTGAGAGCTCTGAACGCTAGGACCGGCTCCGGAAGAATTATGTTGAATTCTTTCAATTTGGCAATGTGGCGTTCAAATTCAATTAGAAATGTATCTATTGCCATGCCGCTCTTTCTTCGGTGACTTTCGAATGCCTCGTACGCTCTAAATGCTGCCTGGTTTGCGTCTTCTAAAAAGAGGGTGTCCAACTTTTGATATACTATCTCCATTCCGTTTTCGGCATTGAGTAAAGTGATATCCAATTCAAGCAGCGCCTCTCTCGCTTTTCCTTCCAAGGACAAAAGCACGACGGGGGCCCGTTTTCTTTAATCTAAAGTAGTGGCTAGTTCCCATATGCGCATTTCTTTCTTCCAGGAATTATATTTTTCCGTGTTTAACGTTGGTAGGGGAATGTATTTAGAGGCCATGTTTTTTTTGTTTGTTAGTTTTGATACGCTCTGCTACCAATGTAGAATCAAATAAACACAGATAACGGGAGTAGGGTTGAGGAGGGTTTATTCAACACGTGCGTACAGGTCGCGCCATATTTTTCGAAAAGTCCCGTTTACACCGTCGCCGGTAGGGAAGTTAACTCTCTGTTGTGAAGAGTGTTCAAGGGACACAACTGGGTAGAGTTAACAATAAGGGTTTTTCTCAAAAAAACTCACAGCAACACAGACGAGATATTCCACTTTCGACCGTGAACTTTTAGCAGCATATTTGGCCGTATTACACTTTCGCCACATAATAGAAAGTCGCAAAGTATTGCTTCTGATAGACCATAAACCAATACGCGGTGCATTTCACAGTCTAAAACCTGCAAAATCAACTAGCCATCATCAACAAAATCAACTAGCCAGCAACAAAGACAACTAGCCATCATCACAGAATTAATTTCAGATATTGCCCATGTGAAGGGTGACCAAAATATAGTTGCAGATTGTTTATCTCGCCCAACATTTGCTGTACAAATAGATATGTACGACCTCCCTACACTCGCAGATGCACAGAAAAGAGACACCGAAATACAGTCCTATCCAGACTTAAAGAAATTCACATTATCTGGAAAAGATCAATTTGTGTTATGTGATACATCAACGTCATACCCTAGACCTTTTGTACCATATACACTACGGAAATCTATCTTTGACAGCTTACATTCAGTATCACATCCTGGAATAAAATCATCTATCAAAATGATTAAGGCTAGATTTTACTGGCCACATATGGATAAAACAATTAAAGAATTATGTGCATCATGCACATCTTGTCAACAAGCAAAAATATACAGACATACTAAATCACCAATTCAAACGTTGGAAATACCATCATCAAGATTCCAGACCGTACACATTGATATAGTTGGACCATTACCCCCAGCAAAACGTGCCAACAATCCTTATACAAGCCCATGTCGGTATGTTTTAACATGTATAGATCGAACCAGTCGATGGATAGAAGCACAACCTATAGCAGATATTACAGCACAAACTGTAGCAGAAGCTTTTGTTGACACATGGATTACTCGCTTTGGTGTTCCACTGCATGTCATAACTGACAGAGGCACACAATTTGAAAGCGAACTATTCCTTGAATTGTCAAAAATTATTGGATTCTATAGATTACGAACGACTTCTTATCATCCACAATGCAACGGACTTATAGAAAGAGCACATAGAACTATTAAAGCAGCTATAATGGCCCGAAAAGAATCTTGGATTTCAGCTCTACCAATAGTCCCCTTAGGAATTCGAAGTATGCCCAACGACTCTAATTTTTCCCCATTTTATGCGGTCACAGGTACACAAATGTTATTACCACAACTAATGATTGGTACAAAAAATACAGAAATAATTACACAAAATTTTACAAGAGAACTACACAAAACTATGGAAAAATTTGATCTGACAGACTTTTCAAACAGAGATAAATCAACAAAGAAAACGTACGTACCAAATCAACTTCAAACCTGTGATAAAGTTTGGATTAGGATAGACCGCGTTCGAAAACCATTAGAAGCACCCTATTCAGGTCCTTACATTGTACTCGAACGAACACCGAAATATTTCCTAATAGAAACGAACCCAAATACGCATACACAAGTTTCAATAGACCGTTTGAAACCTTACATTGAAAACAAGCAAAAATGTACGCAAAATACAACTATCAACAAAAATAAAAACAACGACATTTTACTCCCCGAAAAAGTGCAGGAACATGAGATAAAAACAAGAACTTCAAGTAGGAGAGTTACATGGAAAAAAGATACTGAATACATTTATTATTAAAAATTTCTTTTTAAAATAAATAAATAAAATAAATAAAAATATACATATATACATGTATGTATATATATATATATATATATATATATATATATATATATATATATATATATATATATATATATATATATATACATATATATATGAGCACTCCGTCTACTGGCAGGGTACCTCTCTGTACTGACCAAAGATTTAGGCCACAAAAGCAAAATTAATACTACCATTCCCTTTTGCATTATATTAAACCTTCCTTTCCCTACAATGAAAAAGAGACAATTCTGATTCTTTGGCCTTCCTCTCGCCGGGTGGTCCTGCTTGCTGACTCGTCCCCCACCGCCTGCTATCGTCCAGAGAGACGAGGGTAGGTGTGGGTGTCCTTTATAACTACTACAGTCAGAGAGTTCATGCGACTAAGTCCAGTACGCACGCGTTTATAAAAACTGCTACATAATGTATCTTACCAATGCTTCGCAGTGTTTAACTTAAAAATAAAATAATCATTCAAGTTAGTATTTGTGTTGTGTCTTATTCATATGAGATAACAGCAATTATTTACAGATTCAACCATTTTCCGGCAACCTTGGCAACAGATTTGATGCATCTGCTGCATTTCAGATCAGACTCAAAAGCTTGTCAAAACATTACACTTCCCCAAGGCAAGAGTTGATCATTTCAATTTGGGCCAGATTGATATCAGAGCATTGAAGAGGAAAAAGAGAAGCTTAATTTTAGATGAATTAAAATTTACCAACTACCTTTTCCCCCATTTCACTACATTTTCAAAATCAGAGAATCCGAAAAATCTTGGTAATTGCCTGCCTTTGAAGTGTTGTCATAGATGGTAGTGTCATCTGCATAAATGCCTACAAATGATTTAAGAATGTTATTTGTGAAATCAGTGATGAAGATCAGGAAGAGAGTTGGGCCCAGGATGGACCCCTGAGGGACGGCAGCATTGATACTGTGAGCTTCTTATTTCTACCCATCAACCACTATTCTTATAAACCTATCAAAGAGAAATGATTTAATAATTGAGAGTATATTTTCAGCAATTCTGTAGCTGGAGATCTTGTGGAGAAGACCTTGATGCCATACCCTATCAAAAGCCTTTGATGTGTTGAGCAATTGCCTTAGAAACAAAACCGCTATCAAGAGATTTGCTAATTCTGTGAGATATTATGGTTAGCACATCAGTTGTAGATCAAACAGAATGGAAACCATATTGCATCTTACTAACGTAATGTACTTGCAATAACCCTTATCCCTGAGTGGCTTCCGGGCCTTGATAAGTGGTGATCACTGTGTAAAAAAAGAAAAGAAAAAAAAAATGCCACTGAGGAGGTTATTTTTGCTCTGGTGGTTGACTACTTCTCTATTTAACACAGATTCCAGCAACTTACTCATGATGTACAGGAGAATGTACCGAAAAGGAGATAACTGATCACCTGAATTTTTAAAAATGGGACAGACTGATGAGGTTTTCCAGGGTGTTGGGAAGCAATTCTTCTTAAAAAAAACAGCATTTAAACAGCTTTATAAGTATGGGGACTAGTTCTAGTTGAAGTTTTTTGATCACTATAAATGGAATGACATCAGGGCCATTTGCTTTACTGGAATTAAGAGTTTTAATAAGCTTGGCAACATCACACACAGATATTTTTATGTTGTATATCATTTTTTCAGACACAGGAGGAAATACGAGGTGGGTTCGTGGTGGTGGTGGGGGAGCAGGCAGCCCTTATCACAATGGGTAAAATTTGCTGCAAAATTCGTGGCAAATTTTGACCGATGCTGACAAAGTTATCTCAAATCCATTGATGATGGTTTGAATAGTTGACGGATTGAGCATACAACTTTCTCACATACTATATTACTTTTTTTACAATGGTTGCTGGCAGTCTTAAAGGCAGCTTTCGTCTTTTTGTGGATGGGTTAAAGACGAAATGAAGAAACAGGAAAGAATTATATTAATTTTGCTGAGTTGAATACAAGAAAGATTGGAAAAGTCGGCTGGAAATCGTACAGGTTACGATGACCCAGACAGCAAAACAAGCTTTAAATTAAAAAATTAAGCCAGACTTTAAAATCAAATAAACTGAATTTAAATTTAAATCAGCTACATACAAATATATTATTGAGATTTTTGTTTTAAGAGTGAAATAAAAAAGATTTTTTTAATTAATAAGATTTATTTAGAGAGCATTTTAGTATAAGGATATAAAATAAACATAATCAATAAAATTAAAGAAAATTAATAAATTAAAAAAACTTTTAAAAGAATATAGAGACTAAATATTAAAGTTGCATTTATTCTGGAAATATTACTAGGGAGTATGTGAAAAAAAACCCGCTAGAATCTTATTGTTGGAAAAGATTTTATAAATAGAAATTTATTAATTGTAAAATCCATTGAAAAGAAAAGTTCATACATGTTCTTTAACATCTATAGATAGAAATTATAATATATACGAATGTAGAAATTATTAGGAAACTATTATGATAATGGGGAATGGTATTGTTATGCACAAATAAATAAATAGAAAAAGGAGTTTTATTAGATCAAAGTTTTCTGACTATTGTAGTTAGAGTGTCCTTTGGGTATCATCAGTATTTTGATTATTAAAGGAAGACATGTTAGTCAGAGATTCTTATTTTTATCAATGTCGAAGTTGATCCGGTGTATGTAGAGGATTTAGGAGGTTCTCTCTTTCTGTTATTTGGAAATTATCATTAGCATCCACGAGAGGATTGTTATGATAGTTGAGGGAAAAGGAATTGATTGGACTGATTTAATTTTTTTATTATTAGATGTGAGTATAATTTGCGCTAAGTTTGGCATTATTAAGTAGGAGATCTTAATTGAATTTTTATTAAATAAAGTGCAATATTTATGTGGATACTTAAAGGACTTTTCTAAAATCTTGAAAAGTTTTTTGGGTATATTTGTTTTGACGTTTGTGCTGAAAGAAAAATTACACCAAATTGTTTTCTTCCTACGCACTTTTTTTTGGAGGGTTTTGAACTGCTATGATTAAAGGGGTGGTTACGTGGTTACGTACGATTTGGTTAGGGATGTTTATTTCAATGTTCCTATTTTTATTGGTTATAACTGGTCTATTTACAGAATTATTGGCAAACACCAAAAACAACAAGAAGGAATAACTTCATATGTGTATTTTTGGGGGGATATTACAATTGTTTCGACATAAATCAGACAATTTAAAATTTTATATCATTTAAAAATTTTCGTAGTTACATCTCATCAGATACAAAGTTTGTACGTATCTTGACACATTTTCATTCTGTTGAAACTACATCGGGCAGTAAATACCACCCCCTCGTGCTTTTTAACATGTCTACCATCTGTTAAAGAAATTTATATGAGCCCTATTTTCGTATATTTGTTTTAAATTATGGCAAGAATTGTTAATGAAGTTATTCCTTCTTGTTGTTTTTGGTTTTTGCGACTATATATATATATATATATATATATATATATATATATATATATATATATATATATACAGTGATGATCATATTTATTGGCACGGTAAAATAAAAGTTAAATTTTGTCTAATAAATTCTAAAAAAGGGATTAAATTAAAGAAAATAACAAAGTATATTATGTATTTTTAACTGGCCTTTCCGATGCAGCAATCGGATTTTAGAAAAAATAAATAACAAAGGAACAACAAACATAATTGCAAAAAACCCTTGTTCAAAAGTATTGGTACGGCTTTGTTTTTCTTTTAGTATCAGTATAATATCAATCAATTTCCGGTTTACGTGCTTTCTGAACTTTTTTATAGCCATATTATGCTTGTTTAACGCTAATTCAGTGAATAATTTTTTTCAGATAATTTTTAGATAGCGATTTATTTAAACTATTATAAGTGACTAAATTATAATTTTCAATCGCCATGGTTAAACTAAGGAACACAGCGAAGACGTCAGGAAGCTTGTTGTAGCATGCCATACCAATGGGGAGGGCTATGATAAGATTTCAAAGAAGCTAAACCTTCCCAAATCCACTGTTAGAGCCATAATAAACAAGTTCAAATCGCAAGGCCACGTTATGAGTTTAGAGGGTAGAGGGAGAAAAAGGATTCTTTCCCCAAGAGATGAACGGAAAATTGTTCGACAAGTAAAACAAAACCCAAGGATCTCTGTTGGGGAGATTGTTGATGAACAGAGCACCTCTGGAGTGAATGTATCTCGACATACAGTTGGTAGAGTTTTGAAGAGAGCTGGTTTAAAAGCATGTCGTCCGAGAAAGACTCCCTTATTGAAGCCTATGCACCTGAAAGCAAGACTAGCCTTTGCAAAACGTCATATTGATAAAGATGTTGCATTCTGGAAACGTGTTCTATGGACTGACGAAACGAAAATAGAGTTATTTGGCCATAATAAAGTGTCTTATATTTACAGAAAATCTGGCGAAGCTTTCCTGCCTAAGAACACCATACCCACAGTGAAGCATGGTGGAGGCAGTTTGATGTTTTGGGGATCCTTTGCTGCCTCTGGACCAGGGTGACTTGTTAAGGTCATAGGTAGCATAAAAAAGGAAGATTATGTTAAAATATTGGATGAAAACCTGAAAGACTCTGCTAAAGAGCTCTCACTTGGTCGTCGTTGGTGGTTCATGCAAGATAATGACCCAAAGCATTCGGCTAAACTGACTAAGCTTGAGGACAATCATATTAATGTTTTGGAGTGGCCATCACAAAGCCCAGACCTTAATCCAATTGAAAATTTATGGAGAACATTAAAATTGAGGGTAATGCAAAGGAAGCCTAAGAATCTTATTCAATTGGAGGATTATTGTCAGGAAGAGTGGGCTAAAATTACTACTGAAGAGTGCAACAACTTGGTTGTAAACTATGAAAAGCGACTGAGGAAGGTAATCAAGGCCAAAGGCTATACAATTGATTATTAAATAAATCGTGCCAATAATTTTGAACAAGGTTTTTTTGCAATTATGTTTGTTGTTCCTTTGTTATTTATTTTTTCTAAAATCCGATTGCTGCATCGGAAAGGCCAGTTAAAAATACATAATATACTTTGTTATTTTCTTTAATTTAATCCCTTTTTTAGAATTTATTAGACAAAATTTAACTTTTATTTTACTGTGCCAATAAATATGATCATCACTGTATATGTATATATATATACATATATATATATAGTAGAAATGGTAATTAATAAAAACTGAAGAACGTGCTCAATACTGTTGTAGAGCAAATATGCGTTTTATTTTTTATTACCGTATCTTTCTGTTAAGTTACATTATTGTTTCAGCTACTCGGCCGTTTTTTTTTTGGCCGTCTGTAGCTTCCTCTGTAACGAACATTTCTGAAAAAATCTGAGGAAGCTAAAAAATGGCCAAGTAGCTGAAACAATAATGTAACTTAACAGAAAGATACGGTTATAAAAAATAAAACGTATATATATATATATATATATATATATATATATATATATATATATATATATATATATATATATATATAAAGTAAAGTGATTTTCAATTTAAAAATTAAAAAAAAATTTTTTTAATTTAAAAATCAAATTTTAATTAAATTAAAAATCAGTTTCATAAGAAGGAACAACAACAAAGTCAATTATCTGTACGATCGTTTCGGAAATCCGTGCTTTTTATTTATGGTATACATGAAGTTATGTAGAACAATTATATATAGTTTTTTTAGTAAGCACGGTCTCCTCATCAGCAAATTTAGGAGGATTTTTATTTAATTTAAAAGACACCATAAATAAACCTAGCATTAAAAGTAAGGCAGATGAATCTTTTAGTTTTTCTTTTTTTGAAATCAGGAACTGTGTTTAAAGTAGTCATTTAGATGTTTGCTATAGCTTTTTATTTTATTGTTTATAGCAAACATCTAAATGACTACTTTAAACACATACACACACATGCGCACTTATTTGTGGACATTGGCAGAAAAAGAGAAAGAAACATGAAAGAGAAACTGTTTATTTCAAGATAAAGTCTGTTTCTCATAAAATTGAACCTTAAAACTAATTCCTGGGTAGTCCAAGATTGGTTGTTGAGTGTCAGTCGAAAATATGTCAAGAAGAGGAAGGAGCCATCAAAACAAAGACAACAGCTGGAAATGAAGCTATAAAATCGCCTGTTCACGGGTGCATGGATATTTATTGCCTTTTACTTATACAGTAATTCGGAGGGGCAATAAACCTGTGGCCTGCTAATAGATGTGTTGTTGAAGTTCTAGGTGTAATGAAAATACTTGGATCCTCTCCTTTAGAGACAGAATGTGACTGGGCCTAACGAAGGGCAAAAGACCAAGGGAGCGCTTCTGATTGGCTGATAGCCATTCGAAACCCATAATAAGGAGGCAGAGTTACAGCTAACCGATTCCAATATAATGAAAAGCGAATATATCTGAGATGACACACAGCTACGTGTTTTCTTTGGCGAAATTACATCCTGATTGAGACTTGTCAGTTTTTTCTAAGTTGATTTTTTTCTTAAGTATACATTGATGATAAACAAAGAACTTTGTTAGCGAACGGCTGCCAGCCCTTAAATTGTACAAAGTAACCCACACCTATAAACATTCTAACTTGTAACCTTTAGCGCAATAATTATTTCGTGTTATGAAAAAAAAAAATCTGATTCCTGACTTCTTTTGTCTTTCTTTGTCAAACGCCTGTTGCATGGAAGTGCAGTCCATTTCAGATCGACAAACCAGACCAAGATTTTGAGGCAGGTGAACAAACCATAGCGGCAGAAGCAATCCTACCACTGGATGGAGGTAAAGGTGGTGCCACGGTTATTAAAGCCAGGTGCACGTTTCTTCTAAGTCTGTACACTTGCTCCGGCCCATAGGGATTACAGATAACCATTAAAATCTATTCATATAAATATTAACATTTTTGTAATTTTGGTAAAATTTATTTAGTTTTAATAAGACACCATCAAGAAATACAAAAGAA
Organism: Euprymna scolopes; assembly: GCF_053919585.1. Taxonomy (NCBI): domain Eukaryota; kingdom Metazoa; phylum Mollusca; class Cephalopoda; order Sepiida; family Sepiolidae; genus Euprymna; species Euprymna scolopes. The sequence goes on along the minus strand of NC_136524.1, from coordinate 15,945,802 downwards.
ATAATGGATTTTTTTGTTTTAGCTTACAATATTTTCATTGTATTTAAAAACAACAACAAAATGTTGGTGGGAAATGAGCGTGTGTGGGAATCAGTATCACTTTCTCTTTGACATTATTAATGGGAGCGAGAGTTGCTTTCTTCTCATTCTGCAATCTTGCTTTTACCACATAAGTAAATATTTTCAAGAAAGGTATTTTTTTATTATTAAATGAGTTTAATTACTATTGACACTAAGAACAAAGAAGTATACGTGCATAAGACATATGGAAAAATATATAATGTTAGAATTAGGAAGGAATAACATTAATTTACTATGAACTGTTTAAAAAATAGTGAACCATTCAATTCTTGTCTTTGGGCCATTTGTCTTTATGATACATACGGTATTTCAAAATATGTTGTATTATTGGTTAACAGTAACCCATTTTCATACTAATATAGGAGTGATGAACGAACAAAATTTTATTCATCTCTCATTATATATATATATCTATATATATAAAAATATAACTCTTGGTTCGTTCGCAATTAATAGTCTAAAAAACCACTGGCTTCCACGTTTTGGTATAATATGTTTACTATATCCATGTGTGTTTTTATATATTTCTTTTTAATTATAACATTATACTTAATTTTTCTATGATAAATAGGTGTTTTTCTTTGTACCTATAGGTCATTTATTTATTTATTACCGCTTCCTGTCACGTGACCAGTGTTACAATTTAGCGGTTTTCCTGCTAGATCTGGAGATTTCGTTTGCAATCTAGCGGGGAATTCTAGAAAATCTGGAGATATTTGGCACCCATACATCCTCAATTTTAGATTAAAAAATAAAGAAAAGCGCTTGAAAATACTTTAAAACATAAAATAAACTCATTCATGTAAGTAAAAAAAAGTAGCATTTATTGCCTTTGGTAACAATTATTTATTGATTATTTGTTTTGTTTTTCACCTTTTTTCGGCTAACCATTCTTAAATCTCGCTATAAAATCGATTTTTCCAAGTACATTTTAGGTGGGGGTGGGCATTCCAACCTCCGAAGTTTAGTTTAAAATACGATCTAAGCAACCCTGCTTTATTTAGAAGTATTTAGTCGAAAATTGTAAAAAGCAAGAAACAACAGCAAAAAAAAAAAAAAAAAAAAAAAAACTTATACCAATACAGTAGAATTTAATTATCTACCAACCTAAATACTTTTAATATGCTAAAACAAAGTTTTTTTGTTTTTTATTTTTCTAATTTCAAAATATGTTGCACCATTATTGTGATGTTTAATTTGCAGTATATTTCAATTTAACTTTTATTATAAAAAGTTTGAGTTTATCATTTGTTTCCTGCAAAAAAAAAAAATACCCTCTCTGAAAAAAACAGGCAAAACTAGCTGATAAAATATGGGGAGCTAACCGCTTCAATATAATTCCAGAAACATATAGTGAGAAAACACGGAACATTTTATATATTGAATATACTATATTTATAATTTTTTTATGATAGGAAGTTAAAATATGGAGTTTGGGGGGGAAATAAGCGATTTTTGAAAATTTCAGACGATAAAAGTTAAAAATCTAGCGATTTTCTGGACATTTCTTTCTCCTGATCTCGCGGGTTTTTTAAAATCTCATTTGCCAACATTGCATCACTAAAAAACAACACTACAGGCTTAATGTAAACAGAATGTGTTTACAATATCGGTAAATTTTCAATGGGTTTAATCACATGATTATTGATAATGTAACCATGTGATTGAAATTTAATGGTCGCTTTCCTATCAAATATTCATCGAAAAATGGTAGGTACACACAAAATGAATGCCGACGCTCAAAGTGTATAAAGATTTTGACTCCTCCCTTTACTTAAAAATTCACCAAAAATCAGGAAATTAACGAATTTTAATGAAAATTGCAGTATTTTTCAAATAATGATCGCAGAATATAATGAACTAATTATTTTTACTTAACTCTTAGTGAAAATGCTTTATTTTGTTTAAACAAAAAATACCTTTACTAAAGTTATGGTTTTCAGTAGTAAATAAAAAAGGCAAGAATTTGTTTTTGTTTGTTTTATATAAATAAAGCATTATAATTTGTAACAATAAAAAATAATTTTTACAGTAACATTACGAAAAAAGCCCCTAAAGTCCGTATTAATGTATTTGATATAACTCGAAGAAAAATGAATTCTCGCATACTATTCAGGAAATTAAAGATTCAATTAGATTCCTATTTCAGTCACCTAAATTATTTAGGGTGAAATGAGTTTAGGAATTTATAGCCAAACCTAAATATTTTTTTTTCTTTTTTTTTTTGCTTAAAAAAATAGCATTAATACAGTAAGTTAGGTAAAATTTGCATAGAATGCTCTGCTTTACAGTTGTAAAAATGGAACAGAAATTTGAATTTCGTTCCCTTTTAAATTCGGTACATTTTTACATTATGTCCAACTCATCGTTCACATTCAACACGTCAACTTTTACAGCTTTTTGGGTATTCTGGCAAGGTTAGGGGTGTATTCCGAAAGCCGTTCTTAACATGGGTAGATTGGTAGGTGTGTCAGAAATTTTGTGAAAAAAAGGGAATAATTCCACCCCGTCTTTCCAAGCTTATAACTCCTCGAAAAATGTAACTCAAGCCCTAATTTATTTTTCCAATTAAAGGAGCAAGGACCAAAGTTTCATTAAAAAACAAAAAGAAAACAAACGTTTTTTTTTAAAAAAAAAAGGTTTTCTCTTCAATTTGTGATATATAACACTTTGGTGAATAAATTATTTACTTTTTAATAGACATTTCAAAATGGGAGGCGTGAATTATTCTACCCCCTGTCTTTCCAAGCTTATAACTACTCGAAAAATGTAATTCAAGCCCTAATTTTTTATCAATTAAAGGAGCAAGGACCAAGATTTCATAAAAAAAAAGAAAAGAAAAAACAAACAACGTGGTTAAAAAAAAAGGTTTTAAACTCCGAACTTTACAGGTAAATTTCTAAAAAGCACTACTTTTTTTGCTTTAAATTTGAATATATTACTTATTGACCTTTTCTCTTCAATTTGTGATATATAAAACTTTGGTGAGTAAATTAATTATTTACTTTTTACTAGACACTTGAAAATGGGAAGGCGTGAATTAAAAAAAAAACGTTTGTCTAAAATATTATATTCGGTTTATTGGAAAGAGCATAAAATTTCACATTGACCCTGAAAATATCGTAAAAATAGAATCAATAGAAAAATTTTGATAGATTTTTAAAGTTTAAAAATTAAAAAATATTGAGTTCGTAAAATTCATTACTGTTTTTTAAAAAATAAAAAAAATATTTCTATTACTTTTAAAACAACTTTAATAATTTATTTTGGAAGTATAATCCATAAAGAAAATAAACAACCCACTTTTAAAAGAGAAATTACAAGATTTTTATATTTTATTCGCAGTTTCGTGATGGGGGTGTAAAAAATTCCTACAAAAATTCTGATACATCTACTAGATTGGAGTGTTTATTCATTGTAAACGTACCTGACAACCTATAAATGTCAACATTTCCAATGTGAATGGTAAGCTGGACTTATGTAAAAAATAACAAAAAGATATACCAAACTGACTTTTTTTTGTTTAAAAATGGAATTATTTCCCTTTCGTTATTAACTTTTTTTTTTAATGAATATTTTGTTTTATATACATAAAGTACAATTGTTGAATGTTACTGTTTTGATTATATTCGTTTTAAGAAAGATTAAAACGAAGCGAAATTTAAGTTTCCGTTCCATTTTTACAACAACCGTAAAACAGCGCATATTCAGCAAGTTTTATCGTAATTCATAAGCATAATATTGAAACACTAAATCAACATTTTATTTATTTTTTTTGCATAATTAATGATGGAAGTATTTTTCTGTTTATTTTCTTAACATGTTAAAAAAAAAATAATTTGTACATTCTCTTGAAAAAAAGAATCAAACTTTTCTCTACTTTCACATGTGTTCCATTTTAACAAACTGAGCCACAGCAACGCGTGGCCGGGTACAGCTAGTATTATCATATATTACCAATATTATATATGTATAAATATCATTGATGATAAAATATATTTATCCACTATATCCACCTGATTTAATGAAGAAAGTTTCAAATTGAAAATGGTAATTTTGTTTTTTCAATTACATTTAAAATAGCAAAAAACTTTGTAATAATCACTTAAATAAAATAGAACCACATAAAACAATGATTAACAAAGTTTTTCTGATAATAATAAAAGGTTTATGTTTAAAACTAAATTTTTTGTAGCAATTGGGGATGACAATGGCATTTGCCATGAAAAATAAAGTCCAACTCCCTCATATTTTTAAATTATATAATTTAAAATTAAAAAAAAATTTTGCAGTCTTTTTTTTCTAAAATATGCTGTATATACTAACAGAAAATTTCCAAAAACACAAGAGGAACTGTTTCAAATTACTCAGTAATATAAAATTGTTTTATCTGACAAATAGACGTTAAACCATTTTATTTATTCATTTCATTATTTTCAGTATTTTTTAATGGGAAATTTATTTAATTATTTAAAGTAAATAAAAATATCAAATTACCTTGATTTTTTTATATTGAAAAAAAAAAAAAAATACACACAAATCAATCTTTTTGTTGCCTCCCTTCATAAAAGTTAATGAGGTTCATACTTGGTGAATTTTTTCTACATTGGAATATACTCAATAACACTATGACAATCATATTTTGTTGTTTTCTCTAAATTGACAAAATGTCAAATGAAAATTATTTCTTTGTTTTTCTGTGGACTACAGCTGGATTAATTGTAACCTGAAGGTTAAGTAGTTTTCGTTACTTATATTTTGTTTGGTTCCTCAAATCAATGGGAAAGTTGTCTTCGGCAGCATCTTCTTGGGTGACTGCACACTCCGATACTTTCTCCATACATTTGTTCTCTGCGACCTTTCTTCTATTGATCTGGGAAGCCATTCCAACTCTCTGTCTTTGATTTTACCTTCCCAGTCTTTCTCTCAATTGTGTGCAGTTTGTAGCACTATCCTGTTTTTGTGGCATAATTCGTCATAAAATACGACTTTGGGCAGTCTCGGGTCATCCATTCAAGGCAAGTCCTGCCCAGCAAAGCTATCTGGTCAGAAGAATGGCATCAATGCTGTTGACATGCATTCTCTTCAGGACGTCATTGTTGGTGACTTAATCCTACCACTTGATGCCCATAATGGAACCGACGCATCATTGGTGGAAATGTTCCAGAAGCTGCATCTTTTTCCAGTACAGAAACCAGGCCTCCAATCCATAAACGAAAGTGGTGACCACTACTACTTTGTGGATTCCAATCTTTGTTGTGAAGTGCAGGGAGTGATTCTTCCAAACACATCTTTGAATGCGACCAAAGTAGCTGCTGCCTTTCACTAGTTGCTTGTCTACATCCTTGGCAACTAAAGTATCATTGGAGATAATGCTTCTAAGGTATATGAAGCGCTTAGTACAGTTTCATCGATAGTGATGCTGGATGCAGAGTGTTAAAGCAAGTTCATTGTGCACCAGAAGAGCAGAGTTGTCAACAAAAAAAAAAGTTAGAGAATTGACTGTTTCTGGGTTCAGATATGAACTAGAAATCAAAGGAGGTTCAAGACGCCCCAATCAAGTTGAAACCGCACAGAGATCCCCTCCACAAGATTCTCCTTAGATTCCCTGAGCATCATGCCAAAGAGAGTTGGTACAAGAACACAACCCTATTTAGTGCCATTTCCAATGAGGAAAGAGTGACAGATGCTTCACCTGACCGATGTGTAGCTGCCATAGGATTGTCAGGAGGTTTGGTGGACAGCCAAGACTTACAATGATCTTTCAAAGCCCATCAAAGAGGGAGAACATAAAAAATTGTACATAATATAATTTGGGCATTATAAAACAAACCCATATGTTTCTGAGATGTAACACTGATTGAAAATACCAGCTTATCTAAACAACTTTTTCTTTTCAATTCTTAAAACTGAATATTGATAGAAATTCTTCTTAGGATGAAAGTGAACATAAAACATTTGAAATCCTAGTCACGAAACGTTTATGACGTTTTTCAGTTATATTTTCTTTTCATCAAATTATATAGGCATATGGAACATGATGGACTCCATTATTTAAAATATTTTAAACAAATTATCTTAGCTACTTCTATGGAAGTAGCTAAAATAATTTGTTTAAAATATTTTAAATAATGGAGTCCATCATGTTCAATATGCTCATGAAATAAGCAATATGACTTAGTTTACATGAAAAAATAAAAAAGACAAAAATGACTGGCCATGAAAAATAGATTTATTACAAAAATCATAAAACAAGAAAAATATTGCTAGATTCATTGTCTTTAACAGAAAATATATAAACACATTTTTGTCTTACAAATTATTAAAATATTGGAAACATTTACTGTGCAAAGCTACAATGAGAGGGATTCATTTAAATGATACTTTGCTTTTTAAAAATTCTGATAGCCCGAGGGTTATAATTTTTTCCAATCTAAAACAATCCTGGTGTTATGGGATGAAGTATTGACAAATGGATTCAGATCATTGTCCAAAAGTTTCAAGTTCAAGAAGTTTAATCAATGGATTCCAGGGTAATTGTCAAACCGGGATGTTCTTCCTTGAAATAATTATGTTGTAAAGTTATGCACGTTTTTTGTATTACTTAAAAACGACATACGTTTAGTAACTGTAATTAGAATGTAAAAATGCTAGGATCAAATAATAAAAGTCACATTAATGAATAAAATCTGAACATTAATCTGGCATTAAAAACAGTCACAACTAAAATAAATAAACATTCAAATAAAATTTTTTAAATGAAATCATGGAAATGTAAAATTTGATCAATTTTATAAGTCACCAACTTACAGTAATTTAATGAATAAAAATAAAACTTTAATTCATAGCACTTCTTGAATAACTTTCATTTGTAGCAAAATACCTAGAATGTTCCATATTTTAGATTTCTCACAAGAACAAATTAAATTTCAGCAAGACAAAGTATTCCATTTTATGCTAAAAAGGTAAGTGTGATAAATGTGAAAAAAAAAATCGTTATTTCACATGAGAAATCATTGAAAAGTATCAAAAGTCTGATATTTTAATTTTCAGACACTCATGAATTTTAATTTCTAATTTTGAAAAGATCGTTTTTACAATTGACCATTTATTAAAAATGTTTTCAAAACTTAATTTGATGAATGTGGTCATCAACTGTTTAAACTTTACAATGATTTTAAAAATGCCAAAAATAAACCAAAACAAATGTCTTGAAACAAAATGAAAAATAAAAACAGTAAAAAGAGAATCTTTTAATAAAATGCAGGAATAACAGTTGCTATTCAACCAGGAAATTTCATTACAGAATAGTGAATCTTGCTTTCCATACATGCAAAAAGGTTGGACTTAATAAAGTCACATCTAAAACTAATGTTTTATATTTTAAATTCCTTTTGTCAGATATTCTTAACATCTGCAAAATGCTAGGTTTTGGAATAGAGAGGATTTACCAATCTGAAATGTATTTTTCAAAGTCTGATATTTGAATGGAGATATTTTTCTTTTAGAGTCATAAAGTGATACTGGATTTTTATCCATTACCACTGATAAGGGAAGTGAAATGGAAAGAGAATTTATTCCATATCCTGTTATGCCAGGATTAGTTTTTCTTTTGTCAAAAATGGCAGCAGAGGGATAACTCCTAAAGGGGTACATGGCTGAAGAGGTAAGACACAGATTCTCCATTATGTGTCCGTCTGATGGCTTCAGCTAGCATAATCGATATATCAATACACTGGAAATAGAAAAAACAAAAACCATGAGACAAAAGAAAGGGATTTAAGCAAGTTACATCATTATTTAAAACATAAAGACATTTCATAACTTTTACTGACTAAAATGTTTCTTGAATTGGAAGAGAACCTGAAAAATTGATTATTTCATTTTAGAACAATCATAAATAGAAATGTACAACTTGCTGTACAAAATAGAATATTGAGAAAATAATATTTTCACAAATAAAGGAGATCAATAATTTCCCCCATCCTTTATCTGTGCCTAAACCTAAATATAGATTACATGAACAAAACTTCTTAGAACTGCACGCCTGTGGAACTCTCGTTTCCTTGATTTCCAGCTCACTATAATATGGTTGTCTTTAACGTAAACAAGTTCTTGATGAGCCGTCCCCTTAAGTAACCCAATTTACATAATTTCCACTACACTCATTAACCCTTATCCTTGAGTGGCTTCCAGGCTTTGATAAGAGAATACTTCTTTATAAAAAAAAAAAAATGAAGACAAATATTGGATGGTTTTTAGAAATACACTTCCAAACTACCCACCCCAAGCTAACAATAAGCCATGCATGCGTAGTTCCATTATGGTGCTGCATGTAAGATGACGCCAAAAAAAATAGTGAGGAAATAATGAATGTGAGAAGTGTGAAGGGCCAATATTGCCTTCACATTTTCGCCAAGTTTCAGAAAAATCTAATGGATGGGGCAAAAGTTATGTCATTTTTTTCAATTTTGGGGCATTTGCAACCTCTTTTGAGCTCCTGGGAAGGCCGAATCCCAGTGAAAATGGACAAACGGAGCAGTTTCCCACTTTAAAACATGTATATTTGAATTCAGCACCATGGAAAACTACTTTTTAGACATACATACCAGGTTTTTGATTAATATGAAAAACGAGTTCTAAAAAGACATGTTTTTTTTAGCTCTAAAAGTCCCAGAGGGATGCGAACCAGAATTTTGCCAAGGTCACCCATACAGAATTTATATTAAGGACAATGGGCTCCACATTTTGCCCAAGTTTCAGGAAAATTTAATGGATGGATCCAATGCTTTGGGGCAAAAAGTGTCATTTTTGGCCATTTTTAACCTCTTTTGAACCCCTAGGGACGCAACGGAAATTTTTTTTTTTACTGTGCACATCTTCTTAATGAAACACAATTTGTGGCAAAATTTCAGGAAAAACTAATGAACAATTATCTTGCAATCGTCTGGACTAATGGATGCCACTAAAAACATAGGTCCCTCTTCGATAAATGGGGGGGGGGATGATGACAATGAAAAAAGTTTCTTTTTCTGCACACATCTTCCTATACTGCCCAGATGTAATCTTCCTTTGAGGTCATCGGGTCTTAGCCTGTCTTTCAGACACAGATTACACATCCTTTGCATTATTCACATATTTCTCTCCTTGCAACTCATGTCCTTAACCCTCACCACCTTATATGTAATAGACATTTTGCAATAGCAATTATAATAGGGGACATAAAATAAAGTTCTATAAACCTGAAGCAATATAAATTACAACTTCTTTTAAAAGGCAATGATTAGTGAATGCTAAGTGGGAGCATGAAAAAGGAAGAAAAAAAAAAAGTTTATCTACAAACATCTCACCGAGTTTACAAAAAAAAAAAAAAAAAAAAAAATGTATATTTGAATGCTAGATTTGATGTGTTTGCAGCATGTTAATCATCTATGGGTTATTTAATGTTTTATATCAAATAAATTTGCCAATGTAATTTTATAGTTAGGGAAATTCCAGAGAGGGTAGGTACTTTCAGAAAACACCACTCTAAATAAACATTACACAAAAAAAAAAAAAAAAAAAAAAGTTTACTCCTAGACTATGATAATATTTTGTTTAACATGATTGACCCTCAGGTACCGACTTCTCTAATAACTATTTTTAGAGAGAGAGAGAGAGAGAGAGAGAGAGAGAGAGAGAGAGAGAGAGAAATAAAGCTGGGGATGGGGTTAAAAATCAAATAAAATAGATACTAAGACATGTCGTGACTAGCAAATTGATCGGCTCTAACCTTTTTCATCTCCCACTGAAAAAATTACGATCACCTTATCTTGCCATACTAATAATGAAGCAATAGATCAAAATTGTCTTGCATACAATACTTTTATGTATTAGTATAAGGCTAGAATATTTTTCTTGTAATTGTATAGTTTTCATCTCCAAGATAAATTGGGAATTTACAATCCTATACAATATTCATAGATATATGAGGGAGGAGGAGAAGTTAATTGTTTTATCCTCCTAAAATGTCTTCCAACCTAGAGACTTATATAAATTGCAACATGAAGAATTGATATATATTTAGCATTCAAAAGCTAAGAATTGCCAAAATTTAGTTTTATATATCAAATTGTTTGCATTTATTAAGACAAAGGGAAAAATTCAACAATGGTATGAATCCTCCAAACTTATGTAGGCAATGAAAATTATAACCCTCAATTTATTTAGAATCCTTATTTAGACAACAACAGAAGATCCTCTCCCGTACGATTAATGGGTGAACATTCAGGAAGTTGCAATTGGCAGATGACTCTGAAAAGGATGTAAGTTGGAAAACATGAAAAGCGGAATTATAAAAACCCACTTCTATGTTAAGACATCATTTTTGTTTCTGCAGTAATTGTTCTCCAAGTATAGAAATCAAAGATTGAAAAATGCAAGAAAAATTATCAAAGAAAGGGAACCATTATTATAATAAAACTGAACATTTAGCAGATTTTATTCCTGATATTGCATTAATCGGTAAAATATTCTGCAAAATTTTCATTTAGGGATTGAAGTAGAAGCTGATTAAAAATAAAGCTAATAAAAAAACAAAAAAACTAAAACAAGCATAACAAAACAACTGTTAAAAAATCAACACAAGTTATTTTACATGCATAAAAGTGAAAATTTAAAAATGGAAGCATATTGAGGTAAAGTTACTGTCAAACAATCTCTTGGTAGAATTGTACAAAAACATTTAGAAAACCAAAACAAATACAAAAGTGCATTACATGAACTTTGTAAGTTTAATAGCTCTCACTAATTCTAAAGAACATTGAAGATTACAAGTTATAACATAAGTTGAATACATTTTATTAATATTGTAAAATGTCAATTAAATTGAAACATGGCTTTGTAATTTGATATACAAATCATTAGTATTCATTGTAAAACAGAAGACTGTATGAATGTTGATATTTTACAAACTGCCAATATAACGTCATTAACTACCTAGGGTAAAAAAAATCTCTTTAGCATTACCCCATAATTGTAAGGCAACAGACTAACTATAAAATTTATAATTGCTGTGACACAAAAATATTACGATTTATAAAAGAACACAAAATGATAAAAATAGTTGTACAAAACTTTTTAGTACTTATGTACTTTTGTTACTGTGCTGAAATAACATTTTGAAAGCCATGGAGAGGGCAGGGTGTTTTGTTACTATTCTGTGCTTCCACTTAACAATTTAATAAAAAAAAAAAAAAAAAAAAAAAAAAAAGATGTTGTGAAACTTGAATTTAACCTGGAAAAAAAAACTATTTAAAAATAGTGTGGTAACAAAGGTGCACAAGCACCAACTTTTCTTTATCAAAGTTGACGTTAGTGAAATATCTACAAGTTTCCTTATGAAAAACTGGCAAATTTGCTGCATATTTTTCAATTGCCTACAGTTACAACTTATTGTAAAAAATAATGTAAATTAAAAAAATCCTTAGAATCAAAAGTGAAATACATTTTTACGTGTACACAAGATATTACAAAAAACATTTCTGAAATGAAGGTCATAAGATCTACTTTAAAGTTTGTGGCAGTAAATAGTCATAAAAAATAAATATAATTAGATATCACTGTTTTATTGGAGAAAATTAAAATTACACAAACCTACATTTTAGTTTGCATTTTTAAAAGTTGTATTTTTAACTTGAATGTAAAATAGAATTTTGGTATAAAATTGACAAAGATGAGCAGTAATTCTCAGAAACGGAAAGGTAACATGCAGTAAATATTAAACCAATGCATTTTCTAATTCAAATCAGACGAAGTACAAAAAGGTTAAAAAGAAATGCTATGTTCCTTGTAACAAACAAGTAAACCAAAGAAATCTTTCTATATAAAAAAAGAAAGAAAAGAAAGCAAGTGATATGAAATAGACCTAAAATGAAAACCATATTGACACAAATCTTTTTTTCAAAATTACCACAATGACAAATTTAAAAAAGATATTTCACTTGGTTTTCATCTTAGTTTTGGATAAAATTTATTGTTTATCTAAAATTGTCTGAAATAAAAAGCTAATTCATTCTAAAAAGTTCAACTATAAATCAATTTTTTTTAATTAATCATGAAATAAAATTAGATCTTTAGTGATGTATTTCACCCATTGGTGATTTTAGAGTTTTCACCACACTGGCATATGCAGCAACCCTAACCCAAGTTTGAACATACTAGATTATCCTTGTGCTGACAAGGAGAGGGAGTCTGACAATCTTTGCTCCATCCCCTTTTTTAACCACACATAAAAAGTGATAAGCTTTGAAAATACTGCAAAGTTTTTTAAAGGAAAAATGCTAGTCTATATTTTCGTTTAAAAAAAATAAAATAACATACTACATTGCTAGTATTCTAATCAAAATTACAAACTTCAATATCCTATTATGAACCAACCCACCCTCCCAATAAAACAATTATCTGTAAGGGATTTAAATAATCTTATAAATAAAGAACAAGCACTGCTTATGCAAGTCTCACTAAAATTAAAAATGCAAATCAAAATCCCACCAAGTTGGTATTTCCTTGATTGACACTATACCAGATGTATATCTAAAATTCAAAAAATTAATTCCTTAAGAAATGGTAAATAATTTGTCAAAAGGTGGTCAAATTTCATGGTTTTGTTTTTAGTAAGCAGGAAAAAAGTTTTAAAACTTTAATGAGACCAAGTAATAAAAAAGCTTTTCTGCAGTTTAGACTACGCTGAAATAATCTAATAGATAAAGGATAAGTGTAACACATGTAGACACCTCATTTATACGGTTATCGACAAATAAACACATATGTAGTAAATATTTTTCAGTTTGTAATTTAACATTACTTTTCTCCTTTATGGACGGGGAAGGCAATAATTTTTTCCTGAAGATTTTATTCAAATTGTAAATAAGAATTTGCAGGTAGATAATGACATCTTTCTGCAATAAAAAAAAGAAAAAAAAAAAAGAAAAACCTATATGCTAAATCATAAAAAAATAATTAGCAGTGCTTTCTTGACAAGACTGAAAACATGACATCAATCAATAAATCAATATTTTCTTTTAAATAAATAAATAAATTTCTACCATAATAATATAGATAATTTTTGTGCAACCTGATGGAATATTAAAAACCTTTTTTTGAGTGGTATGTTTTAATAAGAAAAAAAAAAACCCTCTTATTTTTGTAAGTAATATTAAAGTACATATGTTCTTATTAAAGTAGAAATAAGAAATGAAAATATGTCAGATTAATAAATCCAACTAAAAGTAGAAAAAAGGTTACAATTTTAAAAGTATTAAACTCATGCGTGCATGCCATAAATGTCAAGAAAACACAAAATTCTGCAGCAGAATTCTATAATGAAAAACACCCCTTTTTTTTTTTCAAATGAGTTGTAAGAACGTTATAAAGCATTAACTTTAATAATGAGCAAAAAAAGTAAAATTATTATTATGGACACAAATGGAATGAAAATCCAAAATAAAACTTAGATCAATGATTTTTCATGATAAAAAAAATTCTTGAGAAAAACTAGAAAATAGGCAATACTCATTTTTATTTAAAATAAATTCATGCAGTTGGATGAACACTCTTCTTAAAAATAATAAAAACAAACATGCATATTTTACAGATTTTCCTCTTTGCACACCTGCATTATGAAATTGTGAATCATTTCCAGCATCATCTACATGGGAACATTGGAAAACAGGTAAGATACAGATTCTCCATTGTGAGTGCGCCGTACAGCTTCTGCTAAAATCATCGATATATCAATACACTGAAAAGGAAACCAAGAAAATTCTGTTAGATCCACACTCTATCTTTTTCATGTGGTTTTATGTGGACTAATTCCATGCTTGCCAAGTCACACAATGAAGAGGAATCAAGGAATAAGGAGAACAAGGTTCAAAAATATCAGATGCTCTTCCTATAACAGCTGAAAAGAAATTGTTTAACCAAAGCACAAAAATACATGAACTGCTTGTTGGAAAAGGAAAAAAAAAAACTTTTGCAAAAGATAATCTAATATGTGTTGAATTCAATTCCTAAAATAAAAAAAATATATATATAAAAATAAAATATCAGATTAATTACAAAATCTTACACACACACACACACACTAAAACTACAATATTAAATAAGTACAAATCACTCATCAATGGGATACTTTTGTCAGAGCACAACAACCCTTTTTCACTCAATTTGTGCCACACAATGTCATTTTACACATTCTGGAAACTGTATCTGTGATTTCTATTATAACAGCTGTAAATAGTTTGTTTTCTTCAGGTAGTTTATTATTTGTAAGGTATGTACATTTTATAACAGTGTGGTTGGGATTCTTGCATGAAAGTCATTATTGAAGATCTTCCTATATTTCACAGTTTGTTATTAGAATAGGATTGACTGAGAGTAATTAATTATAGAAGTTATCGATTCAGCTTCGAGCAAGTATGCCTAACCCATGTTTAAAATTTAAATAGAATGTAAAAAATTTCATTATTTAAATTTAAAATACTTTAAACTTTTATGCAAACATACTACATAAATTGACTCTACCCATTCAAAAAAAAAATAGAGCTTGCAATCCTTGACTCATCCATATTAAAAAATATTTCATAAGAATAAACAATTTTTATTTCTCAGGTTATTTTAATGGCAATTTATTTCCAATATAAGGGACGAAAAAAAGCTTGCAGAGGGGACAGATGTCTGATCAGGTTTAATAGGATAATCTAGATAAGTTTTTATGTTGCTAATGCATATTAGGAACAACCAAATGAAGTTAATGAAACTTATTTGGGCAATGCATGCACAGAAATTATCAAAGTCATGTTAAAATTAACAGCACATTTAGTGACAGCTTTTAAAAGAGTACATCCATTAATTTTTATATCTTAGAAGCACAGTCCAAAAAAGTAATGGTCTGAGTGTGAATGTTAAATACCAGAAAAAAAAATTCCCCTGCCTGCTGTGCTATTTAAAAAGCATTGGGAAGGGAAAAAATACAGTGGAATTAGAGAATATATCAAGAAAGAATGGTTATTCTTTCTTGATATATCCTGTAATTCCACTAGTAAGTAATAGTAAGACAATGGAGATGAAAAACATGGATGTGAAGAAAGCATATTTGGATGGTAAACACTTGCGGTTGTTCAGAAATTTTGTGAGCTTGGTGAAAGCAAAAGATGAAGCTAGTGATAGTAAGAGTTAAAAGTAAATAGAATAAGTTCCAGGAACTTTGGTTATTACTAAACACAGAATTACCACTGTTAACCAAAGCAAAAATCAATTAGGTACAATGTGATGATGTATGAAAGTGAAACCCGAGTAGCGAGCATGGAGAAAAATGATATTACAATATGGCGAATATGTAAGAATTATAAAGATAGGCTGAGATTTGATGACCTCAGAGAAAGATAAATTCCGGATGGGAGATATATGATTTAGTTCTTAAATTAATAGATATAGAACAGTCAAGGTAGAAGGGTCAGTTGATAAGACCAAGCCAAGATGGAAGAAGGATGGAATTAACAGAAAGAGCCATAAATAAAACTAGTCAGATGTTAGTTTAGAAGCCAAAATTAAAAACTGCCAACACATATCACCAATAAATGAGACACTAAATTGAATATGATCAACAAATATCAAAAAAAATCTTTAGTTAAAATATTCTAGAATAAAAATGAAACTTTACCATTTTATAAATTTCATGTTGATATAAACAATTTTATGGTTACAAATAAAATACAAAAAAAAAAAAAAAAAATACAAAAAGAAAATTAAAATAAATCCAAATTTCCCATTAGATCAGTAATATAAAAATAACTACCTGAATTTTGGAAGCTTGTTTCATTCTTTCATCCTGAGGAATGGTATTAGTAACAACAACAGCTTCAAACTGAGAAGCATTAATTCTTGCAATGGCCGGTCCAGAGAAAATACCATGAGTGCAAATTGCATACACCTTCAAAGCACCAGCCTCAAGCAACCTAACAGAAAAATGAATTAAATAAGTTTAGATATCAAAATTTTTTAAATGGAACAAATTTAATATTACAATTGCAAAAAAAAAAAAAAAAAAAAAAGCAGTGATAAAGCAGCTCCATGCAAAACTTTCCTTTTATGATGAAAAAAATTAATTTGAACATTAATTCAAACAAAGCATGATATACAGCAAAAGATCAAAGCATTTTATGAGTTTACAATTATTAAGTGATTCTACAAAAGAGTTAATTTTTTCTAATCAAGTTTAAGAAAAAAAAGTTTTTTTCAAGAGATTGGCAAGGAAATGGCATTTGAAAATTATTTTGCTAGTATATAAAAAATATCTTCATTAATTTTTTTGCTCAAAGTCTATCAGAAATTATTGCAAAATCTATCGAAAATTATAACGATTAGAGAAATCAAGTATTGGTGGACTCAACTGTGGAGTGCTCTCTCTAAAAGGATAGCAGACAGAACGTGCTCTCTCTAAAAGGATAGCGGACTGAACGTCTAAATTTTGAAACTATTGTTCTGGAAAATTATGATTTCTGCACAAACTTTTGCATTGTGATTGAAAAAGCCACAAAATTAAGAAGCTAAACAAAAAAATATGGTTTGATTTTTTTTAACACATTCTTGGAGTGCTGAAAGATTTTGTGAATGGAGGTAAAAAAAAACAAAAAAACAATAAAAGTGTCATTTGCTTAAAGTTGATCATAGTTTTTTATGGTGTAATGAAGAAAGTTTTCTTACATGTATATATATTAATTTTATAAGAGATTCTGAGACTTATAGTTTTGTGTCATTGTTACAGAAATATTTTATTTATGGCTAGATAATTTTTTAAAAATTTTATTAGAATTCTGATTGTCAAAGAAATAAATAAAAAATTCCAATTGTTGCATAGAATGAATTTTGTTCAAATATAGATATTCCAATGAAAATGTAATATTAAAAAAACAGTAAAACTTACTTGCCAGCAGCATGGCAAACAGTCCCACAAGTATCAGCCATGTCGTCAAGTAAAATTGCAATTTTGTCTTTTACATCACCAACAAGAACCATAGATGCCACTTCATTAGCTTTCTTCCTCTCTTTGTGAATTAAAGCAAAATCCACATTAAGCCAGTCTGCTATAGATGTTACCCTAAAATAAATAAATAAAATACATTTAAGATTTTATTGATTACAAGTTGCTTATAATCAAGAATATTCAATTCACCTACAGTTAAAAAATATTTCATAAATTTACAAATTAATACCATATCAACTTTTCCTTTTAAACAAATAACTACTAAAGAATATTAACCTTATGCAAAGGAATTTATAAATTCAATTTCATGAGATCAACATCCTAGTAATTTAAGAAAATATGTTATTATTGATTCATTTTTATGCAAAATTTGAAGCATCAGCTGAAGCTTAGAGATTGTCAAATTAATGCAAATTAAAAGCGAAAATTAAAACTGAATATATTTTAATTTTAACATATCCATAAAATTTTCAGATTCAAGATTGTAAATAAAGAAACAATGTTAGATGTTTTCATTTAAATTGAAATGTTTGAACTACCTTTTTGCTCCACCTGCATCTGGAGAAACAATGGTACAATTCCTCCATTCAGGAATGTTGCTTTTGATCCATTTTAAGACAGCAGGCTCTGCATAGAGATTATCCACTGGTATATCGAAAAACCCCTAAAAGTAAACAAAAAAGTTTAAAAAACTACACAAAATAAAAAGCATAAAGAAAAAGTAAACTTGTAAAAAATAAAAAAACTGTTTTTGAAAATTCTAGAATATACAGTTCATATGTTGCAATGAAGAGGAGTCAAAATGATGAGGGAGCAGTTTTATTCAGAGTCTGTTGGTAAGAGACATCCTCTACTATAAACAAATAGTTTTTACCTAAAAACACCAAGCTTGCAAATTAGTTTGTTACAGTTATATCCCTGGCCAATAAATGGGACACCATCTCTGGTTGTACAACATTTGTATGTTTATCTATTTTGTTGCGAAGAGAGTTTGATTCAAATACAGCATCAGAGATTTTATATTGTCTAGCTCATAGGTTTGGAGCACTTCATGTTCCACAATGATTTCAGATGACCAGACTCACAGATCAACAGGAATAGTGGTTGACCAAAGTTGTTGATAATGGTTATATCTCCAGGCAGAGTGGCAGTTTAACTTGCACCAAAGTAATTTTATCTTCATTCTACAATGTGATAGGTTACCAGGTCTTCACTTGCCATAGACTGCCCAAACTCATTGGCAATATTGACCAACAGCTGATGGATTCCAGTGGACATGTTTTTGAATTTTACCAGAACTTCTCCAGTTGGGTCTTAGACCAATCTTTCCTGAATGGCCCTGCCAGGAACCAAAGTTGTTGCAAGATTGTGACCACAGTGTTTTAAAGGGATATGCTGCTGTTAATCAAGATTGTGACCACATTAGTGTTTTAAAGGGATATATGCTGCTGTTATTCAAGATTGTGACCACATTAGTGTTTTAAAGGGATATGCTGCTGTTATTCAAGATTGTGACCACATTAGTGTTTTAAAGGGATATATGCTGCTGTTATTCAAGATTGTGACCACATTAGTGTTTTAAAGGGATATATGCTGCTGTTATTCAAGATTGCGACCACATTAGTGTTTTAAAGGGATATGTGCTGCTGTTAAGATTGTGACCACATTAGTGTTTTAAAGGGATATATGCTGCTGTTATTTAAGATTGTGACCACATTAGTGTTTTAAAGGGATATATGCTGCTGTTATTTAAGATTGTGACCACATTAGTGTTTTAAAGGGATATGTGCGGCTGTTATTTAAGATTATATCTCTACCTTCTCCAGAAACTGGAATTGTGCTTGGTGACTCACTAGAAATGAGCATCACTCTCCAAGTTACCAACAACATATTATAAACATGGTGCCAAGCTTAGCCTTCAATTTTTCTTGTCACTTTGGATTCTGCTGGTTCTGTTATCCATTTCAGTAGTTGTCAGTCTGGACAGTGATGTCGAGAGATGAGATGAAACTATTGCATTCTTTTGAATGTGGGAATATATTATCAGGGTATCATATGTTCCAATTCATTTTCCATCAGTAATATTAATTATCGTGGACTCGTCAACATTTAGAAGTGATAAGGAGGGTAAAATAAGCATGTGGTTATTTCCAGAATTTTTCTCAAGTATGGTAGGAAAACAAACTGCATCTATTTACTACAATATTAATAATGCTACTTAGCAGGTAACAATATTAATAATGCTGCTTAGCAGGTAACAATATAATCTTGTTGATTAGAAACGGCAAATAAAGATGATGGCCAACATCAACATACAGCACAAGCTGAAAGGGAAATGTCATCAAATTAATTTCTCCAAAAGTGAACAATGATGCCAAACTAATTCTAAGTTTAATCTATTATGCTTCCAAGGAATTATATAGACATACTTACCTGAATTTGTGACGCATGTAAATCCATGGTAATGATGTGGTCTGCGCCAGCAACAGACAACATGTTGGCAACTAATTTAGCAGAGATTGGTGCACGACTCTATAAAAAGAAAAATTAAATTTCATTTTTTTATTTGTACACAATCTTTTTTCAATAAAAGAATCTAAAATTTGCTAAATCTTACTTTTAAAGATCAAAAGTAATGTCTGAAAATTAGTTCTTGATATTAAAATAAGGTAAGTATAAAAATGTTATATATAATAAAAAGACTTTTGTACCTTATCTTTTTTATCTTGTCGAGCATATGGAAAACATGGTATAACAGCAGTGACTCTGCATGCTGATGCAATTTTGCATGCATTAATCATAATAAGTAATTCCATCAACATGTCATTCACTTCACAGCAACCACTCTGTACAATGTAAACATCTTCTCCTCGTACTGATTCGCCAATTTCAACACTATAATAGAAAACAAATAGTAATTTTGAGAATACAGTGAAAAATCAATGCAAATTTTTTTAGAACTATTAAATGTTAAAATGAAATGTCACCAGATAAAATATTTTCAATTTTTTTTTTTTTTTTGTAAAGCAAATTTTCCAATTAAAAAATTAAATATTTTATGAGTTACTTAAAATACACATTTCATTCTATCCAGATTCATCATTTATATTATTTTTGACAAGAAGTTTGACAGTCTGGTTATACTTATATCAAGTTCTCTAGTGATTCAGAATTGTAAGGATAGTGTCCATTTGCCACGACTTACAATCTTGCCTGATGGCTTTTTTTTTTAAATGTCTTTTTGAAGTATCTGACCGTCCAATCTTAGGTTTCTGCAAGTGCAGATGTAATTGTTGCGGCGTTCACCCTTGATTGTTGAGCTGGCTCTATCTAACAAGTTTACCGCATTCTGTATAACGACTGACCAGGCATGGTGGTCCAAGGTTGTTGCTGTTACAAGCATAAACCACTCGCAATTCCAGCAGTAGAGTCCATAGAGGCGAGGGCCCAAGAGTCATTTCAGCATTCCATTTTAGCATTCTGAGCCAGGTTTTGAGTTGGTCACTGCGGCACTTCTCCCAGCCTTATGGTGGTGCTGGGTCGATGGCTTTACGAATGAGGTCACCTCGGGTTCGACGAAGCGCATGGCCGAACCAAGGAAGGTGTCTGACAAGGAGAAATTGTTGAATGGAGCGTATCTTGTAACATGCCCGGACTGTTGTTAGTGATGAATTGTTTCCAGCGGACACGTAGGATGCGGCGTAGGCAATGATGGTCGAATACCTCCAGTTTGCGAAGGTCACTTGCACGCATAGGCAAAGTTTCACAGCCATAGTGCAGACCAAGACCTGATAGATCTTGACTTTGTGTCAAGACTTATCTCTTTCCGGAACCAGAGCCGTGATCACAGTCAACAGAAGGCGAGATGAGCATTGCTGATGCGGTTGTGGATATCTTCTTGCCCATATCCTGCTGTGGTAACAATGGAGCCAGGGTATTTAAACTGATTGACCTCTTTGAGGGTTTTCGTTTCAAGGACAATTGGTTGCCTTTCAATTGGTAGGAAACCAGCAGTTAGAAGCTTAGTCTTATTGCAAGTGCAGATATACTTCTTGATTTTTTCAACATGTCTGAACCAGCGAAGATGGTTTGCCCTCATTAAGACATCAAGTTTTCGGAGGGGCAATTTCTCAAATAGTTTATGTGACCTAATGTTCTCCATCTTATCTGGCTTTACGTTTCATATCGACCTAATCATTACTGTCATTTCTATAGTGTCAAGTGACGGAGAGCCAACTCACTGCCATACAACATGAGGCTTCTTACACAGCTATCATAGTAATGACAATTGGGATGGCTCAAAATGTTCAGATAGAGAAATTTCTTAAGCCATTTTGTCAAATTTAGTCAACAATGTAGCATATCTACAAGGTAACAAAAAAGTCTACCACCTCCAGGGTGTCCTCACCTATTTCAATTTTTGTGTAAAAGTAGTTTTTCATTTGGGCATTAACATCTCTTAAATCTGAAGTCTGGATCTACTGCAAGCCTATCATTAGTTTACTGTATTTTTGTGCAAACATAGACTGCAATTGTTGCACTGTATTGCACTACTTCTAACCTGTTTCTACATAAAATGCACAAGTATTGATAAAGTTTTTCAAAGACGAGTCCTGGACCACTAACAGTAACCTTTGTTTTTCAAGTGTTAAGCCTCAGGCATTTTGCTACCAGGCCTTCAATTTTTCTCCCAGCTACTTCATTTATCTCTGCTTTTATGCATATAGTAGTTCACATGGGCATCCTGTTCAAAACTTTTTGGAGAGGATCTTAAAGACAACAATGAATAATAAAAGGACTGAGCAATGATCCTTAATATACTCAACATTTACACTGAATTCATCATTGTAGATGTCATCTACCTGTACCCTGCTTCTGGCGCTCCTGTACACACATTGTATTAGTTTGATAAGCCACTCCATAGACCCTTTTGAGGAACCATGTCAAAAGCCTTTTCTAGGTCAACAAATACCATTGTCTAACGCAATGTATTTCTCCAGGATTTGAAGATTAAATCTATATATTTTATTTTTGTTAGTAATTGGCAACAAATAATGTAGCCATATGAAGATTTATCTAGCAAATTTACAAAGAAAAGTTTTTTTTTTTTTTTT
The DNA here is from genome assembly GCF_053919585.1 of Euprymna scolopes. NCBI lineage: Eukaryota > Metazoa > Mollusca > Cephalopoda > Sepiida > Sepiolidae > Euprymna > Euprymna scolopes. The sequence goes on along the minus strand of NC_136524.1, from coordinate 15,923,584 downwards.
TTTACAGATATCCCATTAAATAAAGTGAAATTGTTAGTTTACTTAAACTTTTTATGCAATACATTATAGGTAATGTTGGCTGATGGGAAAAAATGAAGTTGAAAATTAATGAATGTGATTTTTTTTTCATTCATAACTCCTCTACTACAATCAAAATGGCTTACTGTTATTAAAATTAATAATACAACATAATTTGAAATACTGTATGTGTGTGTGTGTGTGTGTCAAACAAACCACCCAAACATAGCTCTTTAAATGCCTAATTTGCATAATTAATCTGTAAACATTCCATAATAAATTAATGTTTGCTGTTATTAATTTGTAGTTTTATTGTCTTAGTTTTGTCATGCAATAATTTTGTTGATTTTAACAGTACTTAATTAGAGTGAATTACTAAAATAACAATTATTAAAAATAATTTTGCTAAAAGATATGAAAAGTTAACAAAAACAATTTACATAAATGGAAAAAATATTTTCGTATTTGTTTCAGTTTGTCACAAAATATTTTTGAAAAACAGCCTTTCATACAAAATAAAGTAAAATAAACAAGCGTTATCGATTTGTTAGCTTATCTATTGCTTTTTATCGCTCTTATAAAAAAGGTAGACTGCTATGATTAATATATATATATATAAAAGTGAACGTGTCTGTCTGTCTGTCTGTGTACATTTCCCTACGCAATAACTCTGTCAATTTTTAGTCTATAGACTCGAAATTTGAAATACCGGGTACTGAGATTTGGGAAAATCGATGTGACGGGTGTCAGCCAGAAATTTGGCTGTTAAGGGGTCAAATTTCAACGATTTGACCTTTAAGAACTCTACCAAACTCCTCCGACAATTTTGGGTCTAGACACTTGAAATTTTAGATATAGGTTCCTTGAACCCGGATCTAATTTAATAAAGTGATTTGAGCCCGAAACTAAAAATTTTAAGGGGTCATAATAGGGGTCAAATTAAAAAAAAAATTTACTCTTTTTTTTTTTTGCTCAGCATACACCTCCAAACACCCGGGTAACGCCGGGCTGAAATGCTAGTATATATATATATATATATATATATATATATATATATATATATATATATATATATATATATATATAGTCTTTGAAGTTTTCAACCTTTAAAACTATACAAAAAAATATTTTTTATCATTCGTTAGAAAACCATCCAGTCAGTAAGTTATTTAATCACCTGCAATCACTGCATCAACTCGTTCTCGAATTTACTATAATACCAATAATTTATTTTTCAAGGGATCATCAGTTGTTTACCATGAAACACTGTTTCGGGGATTTAAAAACAGAACAGTATATTACATCATGGCTCCCCAGCAGTGTTGATCAAACACCACCACCCTTAATCTTAGGAAGAAGACATGTTACAAACATTTGATCCAATTTCCTATTCTTAATTGCAGTTACTAACCTTTTCATACTATAAAAATGAATTTCTTACCTGTGCGATTCATCAATTTCCACATTTAAAATGGATATATTTTTTAATTTTTAATTTATCAGTCTTGTATTTATAAGATTACGGATTAATCCATTTAACTACTTATCACCCCCACTATGATTAGTATATTTACATTTTTATTTATTCAAAATTAGATATATAAAGGTTAAAAATGTTTTTTACATATATACATTTTTATTTAAATTTTTTTTTTTTTTTATATATTATAATTTTATTATATGTAATTATAAATACATTTTATACATTGCTAATATAGTTTTGGATTTCCTTTATTAATATAGTCTGGTTTATCTTAAACGATTCAAAAGCATCAGGATATCGAACAAATGCTTTATTTAACTATTTAAATATTTTATTTTTATCCCCACCTTGTATTATCATCCTTATTACTAAGCTAGAAACTGGTGGTATAAAGTCTGTTAGTTTTAAAGTAACGCGAGCTATTCTCAAAAACTCTTGACATAATGGTTCCATAAAACATAAAAACAGGGCAGGTGCTATCTTTATATGGCATACATACTATTTTAAAGGGGAAGGCGTTTCTTTTATCAAATATTTTATAAAGAAAAATCCCATCCTCAATTTTTATATTTAAATCCAAAAATGTAGCCTGTTGTCCTCTATGTTCACAATTCAATTTTAATTCGTTTGGATATATAAGATGTTTATTTTTTTCGAATTCATCATTATCGTTTATACATATAAGGTCATCTATAAATCTCATACACACATGAAAGTTATGTTTTAGATATATCTGTTTTTAATAGTGATGACATATATATATACTCGAGTCTATGTAAATACAAATTTGCCCAAAATGGTGCAGGATCCAATCCCATTGGGATACCTATCGTTTGGAGTAATATTTTATTTCCTATTTGAAAATAGCATTCTTACAAGTATTTTTAAAATACCTTTAGAAACACTCATTTTGATATTTTTATTTTTACACCAGAAAGCTTTAGAGTTTGAAAAGTCTATATATTTACCTTTTCCACCTTCAAAAGCTAAATCCACAGTATCATTTAATTCTTTTATAAGTTTTTCATGCGGAATTTTAATATATAGCGTACTAAAATCATAAGTAGCTATAGATTTTGCTTTTATTCTGGAATTTTTCTTTCACTGGTTGGGAATTATTTACTACCCAAAATAGATTTATATTACTATAGAATTTTCTTTTCAGGTGAAATTTATTTATTTGATTTATAATTAATTTAAATATTTTAGATATAGCTTTACTTAAAGGTTTAGTGATGCACGTCTTTGAACCTACAATAAATCTAGCACTAACTGGATTTTTGTGCATTTTAGGTATCCAATACATACATGGAAGATTTTTGTGTTTATCTTCTAACTTTAATCCTACTTTTTCACTAATAATACTATTATTCAGAATAATGCTATCTAAATTACTATTACTTTATAGGTATCCGAAACGTTACCTATAAGTCCTACTTCTACTAATAAACGTTGTATATAATATTTTTTACATATAAAAGCTATATTGTTTGCCGCTTTGTCTATCGGAACTATTACAAACTTGTCTTGTGAAGTATTTTAAATTCCTCCAGTATTTATGAATTTTTTAAAAGAGGTTTGATTTTTCTAGGGTGTTTAAATTTTTTTTTTTTATATGTTTAACCTTTTCATCTACACATTCAAGTATACTATTTTTACATGCATCATACGTAGACTGTGCTAATTTATATTTATTTACCATAGACATAAAACCTTCTAGTGCTTTAGTTACTTCTTTAACGCATTTAGTGTAATTTAAGCTCTCTATAATTCGGACCCTTACTAAGTAGTTTTCTTAATATATATATATACACACATATATATATATATATATATATATATATAGAGCCTTTGAAATTTGAAAAAAAAAAAAAAAAATCACTCGACCGTCGGTCGAGTGTGAGGGAAAATTTACTCGCCCCTAAATACTTTTCTTGTCCGACTTTATGTCTTTGTTTCAGTCAATAATAGTAAATAATTTTACAACAATTCAAGAAATTACCGTGTGTATAATCTAACAAGAAAATATTTGTTTAACTCTTGTAAATCAACTATTTTATTACTACAAACATTTCAGTAAATATTCAACAAAACGTTAAAATTCAACACCAGTTTCTTTATATAGCAGCATTCATATTATTGTTCCATAGAAATAAGAATTATTTCTTCGGATGCTGATACGTAGTATCAAAATGACAATTGAAATATAAAGTATTCAAGACTGTTTATTGGTACCGTTAGAAAATAAATACACAAAGAAAACAATGTAAAATCACACCCTTGAAATAAATATATTTTAAAATGTAAAGCAAATATTAGAGATTTATTTTTTTCATTACAACATTTCAATATGAAGTCTCTAATTGAAAAACATTCTGAAACACACAATCATCCCAGCAGCTCAAAAGAATCAGAAATAGTTACTTACAATAATTACTGAACAAAACTCAAAGCGAGATCATAATAAAAATGGACATTTAGCATCATATAGCATTGAACATTTCAGCGAAATTTATATAGATTAACCTAGCAATTAAATAGCTTTGTTAATGAAACAATAAAGGTTTTTATACATTTATTCTATATTTTTATTTTTTACAAGGCAAGTCAAAATATTATATCATGTATAACATGTTACTAATAATCAGCCGTTTTGATATTTTTATGTGTTTACATTTTTATAATTCATGTGCAGATTTGTTTATATCCTGATACATTTCTATCATCCCTGGAATAAATAATGTTTGTTTACAAAGATTGAACCGAAAACTGATTACTTACTTGTTGTATAATTTAATTTTCGGTGCGTGCTTGACGGAACGATGCGTTTTTTTCCTCTTTCAAATGTTCGTCTTTACTTTTGTAAACATGAAGTATATGTAGTTGTAGCGTCAAAGAATTTTTTTTCCAAATGAATTTCAAAATCAGAGAGCTAAATGAAGGCGACATTTTGACTACACCCAAGAAATTTTCAATCTTTTCAATTGACTGTGGCGACTGGTCGTGTAAAGTCTCAAAGGCTATATATATTACATACACAAGGAATGAACCTATTTCACGAGCAGATATTTCCTAAGTAAATGCATGAATCAGAAATCGTGCATGCTTCAATTCAAAGATCAGACCTAGTTTTCTCTGATTGTCACATGACTCATGCATCTGGCACCAACAGTGAGAAGAGAAAAAAAAAACCCACAACAGAACGCTTTTAGCCATCTTCAGTTTGCAAAAATTAAATCCATGATTACAGTTCATTGTGCATTCAGAATGAAATTCAATTGCGATGTTCCTTTTCATGAACATCCAAAGGTGACTTCAGCAGTTTAAATAGAGTTGGTGTTTGTGGAAAAGCAAAGGTCTTGCGCAACCACAAACTTCAGAAGATGTGGAGAGAACCTGTGCTGCGTTTACTCAGAGCCCAAGGAAATTCACATGCCATGCAAGTCACGAGTTGGCAATTCCATTTATCGTAAGTAATTATTGGATATGACATGGGCTTAAAAAAACAGATGCAATTGTAACCGTACAAACTGCAGCTCCCATAGGCACTTAAAAACAATAACTATCTACGATGAATATAATTTTGCAACCAGATGCTGCAAATGATGAAAACTTCAGTTTACTGTTAATTTTCAATGACGAAGCCACTTCTCATCTGAATGGCAAAGTCAACCAACACAATGTGCGAATTTGAGGAACTGAAAATCCTCACCAAATTATTCAACATAAAAGAGATTCCCCTAAAGTAAACGTTTTCTGTGCTTTTCTGTGCAACAAAGTTTATAACCCAATTTTTTTATCTAGAGAAATTGTTACAGGGCAAAGCTATAAGGATGTTACTAAAATGGCTCTTCCTAGTAATAGAAGCCGATTCAAATTGGTTCATTTTCTAACAAGATGGAGCGCCTCCTCAATAGAGTTTATCAGTAAGAGCATTTAAAAAAAAAAAAAAAAAAAAAAATGCCTCAGCGATGGATTGGTCTAATAGGGGCCTCCAAAACATTGCTTTTTGTGCTTGATCTCCTGATCTCACAGTTTGTATTTTTTTCTCTGGCAGTTTGTAAAAGATAAAAGTTTTTGTTCTGCCATTATGCCATTACCAACTGACCTGGAAAACTTTAAACATCAGATAACAACAGCAATCGATTTTTTTTTTTTTTTACATAGGCATCACCACATTATCAAGGCCAAGAGGCCACTTAAGGATAAGGGTTAAAGAGTGTACAGTAGAAATTGGACATTATAGTAATCATTAGTAATGAAAATTTGGTAAAGTTGATAACTTATATGGAACGGCTCATCAAGAACTTATTTACGTTAGACTTGAACACAACCATATTGTAGTCAGCCGGAAAGCAGGAAAACGGAAGACAATTCCACAGGCGTGCAGTTCTAAGAAAAAAGCTTTGTTCATGGAATCTACGTTTAGGTTTAGGCACAGATAAAGAGTGGGGGGAATTATTGATAGTGTTTACAGCTAGACGAGTGTTTCTTGTGAAAGTTTGGCGAGGGGGGACCATAGATTGAAGCTCATTCGAACACTTTCCATGAAAATAACGATACATCAGAGACAAACTCGCAACATCTCTTCTGTGAGATAAAGGTTGCAAGGAAGAGAAAAGGACATCTCCTACGAGGCTACAAAGTCTATTTTGAACTCTATCAAGGCAGGACAAGTCCTTTCTAGCAGCTCCTGCCCAGATGTGGCAACAGTATTCCATCCTTGGACGTACCTGGCTCTTATATAGATAGAGAATAGCATCAGCAGTGAGATATCTACCGGATCGATAGAAAGATCCCACCATTTTTCCAGCGGCCTTGCCAACAGATTTGATGTACGTGTTCCATTTAAGATCAGGAGTAATGGTCAAGCCAAGAAGCTTGTCAAAACTTGAGGCCTCCTGAAGACGAGAGCCATTCATTTCAATTGATGTCAGATGTGGATCAGAATGTTGATGATGTAAAGAGAGAAGCTTGGTTTTAGATGCATTAACAGTAACCAGCCATTCTTTACCCCATTGTACTACTTGCTCAAGATCAGAGGAGAGAGAATTGGAGAGAACTTGGTCATTTACTGTCTTGGATGTGCTACCACAAATGGTAGTGTCGTCAGCATAGATGTCTACAAATGATGTAAGGATGTGATTTGGAAGATCATTTATGTAGATCAGGAAAAGAGTTGGGCCCAGGATGGACCCCTGAGGGACACCGGCATTAATACTGTGAGCTTCTGATTTTTGCCCCTCAACTACTACTCTTATGAACCTATCAGAAAGAAATGATTTAATAATTGAGAAGACATTTCCAGCAATACCATAGCTAGAGATCTTATGAAGTAAACCTTTATGCCATACCCTATCAAAGGCCTTAGATATGTCAAGAGCAATTGCCCTAGAAAGGTTGCCTCTGTCGAGAGATTTGCTAATCCTATGAGATATAACTGTAAGCACATCTGCTGTAGATCTAGCAGAACGGAAACCATATTGAGTGTCACTAAGAAGGTTATTTTTGCTGAGATGGTTGATCCTGATGTTCTTTCATGTGTTTGGGAAAAATTTTCATATTGTATTGATATCATCCTCAGTTATAGCTTAAAAATAAAAATAAAACAAAATGCTGGAAGAAACCATCCCAATAGACGTTATAATAACATTTATTGGGTGAATTAATACTAGTAATTTGTTTTATTTTTATTTTTAATTTATTATTGAGATCGTGTTGGCGATTTTTTTTCTTGTTCTCATATAACACTCAACACTTGTAATTTGTAAACAAAGTTTCCCAATTTTCTGTAGTATAACATTTTTTTTTTAAGTAAAAATCTTTTTGTTGCATAAAAAATAAAAGCTGTAGCAGACAGTGAAATAAGTTTCCATTTTCAAGAATTAATAAATTAAATTGAATGGTAAATATTGGCTTTAGCTACAACAGAACACCGAGCACTCAAATTTGTTTGTTTTAGGGGTATTCGAGGTTGCTGACAATGAATCTGATGAAATAAACCGAGTGCATGGTAGCATAAACAAATTTACATTAGGTCCACTTGCATTTTCTTCAAAATGATGACTTAGAGGTTTTCGGTTATACTGAAAACGAATATCACAGTTAACTTTATAGTAAATATTTACATTAGGTCCACCTCCACAATTTTTCTTTAATATGATGACATATAAGTATTCGACCATGCTGAATTAAAAAATCTAAGTGCGATAAACAAATCTACTTTTCTGCGATCAACACGGCCCTCCCAAAATAGTATTATCTATACAACTCGTCATTTAAAAGAACAATGTGAAGGTGGACCTAATGGAAATATTTACTAAAAACTTATCCACGCGCGTAAATTAAAAATGAATGTAAAATTGAGAAATTATCAATAAATGGTTAATTTTCTTTTTAATATTCATCCAAAAAGTTAAGCCAATATAAGTAAATAAATAAAAAAATGTTATCAGCGCATGCATTAGCCTTTGTGAAGGAGCGACTAATAAACAAATAGGCAAGGTCACTGTTGAACTCAATGCTCAAGGAGTGCCAAAAAATGTAGAATACCACTTTTGTTTAGGAGAATTTTGCTGAAGACTGATTTAAAAAAGATATAATAATAATAATTAGTAGTAGTAGTTTTATATAGTATAAATATCTACTTAAATTCTACATTTACATGAAAATATAACTTACATGTATATGGTACCTAGCAAAATTTCAATCTTGAATTTGTGTGTCTTATCCTTTCCAAGACAGACTGAACTGAGAAAGTGGTTTCAATAATATTAATTTTTGATAATCTTTTATTGCTTTTTATCTTTACCCATCCCCTACTATATATTTAGAACTTGTTTTTATAACCAGTAAACAGGCAGCAGCCTCAACCAATAAACAGAGACTTCAAAAATCAAAGGAACTTTGTTACCAAAGCTTGTCTGGCATAGAGGTGAGAAGACATTCACTCAGTTCACTAAGTATTTTTTATTACCTTTTAGCACTTTCTTGTCAGATTTGTCAATGCTGAAGGACTGGACAAAACCTAAAGGTCAGTTTTATAGTTTTTTTTTTCACACAGATAAAATAAACATTCTTCATTTTATCTTTTAGTATCAGCAAAAGAAAAGAGTAACATTTTTTTTTTGGAATGGCATATTAGGCTAAAAGTTTTGATTCTGATACCTCAAAAAGCTTCCAGATTCCAGTTAACTGTCCCATAATTATATCACTTTTTTCCCATAACAAAATCTGTGTTGCATTAAAAAAAAAGAAAAGAAAAAGAAAATTCAGTTTCATTAACATAAATTTTTTTTATGGATTTTCTGACCATAATTTATGTATATATTAATCAGCATTAAAATAGCTTTACAAAGATATCAAATATGACCACATTGTGAAATATCAAAATGTTTTTTATATGAAGCAGCAGGTACTACACTCAACCATTTTGAATTTAGCCCACTTCTTTAAAACCCTTGTAGAAATGGTTCTAGTGGAATACCCATTATGAAATTTAGAATATATAATGTCATCAGATGGACAAATATTTTGTCAGAATTACAATAAAATAAAAATAAATTTTTTGGAGATAATCCAGGTAAAATGTTAAGGTAAACATATATATATATACATACATACATACATATATATATATATATATATAAACACACACTCATATATATATATATATATATATATATATATATATATATAAAAACCCACACTCATATATATATATATATATATATATATATATACACATCTATATAAACCTATATATATACATACATACACATATAAACATATATATATACCTATACATATATATACACATATATATATATACACATATAT
>NC_136524.1:15861744-15909244 GCF_053919585.1 Euprymna scolopes | reverse complement strand
TATAAAACTAGACAAAATACTGTTAGAAACTCACTCAACATATATTACCGTGACATAAGTTGCTATATATTCGGTGGCTCTTAATAGCATTTTGTCTAGTTTATCATTTATAACACCTTCCCCCCCCCCCCCGAACTTACCTGTTAAAGACAGGGTTAGGTGCCCTTTTTAATTTTCCAATACATTGGTAAACACAGTATATTTTTTCGAGCTGAATAAACATGCTATATTGAATAAAAACACAAAAAATATATCCAGTTTGGTAGAAAAGTAACTTATCTTGCCTTTGATAAAATTTATTTGTTATATATTTGTTTTTTGACAACTTTTTTGAATCTGTGTACAGTAATACAAACCCAAAAATTGTTTGCTTTTCAGTAAAAAAAATAAAATGAAATATTTTACTTTCTCCAATAAAAATAAAAGTTCAAACACAAATTTACTTACGATATTTTGATTAAAATTATCCCAAATGTGCAATTATAATAATTTTTTTCCGAATGGAGAATTGTCCTTTTTCTTTAGAAAAACAATCAGTAACACATATTGGTAGCCATATTTTTTCTATGCCTGTTAGCACGACCACGTGGTTGAATACCGGAAGCTGTCTATACCTACAACTTAATTAGGAAGTGACGTTACGTTACGCTGTTATATGCATCGGTAGGTGTGTCAGAAATTTCGTGAAAAATAGTGAATAATTCCACCCCGTATTTCCAAGCTTATAACTCCTCGAAAAATGTAATTCAAGCCCTAATTTTTTTTTTCAGTTAAAGGAGCAAGGACCAAGGTTTCATTAAAAAAAAAAAAAAAAAAAGGTTTTAAACTTCAAACTTTACAGGTAAATTTCTAAAAAACACTACTTTTTTTATTTTAAATTTGAATACATTACTTATTGACCTTTTCTCTTCAATTTGTGATATATAAAACTTTGGTGAGTAAATTAATTATTTACTTTTCAATAGACACTTGAAAATGGGGGGGGGGGGCGTGAATTAAAAAAAAAAATGTTTGTCTGAAATATTATATTTGGTTTATTGGAAAGAGCATAAAATTTCACATTGACCCTGAAAATATCATAAAAATAGAATCAATAGAAAAATTTTGATAGATTTTTAAAGTTTAAAAATTGAAAAATATTGAGTTCGTAAAATTCATTACTGTTTAAAAAAAAATAATAAAAAATATTTCTGTTACTTTTAAAACAACTTTAATAGTTTATTTTGGAAGTATAATCTATAAAGAAAATAAACAACCCACTTTTAAAAGAGAAATTACGAGTTTTTATTATATTTTATTCGTAGTTTCGTGTTAGGGGTGTCAAAAATTCCTACAAAAATTCTGATACACCTAATGCATCGGCCTTCTATCTTGGTAGCCACGCCCAAAATGACTTCCATTGCCACAGGGCCATTTTAATAGACAAATTACTGAGAGAGTATCCATACACAGATGATGTTACAGAGTCTTAGCTTAGTAAGACAGCTAAGTCTCTCTTCGGTTCAAAATGTTGAGAACCAACAAGCAAGAGCAAGATAGCCAGCAACAAGTTAAACTGCAGACCAGCTTAATGCGGGTACTGGTCTCCCGCTTTATGGTTTTTTAAATCAGAGATTTGCTTCTCCTAGAAAGGTTGCCTTCACCATAGCTAACGGGAGCCCTCTCCACCTCAACACACACATACATACATATGGACACTGTGCTAGTTGGCCGTTGACCCTGAAAAATGTCAGGTCATGTCATATGCTACTGGTACCATGTAACCCAGTACTACCTGCCCCATGGTCGGGTCACCAGCGACTAAACTGGTTCCCCTACCAGACTTGTTTGGTGATGAGGGTGACTAGTCTCCCTGAAAAATTAAAAACAAGAACTTCCAAAGGGCGATATATTTATATATATATATATATATATATATATATATATATATCTCTGACATTGTTTTCTAGAGGTGAAGTTTAACGAGGTTAATACAAGAGTGTTCAATACAGAGCGGGGCATACTCCTTATTTGTTTTTACATAAGGAGTAATATGTTGCTACACAGTCATGAGCATGTTTTAATCAGCTAGTTACCAGTAACTGCAGACCTTCAAGCAATACAGCTTATATGAAAGTAATAACTATATATATATATATATATATATATATTTTATGATTGGCTAACTAAAATTTCAATAGAAGAAGAGCATATAAAAACGACAACCAACCACAGAATTCGCGCATAAGCCTGAAGAATCCTTAAGTGGATGAACCGCAGAATATTCAGTGTAGCTTAATCGCCATATACATTTTATAACTTACTATATATATATATTAGTAGCCTGGCAAAGCCACAGGGGAGATAACCAAGCAAACAACAACAAAAAAATAAATGAATAAAATAACTAAAGCAAAATTCATCCCAAAGCAGCAAATATATATAGTATCCTGGAAAGCAATATAGCTTGCCAGGACACTATATATACAAATGTATGCAAATTTGAGCATATCTTATTGGTTTGAAAATATAGGTTCTTTTTTTACCAATTGTTATAAAGTTTTAACCATAAAATAGTATTATAAACTTCAAAAGCCTGCACATTTTCATATAGTTTCGTCCCATACAAGCAAAGATATGAGCATTTAAATATTCAATTTGGCTACAAGTACGTTTCTCAAACCTCTGTCCTTGATGGAAGGGAGACGTAAACTTGCTGTTATGGTTTCAAATGATCTGAAATAATGGTTTAAAGGTCTTATGATATTAAGTCGAAAGGCAAAATCTTTTATGGCTGTTAAACTGTTAAGAAGAGGAGAATGTTTAAAAATTTGTTGCTGGCGAAGATATATGAGATTATAATTTAATGAATAAAATCTCTTAAACAGATACAAATAATTACTGAAAAAAAATAGCATAAATTTATTGGGGTTCTCTGGTAAATGTTTTACAAGAGGGAAAGAGGCTGAGGCTTAGATGTGCACTTTCCATGGAAATAACAGTAGAGAAAGATGAACATTTGTGAGGAAAGGCCTGTAGAGAATAGAAGAGATCACCTTCCCCCCACTACCATTAGAATTTAAAATCGGTCTTGTTTGCAAGGTAAAACGCGAGATATATCCTTAAGGTAGGCTGGTGCTGATGCTATTTACTGCAGATTCCTGCTCAACTACTTTTATAAACCTAAAGGACTTGATGGCTTAGAGGACAATTTCCAAACATTCGATAGCTAGTAACACTTTATGGCAAATTATGTCAAGAATTATTGTCCTAGAAACAAAGAAGCGCTGGAGACAATCACTGATCCTGATCTTGCAGTATGAAATCCATATTGCTTGTCACCACATATTAATTTGGTGGAGATGACAACTTGATTTTTCACAGATTCAGACAATTCTAAGATACAGGAGACTGATCGGTCACAAGCATACAGGACAAACAGATGGAAAGCATTTTCCCAAGATACTAGCAGATAGGAGTAAGATCCAGTAGCAGAAGTTTAAGGGCAGGAATTTTGTCAAGATTTGCTGGCATCAAGATTTTTGACAAACAGATAAATGGATATCACTTAAGGCATTTTCAGTTGGGAGGAGGGGGGGGGATCTGGAAGTGGGTGGCCCTGATCGCAAAGGGTGGCATTTTTAAAACAAAGTTCTTTGCAGAAATGCATAACTTTGTCAAATACTGAAGAAATCACTGCTCCTCTAGTAATTATTGTTGGAATAGAGAGTCTTATATTTCTTCAACATCCTGTTTTGCTATTTTCTCAAAGTAATGAAAGAGATACCGTATACAAGGAAACACAAAGAGAAATTAAAGGTTTTCATTTGATATGTCCCTAGAACATGAAAACCGTCCCCGATGTTAGTGCAACTTTTATATATCCAAGGCAATTTCTGCAAGTTTCAAACAAGATCAGGTTTAGGTTCATGTACAGGACTACAGGGCATTCAAGAAAATTTCATCCTTTTTGGAAAGGAAGAGGGACAAAATCATATTTTAACCAATAATTATTAAAATAATCGTCCAGTAGATCTTTTGTCGAATAAAACTCACTGAATTTCCAGTATGCAGCCGCTATTATCTCAGCACGGTACAATAAGTGCATAAGTACCATTTTTTTTTTTTTTTCTTTTTTGATTTTTAATATATAATAATGAGAGTCACGTCACGTAAAGGCGGGAAACTCAGAATTGTAAAAAAATTTAAAAACCAAATACCTTATGGGGGAAAAAAGGCAAGGATTTAGTTACGTGGAACTATGATTTTTTCTTCATAAATACGAATTATAAATATTCAAACGAAAATGATAATGCAATCAAAATACAATAAATTAATATTCGATGATTACATTTTCGTAGAACAACAATTTCTATAAACATTAAATTATTTGGTTACTGTTAAACGATGAATCCACAAACATGGCGGTTTTTGTCGCTCATGTATTATTTATAAGATTATTTATAAGATTATTACGTAATAATTTGAATTTCTGTTACGGAAAATTTACTTGTATCGATACAAGATATATCACGTAAGAAAAAAATATTCGATGGTCGCGCAAGTTAACAAATAAAGTATTTTGGTTATTTATTTATTTTTTTTTACTTCATCACAAGGGTTGGTGTTACCACGAGGTCGTGGTTATGAAAAACAATAACATCAAACTTTTATTCTCAGCCAATACATTTTACATTTGGAAAAAAGTAATAATGAAAATGAAGTTAATAATGATTTATTTTCGTTTACCCCTGTTTAACTTTAAGTTTCAATTAAATATTCGATTGATTGATGAGAAGTACATTTAAATGAATATTTAATGAATACAGTTACGCATCTCATATCTATTGAAATTAGAATGCTTTTTTAGATATAAAATGGATTCGAGATTCGATAAAGACAAAATTATCAAAAAATAAATATTAAGAAATTTTTCCGCTTATCTGTATTTTATAGACGAATGTAATAGAACCCCCCCCCCAAAAAAAAAATTGTTTGAGAGATTACCACGTGGATGGCAGAAAAAACGCCCGATTTTTTTTACTGAAATTGGAAGAGTGAAAAACTTTCGAATCTCCCTCACTTTTGTTTATATAGTTCTTTAGTACATCAGATGCGCCAAAAATTGTATATGGAAATTTTAACTGGTATCTCTACTTTATATTTAGTAATTGAAAATTAAAATAAATTGAGTTATTATTATTATTAAAAGCTTGATTTTCCAGTCGGTTAGGGTCAGCTTAAAAAAAACAAAACGAACATCTTTTAAACCCGAAATTAGCAACTACTTCCAAAGAAAAACAAATGTTTCTAATCAATTTCTTATTGGAATAGTGTTACTGTTCGACTAAGTGAAAGTAACGAATATGTGAATTTTTTAAGCCCATTTTTCGTTTCTGTTCAATCCCCCCCAAATCTTCAAATAACGAAACTTGCACTTTAATTTACATTTTAAAACTTTAAACTATACAGATAAATATACAATTGAATTTTTATGAGTTTTTGGAAAAGTTATTTTGTTGGATTATTTTGTATTTCCCAACTGTTAACATGATTTGCAGAAAAATCCTCTTAAACCTAAGTTTTATCCCGATCCAGAGTACCCCTTTTGAGGGAGCTGGATTTCCCCGTATTAATAATCGTCCTCGTGTAGCGGCAAGTAAATAGGGACACTATGGGAGGGGAGGGGGGATCAATGATGATTGAGCTTTATAAAGTTAAGTTTGTGTAAATTAGTAACTGATAGTTTCTTGTTTTGTTTTTTGTTGTGTTTTGTTTGTTTGTTTTATTTTTTCATTTTAATAATGAATATTTGTCAACAATGTTCATGACATTGTGCACAAATATTTAACTCTAATGAATTTCCAAGTTACCCACGTGGAGACTAAAAACGAATGTGGTGTTAGCTAACATTTCAATTTACGTCAAAACAGAAATCTCAAGGGGCACATGTAGTGTGAATGGTTGATTATATAATATTTAATAAAAGTGATGAAAGTGCCAAATGTTTCATGAATATTTCGAAAGTAATTTTATTCCATGCACCATGCAGTCTTGTTTAATTTCAAGATATATTCAACCGTTAAAAATTAAGTTTGAAGACCACGTGCGATATTTTATTTTATAAAAAGGAAGATTGTAAACAGAAATAGCTAGAGTTTATGCAATTAAAAGATTGCAAAAACGTTAAAGCCAATTTAATAATTGTTTAGTTTTCGTTGTTAAAAAAACTCCTCATAAGATGAGTGAAATTTTATTAATTATAGACCCATACTTAATTTGTATTGTGATTAAGTATCATAATTACCTATAGTATGTTTAGCAACATGAAATCCGCTGAGAATGTGTTTATCATTATTTTAATTTCAAAAGCGAAAAAATATATATATATATATATATGAAATTTTAGAAAAGTTTTCAATGGAAAGAACAAAATGAAAATTAATAGATCGTCCAATAATGTGAGATTTAAATGTCCATATTTCGTGAGATGCGAATAAAACGAAGAATAAACACTTTAAAGTCTTTTTACATAAAACAGAAGGGAGGAAAGTATGATAATTCTTACCAAGTTTCTCCATTACTGAATTTGGTTGTGACAACTTTCCCTTTATCGATGCCAAGACGATCACAAATCTTTCTAGTCAATTCCGGGTGGGAAGTTCCGCTAAATACTTTAATATTTGGCATGTTTTCAATGTCGGATGCGCTTTTCGACTGACTGAGTTGTTTTCTTAAGATTAACGAGTTCTGCATTAAAAGATTTTGTTTTGTTTTTTAAGCGCTACAATCTTCGGAAACCCTCGATTGTCGAGGGGCGCAATCTTATATATATGGTGGCAGCGGAAGAGGAAGAGGAGGAGTCGTAGTAATAACACAGAGGGTGAGGTATCAGGGAGGAGGAATAAAGAGAGTGTGAGAGAAATAGAAAGGTGATACTACTACAAAACTAATTTAATTCACTTACACAGGTTTTCCAGATTGGCCTTTTTAAGGCCAAAATTAACAATTTTAGCATTTTTTAATAATATATTTGGCTTTTTTTAATGTGACTTTAATTTTGGCATTTTTCTAATTATTTGACAAAAAGTATTTATTTTATAGCAATTGTTAAAGAAAACGTAAGAATTATTATTTTTTAAACAGTTTGATCGTCAAAATATCGTCTAAGCCTTTTTTTTATTATTAAGTTTTATTATTTTACAAATTTATGCATGCATGTGAAAGCAATTGGTTGTTTTTGTTTTACGGCATATCAACCCTTTTCAGATTATTTAATGGCGAATCCAAAGATTTTGAAGAATTTTTTTTTTAAATAGAATATATTTGTTGTTTTCAAGTCGGTTTCTATTTAATCCATAGTTGGGATCCTAACAGGTACTACCACTCAGAGTCAGAGTGGACCTGGGAGCAATGGCAATTAAAGGGTGGCGCCACACTCCCCAAAGTCCGCAAGCTAGGGCCTCACCACTGGATATAGTTTAAGGTCATATCTAGGACCGAAAGCAATTAGTGAAAATGTTACAAATAAGTATTATTGAAAAAGTTTGGGTTTCCAAAATTTTATTGACTTTTTAAAAAGCTTTAGCTATTTTTTTTTTTTTTTTCAACGATTTCACATAAACATATATTTGGTATTAACTATTAAAAAAAAAACGTTATAATTACATCTTTTTAAGTTGTTGAGGATAACAGCGCAGTAAATATAATATTTGCATGGCAACACTTTATTAAATAAAATTTCCATTTAACAGTTTCTGTGAGCTAAGTCAGAGAAAGCCTATGTGTAGTATTGTAAGAAATTCTGCAGGAATAAGCAAGCCTTTTATTGGATGATTTCTCTGCCCACGGATTTGTTTTAACCAATCAGATTGCATGTTATAACTGGTTGCCGAGAATGTGCTTTAGCGCCCAATATTCCTTTTCAGATTAGATTCCAGAAAGATGTAGAATTCTCACCGGATTCCAGAAAGATGTTGAGGTGAACACACGTGGATTGTGGATTTCTGACTTGAATCCTAAAAGATGCCGGACAGAACAGACTGGATTCTCACTCGAATTGAAACTACAAAATTACTTGTTGCTTCGAGACGTTTTAAATGGCCAAATGTGGAGCGTAACTTTATCATTGCAATTATCAATGCCCTTAAGTAGGGCGAAGTTATATCTACATGCTAGTGCTACAATTTATTGTCTGTGAAGATGAAATTAAGGTCTACGGTTTGGCCTGTCATCTGTCTGTAATTGGACAGTATTCTACAAGGACTCCTCATGTGTGCCCATCTAGCAGCATCCTTCGAGGAAGACATGACTTCTCTGACCTGTGCATACTTCGTTAGCGGGAATTCTACCCAGCCTTTATTGAAGAAGAACTATTACCCCCTTCAGAAATGTTACTAGCCCAAAATGGTAGATAGCTGAAGATGACGCATCTTTTTCAAACATGGACCTTTTTACTTTAATAAAATTTATGTGGAAGTTATAAGGTGAGCTTGTTATGGTTTCTGTTTGGTTTTCTTCCATTCTGCCAAGGGCAAAAACCTTGTGAGAGAAATCTCACAGTATTAAAAGCTGAACATATATGGTCTTTCTTAATCTTTCCTGTTCTCCTCCCAGAGAAAACACATGATTGTGTCGCAATTCAGCCAGATTCCTTTTGGTGATTGAAAAAACTCTCCCAGGAATATTCAAATTGTTAACCAAACTCTCTTTGTTCCATTATCTTTCTTCCCTGCCCAATGGGAGTGTGTAGGACATTAAAAGCTAATTTCGGCCCTGCTGAAAAAGGCCTTCACAAATGAATAAGAGACTTTTATGGATTTCTAGATACAGTGTCCAGCGAAGCATATATATGTCTCAATAAACCCTGAAATACCTTCATAGATGTATACATAGAAAACTATCTGACTCATGCTCAAATTTCTGTTTGTAAAAAGTGTTTATTTCAAAGATAAAAGTTAAAATGATTGATAACTATATTTGAACTTGCAACATTATCTCCGTTGCTCAAGAAAACTGTATGAGATAGGACCACATCAAAAGAAAGGAAGAATGACAAAGTTTATACATCTATGAAATAATTAATTTTTATTGACAACTTTGCTAAGACAATGTGAAATAAAGTGTCCATAAAGAATGAGAATTCTAGTGAAAGAAAAGTGTTTTCTCTGTAAGGAGAAATTAAGTACTCATTTGTATTAGCTGTATGTTGTTTGAAAGAAATAGGTTTGGGTTTTTATAGTATGTACACAATTTGGGGGCTGAGTATTTCTGGTGCTTTAACACATAATGCAATAAGTCCTGGGCTTGATGTATAGATGGCGCCATTAATAAAAAATCTATATGATTTTTATAAAATACTAACCTTCAAATTGCACATGTCAAAATGTAAGGCTAAGTAGATTACAAATTAATATTATTTAAATGAAGCTACCATACAAGTTTTTAAAAGAATGAAAAAGTCTGAATTTAGTGTGTTGATGAAGCATTGTTTTATCATGATGATGCTGATCATGATGATGATGATCATCATCGTAATAATAATAATAATAATAATAATAACGAACAACAATCATGAAAACAGCTGAAATATGTGGAAACTAACGCACAGGAGCAACAAGTGTGGGGCCAGACAAAATGCTGCAAAGACAAAACATGAAACACTAGATAGAACCAAGAACACTGAAACCACGTATCTATAAATTCTCTAACCCAACCCTACTCCCAGTACCACATCACTGCCCCCCCCCCAAAAAAGAGCGAGACCAAATAACCAAGTAGAACCAAGGAGGAAGGAAAGACTGAGCAGAGAGCACTGACCAGATCTCCGCTGCAAAGAGAACTGGGACCTTGGGGAGGCTTATTGCCACTCAAATCCCAGCAAACACCAATAGCTGCTGCAAACAAGAAATCAATGGCAAGCAGCTGTTGCAATAATGCAAATTTATTTGCAAATGTTATCGAAACAGGTGGAGAGTACTGTAAATGTGAGGAGACTTGTTGTCAGTCAGCTTCCAGGGAACACCACAGGCTGCTTTTAGGGAAAGATCTCTGAAGACCTGTGTGAAAGTTCCTATTGAGCCAATGATGATGATAATAATAAACTATAATATAAATCTCACCTATCTGTTTAAATGTATGTATGTATACATGTATGTATGTATGTATGTATGTATGTATGTATGTATGTATGTATGTATGCATGTCTGCCTAAAACTTTCAACAGAGGTGACAGATTTTCACAAGATTGGTATTGTTTTGAAGCTTGACCCTTTGGATGACAAATATCAAAAAATTGTCTAAAAGTATTAATTCCTTCACTCTCAATTGAGCACTTTTCTGCAGGGAGGGGTCGCTTTTTTCATCGATATTTTTGAAAGTCATCCCCTCTTTTCGCTTGACTAGCCTTCATGTAAACCTTCGCCACTTCTGGTTTGGCGTTTTTCACATTCTTTTCCTCCTTTGTAGTACGGATTCGAGCCTGTACTACCACTTTTTTTCTTTTTGCTTAACACACACCTCCAAACACGCGGGCAATGCCGGGCACCCAGGCTAGCCTATAATATAAAAGGCAAAATGGGCACGCGTATGTTTTTGTATGTCATGTATCGGGCTAATCGACAAGGTTACAATTTTGGAGAACTTTCCTTATACTCTCTAGATTATATACTTGTTATGTTCTCAGATTCGAAAATGGACATTGTCTCTAGTTTTATTTTGATTGAATTTTAAAAAATCCTTGGTTTCCAGAGTTTTTTTGTTTTTCTCATATAAATGAAGCAAAACTAATTGAAGCGAAGGCATATTTTCCTGGCCTTCTGGGCCGGGACACCTTGAAGGCAATCAGCTTTGATCAATGTGGGGGAAACCCTTCACATCAGACAATTGCTATTCATTTGGATACTGCCAGAGTTCTCCCTATTTGGGGGGAGTTGGTTTTCTCCAACATTGTGGGGAAATAAGTACGGGGCAGAAAGCTGAAAGCGTAACTGACCTTCAGCCAGACATTCATTTCTGCGCCTGTGTGATTCTTAACTTAATTACCAACTCATTCATTTCTTTTTCGTCACTAAATTTGAACACTTTACACTTCCGCTCATGTCATAGCACAGTGGTAAACTCTTAGGTTTTCTTTCACTTTCTTTTCCGCCTTCACGTCACAGGTTCGAGCCTGCCTGCTTGCTACCACTCTTTTTTTTTTTGTGCTCAACACACAACTCCAAACACCTGGGCAACGCTAATAATAATAATAATAATGATAATAATAATACCCGGGCAATGCTAATAATAATAATACACCAGGGCAATGCTAATAATAATAATACACCAGGGCAATGCTAATAATAATAATACAACAGGGCAATGCTAATAATAATAATACACCAGGGCAATGCTAATAATAATAATAATAATGATAATAAAAATACAATGAACAACAATAATGAAAACAGCTGAAATATTAAGGAAAATCCTTGAATGTGGAGACTAACACATATGAGCAACAAGCTGCAGCAGAGGCAACACATGAAACGCCACATGGAACCAAGAACATTGAAGCCACATATCTATAAGTTCTCTAACTCCACCCCCATACTCCGACTTTACTACATCACTGCCCCCCCTAAAAGTTAAATCAAACAGCCAAGTAGAGTCAAGGAGGAAGGAAAGACCGAAGAGCGAGTACTGACCAGATCTCCGCTAGATAAGTGCAAAGAGAACTAGGATCTTGAGGAGGCTTACCGCCACTCAAATTCCAGTGAAGACCAATAGCCGCTGCCAATGAGAAATCAATAGCAAGCAGCTGTTGCGATAATGCAAATTTATTTGCAAATATTATCGAAAGAGGTGGAGAGTACTGGAAATGTGAGGAGACTTGTTGTCACTCAGCTTCCAGGGAACACTACAGGCCGGTTTCAAGGAGGGAAATTATTATTATTATTATTATTATTATTATTATTATTATTATTATTATAATTGTCTGACAAGGAGCTTTCACATAGGTATGTGAAAGCTCCTTGTCAGACAATTATAATAATAGTAATAATAATAATAATAATAATAATAATAATAATAATAATAATAATAATAATAACATACAAAGAGGCATCTTCTCTGTAGTATCAGACCTGATGGAATGGTTAATTGTAGATATAGACCGTTTCATACCCCAAAAAAAGTTCTGGCAAAAACCTAACAGCAAGTCATGGTTTTCTCCAGAATGTGCTGCTGCCATTGCACACAGAAATGACTTTTTCCATTGCTTCCAACGTAATAGATATATTGAGACTAAAGTCACCTTCAGATCCACCAGCAACCTCTGTAAAAATATAATAAAGAATGTGAGAGAGTTGTATGCTCGGTCCGTCAAGTACAAAGGAGCTGAGCAGCGGCTAGGGTTCCATCAATTTTGGCAAATAGCAAACAGAATCCTGAACAGAAGTATGTGCTCTATCCCAACTATCATCAATGGACCTCAGGTAATTTCGTCAGCATCAGACAAAGCCAAACTCTTTGCCAAGAACTTTGCAGCTAATTCTACCCTTTATCACCAAGGCCTCCAACCCCCAGTATCGTGTATCTAGAAACATGCTATCCGACATACAAATATCTGTATGTGATGTCGCCAAGCTAATCAAAAACCTTAATTCCCATAAAGCAATTGGCCCTGGTGACATTCCAATTGTAGTGCTCAAAAAGCTTCAACCAGAACTAGCACCCATACTTACAAAACTGTTTAAACGTTGTCTTAAGGAGAATTGCTTCCCATCACCCTGGAAAATCTCATCAGTATGCCCTGTATTTAAGAATTCAGGTGATCGCTCATCTTCCTCTCAGTATAGACCAATAAGTCTCCTGTGCATCATGAGTAAGCTGCTGGAATCTGTGTTAAATAGAGAAGTAGTCAACCATCTCAACAAAAACAACCTTCTTAGTGATGTGCAAAATGATTTCTGTTCTGCTAGATCTACAGCAGACATGCTTACAGTTATATCTCATAGGATTAGCGAATCTCTTAATGAAGGCTTCCTTCCTAGGGCAATTGCTCTTGACATATCAAAGGCCTTCGATAAGGTATAGCATAAAGGTCTACTTCACAAGATCTCCAGCTATGGTATAGTTGAAAAAGTCTTCTCAATTATTAAATCATTTCTCTCTGATAGGTTGATAAGAGTAGTGGCTGATGGGCAGAAATCAGAAGTATTAATGCTGGAGTCCCTCAGGGGCCCAACTCTCCTCCTGATATACATTAATGATCTTCCAAATCACATCTTTACATCATTTATAGACATTTATGCTGATGACACTACAATCTATGGTAGCATATCAAAGACTGTAAATGACCAAGTTCTCTCTGACTCTCTCCTCTGATCTTGAGCACGTTGTACAGTGGGGAAAGAAATGGGTGGTTACTTTTAATGCATCTAAAACCAAGCTTCTATCTCTACACCATCTACACTGATGCCAATCTGGTTATGGTTGAAATGGGTGGCTCTCATCTTGGGGAGGCTTCATACTTTGACAAGCTTCAGGGCTTGACCTTTACTCCTGACCTAAAATAGAACACGTATATCAAATCCATTGCCAAGGTTGCTGGAAAAATGGTGGGATCCTTCTACCGCTCCAGTAGATATCTCACTCCTGATGCAATTCTCTACCTATATAAAAGCCAGGTACAGCCAACGATGGAGTACCATTGCCACATCTGGGCAGAAGCAGCTTATCCTATCTTGACAGAGTTTAAGACTTCGTAGCTTAGTGGGGGATGCCCTTTTCTCTTCCCTGCAACCTCTTTCCCACAGAAGAGACGTTGCTTTATCGTTATTTTCATGGCAAGTACTCAGCTGAGCTCCAATCTGTGGTTCCCCACTGGCCTGACTTTCATGTCTAGCCAAAACCACTATCAATAATTTCCTACACTCTTTATCTGTACCTAAACCTAAATGTAGATTCCATGAACAAAGCTGCTTTCTTAGAACTGCATGCCTGTGGAACTTTTCTGATTATCTGCTTTTCAGCTGACTACAACCTGATTATCTTCAAGTCAAACGTAAACAAGTTCTTGATGAACCATCTCCTAAGTAATCCAATTTACAAAATTTCCACTAATGTTTACTACCCTATTGTATACCCATTAACCCTTATCCTTGAGTGGCCTCCAGCCTTAATAAGGGGTGATTCCTGTGTAAAAAAAAAAAAAAAAAAAAAAATGGAATCACTATCGCCCTTACTGTTCCTCATAGCCATGATGCCCTTAAACATGTACTGAGAAAGTGCCAAGCCGGATACAAGTTCTCTAACACAGAGGAAAAAATTACCCTCCTGATGTACATGGATGATTTGAAACTTTTGCAAAGACCGAAAATGAACTCAAGACATTAATAAACACCACCAGAATCTTCAGCCAGGACATCCAAATGGAGTTTGGTATGGAAAAGTGCACACAACTAGTTATAAGAAAGGGAAAACTGGAGATGACAGAAAGTATGGAACTTCCCAACCAAACGGAGTTGAGAGCACTAGAGGAATAAGATGCCTATAAATACCTGGGAGTTCTGGAAGCAGACGCTATCAAAGCAACAGAAATGAAAGAGAGAATTGGAAAGGAATACGTCAGGAGAGCAAGAAAACTTCTGGAAACTAAATTATATAGCAGAAACCTATTAAAAGGTATAAATACATGGGTAGTATTACTAGTAAGATACTCTGGACCATTCATAGGGTGGACTAAAGAAGAACTGAGACAGCTCGATCAGAATACCAGGAAACTCATGACCATGCACAATGCACTACACCCAAAGGATGATGCTGACGAAAAATACATAATGCAAAACACTGAAAGAATAATCATGGCAGCAGGAGACACAGAAAAAATCAATAAAACAGAAAACAGAAACAAAGGATAAGACAAGAAAAGAAAAGTGGGAAGAGAAAAAACTACATGGAAGATTCGTAAGAATGACAAAATATGAAAATAACAAAAACATTTGGACATGGATGCGAAAAGGAGACATAAGCTGAGAAACTGAATCTCTAATAACGTCAGCACAAGACAACTCGATAAGAACCAACCACATCAAATCAAAGATCGACAAAATACAATAAAACAGAAAATGCAGACTCTGTGGACAAAGAGACAAAACGATAAACCATATAGTAAGTGGATGCAGCAAACTGACCTGAAAGGAATACAAGAACAGACACGACCAAGTGGAAAGGGCAGTTCACTGGGAATTGTGCAAACAACTGCATCTCGAACACACAGACAAGTGGTACAAGTATAAGCCAACAACAGTACTTGAAAACGAGAATCACAAAATCCTATGGGACATGGACATACTTATACAGGCAAGAAGACAGCATATCGTAATAATTAACAAGAAAGAAAAGTCCTGTCTTTGCTGTTCCAGAGTATCAAAGAAAAGTGCAAAGAGAACTGGGACCTTGGGAAGGCTTATTGCCACTCAAATCCAAGCAAAGACCAGTAGCTGCTGCCAATGAGAAATCAATGGTAAGCAGCTGTTGCGATAATGCAAATTTATTTGCAAATACTATCAAAAGAGGTAGCTACTACTGGAAATCTGTGGAGCCTTATTGGCACTCAGCTTCCAGGGAACACCACAGTGTGAAAGCGCCTTGTGAGCCAATAATAATAATAATAATAATAATAATAATAGTAATAATAATAATAATAATAATAATAATAATGATATTCGGTTTAATATCCATTTTACATGTGAGCATATGTTGGACAGCTTTTCGAAACTGTCTTCCAAAGTAAGCTATGAAGCTAAGTTTTTGATGAGAAAAGTACTGTTCGAGGAAATTAATAGCATAATAAATGCTATTTTGACTCTCCTTTGTCTGAAACAGTGGTTAGAATTTGAACGTTGTCATAAAGACAGAAATGTTGCTGAATTCTCAGATTGCCCAAATTTAGAAGTTTTCCCAGAAAACATCAAAAAGTCTACACACTAATTTTGGTTGATTATAAATTGTAATTGCATAAGATGAGTGGAAGACGTTATCAAGATGTTACAGTTGTCAATAAGAAATCTGTGTTCAAAGTGTTTGCTCACAGTTGATAAAAACAAAAATATGTTGACGATTTCAAGTGTTGTTTGCAACTGTTTTAATGCAACAAAAAGCCTGTTTGTGTCAACATGTAGTGTGGATGAAACATGGATGCACCAGTTATCAGGTGAAAACTGACCAAAGACACAAATATCAGCAGGCAAAGTATTGGCCCCTATATTTTGGAATGAAAGATATTATGTTTATTGATTTGCCTAAAAAAGATGATCCATCAATAGCAAATGTTTATATAAACATTTTGTATGTTTAAAGGAAATGATCACCAAAAGTTGACACAAATTAAGAAAAGGTGACATTTTAGTCATAAGTTGGTCACCACAATGTTAAAACAATATGGAGAGCACTCTGAATTGTTTTTGCACACAACCTGTTTTCAGGATCCCAACGACTATTGGCTGTTCACAAACTTCAGAAGAATGTTCCAGGAAAAATGATGTTTAAAACTGAGGTATATTTTAAGATCAAAAACAAATTCTACAAGAAAGGGCATCAGATTGCTAGAGACCATTAGAATCAGTGTATCACCTTCGAAAGAAACTAAGTTGATATATAAAGCTGAATTTCGCCTAAAATTCATTTTATTAATTAAATATTAAATGTAACAAGTACGGTTGGAAATATAGTAGCATATTTCAATGCTTTCTTATGCACTTGCTATCATTTTTTTCTCACCACTATATATATGTAGCTACTACTGGAAATCTGTGGAGCCTTATTGGCACTCAGCTTCCAGGGAACACCACAGTGTGAAAGCGCCTTGTGAGCCAATAATAATAATAATAATAATAATAATAATAATAATAATAATAATAATAATATTCGGTTTAATAACAACAGTGATAAGGCATTGCAACCATAGCAGCAATGACTACCGTCTTATTTGCCCTTCAATAACTATGAACACTGACGTTTGTACTAACAGAATAATGACATTAGAATAGAGTATTCCCAGGAAATCATTTTATGTTTTAAAAAAGTCTTTGTTCATTTTTATTTTCATACTGATCACTTGTTGAATTTCCAAACTAAGTAAAATTGAGCCGATGAAAAATCAAAAAACAATCTGATCAGTTTGACATGACAATCATCATCACGTCTTATGAACCAGAAGATTTTATTGTTGGCATCAATTTCTCGATATTTTTCTATTTAGAATTTTTTCTAGAAAGACACTGGGTACTTATGAAAGGGAGCACATGAAGGTTGCCAATATTCCAACTTGGAACACTTAGGTTGTTAGTCCATGTTATCAACCACTGAAGCACTGTCACTCCCCGAAAATGATGATAATAGCTCAATACGGCTCGAAAACATTCCTATAATATTTTGCTTATTCCTTCCTTATTTATTCCATATGTTATGCTTTGAAAAATACCAAATACAATTTTTGAAGGAAAAACCGTTTCAAAAAAGACCAAATTTGGCCTTAAAAAGACTAAATGACCTCTCTTTGATGTGGCCTTGCTTTTGAATTTTGTTATAATATAAATATATAATCATGGTTGTGTTGGAAAGGAATCTGTAGTAATTTAAATGTGCAGTGGTTCTTCACTGAAGAAAGAAGTCAGTAAAACTTTATGTAAAAAATGGATCATTTAAAATAAACAAGGCAAAAGAAAAGAAGAAAATTGTCTGCCAAGAGATGCTGGACTGAAGGAGTTAATTAAAGATTATCTCTTACAATGTGATTTTATCATTTCTCTTGAACTATGTAACACAATGTTACTTTCTGAGTAATACACACACACACACACACACACACACGCACATAATACATATATATATATATATATATATATATATATATATAATATAACTACTTCATTTACTCACATAAAATTAATATACGAAAGTATAGATTCAAAAATAAAAACCACCGTATAAGAACAACCCTAGCGAATAAATACCGGGAACTCAAAGAAAGCGGACATTCGCCGGTAGTCGAATGGAAAATAATAAGACAAGCTACCACGTGCAGACATTTAGATGACCCATGTAAATTATGCCTCCATGAAAAATTTGCTATCCTGTACTTTAAAGAACCCCAAAATCTATTAAACTGTAGACGAGAAATAGCAAACAATTGTGTTCACAAAATAAAACTTACTCTAGGATAGCGATACAAAATAGCTTTAAAACTAACAAAAACAATAGAAAACAAACAAATAAATAAATTAAATAAACATGAATATACATAAACGACCACACACACACACACACACACACACACACATATATATATATATATATATATATATATATATATATATATATATATATATATATATATGTATGTGTGCATGTATGTGTGTACACATATGTATATTTATATATTAAAAAAAAAAGAGCAGAAATGAGGAAAATCGTCTGCCTTAAACCACTAACCTAGTCCTAAAACAGATCCTTTGTTCGATAAAATGCATGCCCATTGGCTGATAGGAAGGGGCGTGGTGGATACTAGAAAGCTGATTGGCTAACTAAAATCCTCAACATATATAAAAACGAGAAACAACCATAGAATTCGCGCATAAGCCTGACGAATCCTATAGTGGATGAAACGCTGAATATTCAGTGTAGCTTAATCGCCATATATATTTTATAAATTACTATATATATATATATATATATATATATATATATATATATATATATATATATATATATATATATAAGAGCCAGATACCTTCTAAAATGGAGTACTGTTGCTACTGCTGCTTGAAGCATCCTATTCTACCTTGACAAAGTTCAGAACCAGCTTTAAAATCAAGAAAGTGATGTCCATTTCTCTTCTTTGCAACCTCTTTTCCACAACAGAGTGTTACAAGCCTATCTCTGCTCATTTTCATGACAAGTGCTTATTTGAGCCTGAATTTATGTCATCCCCTTGTCAAACTTTCACAAAAAAACACTCGTCCAGCTACAGCCACTATCAATAATTTCCATATTCTCTATCCATACTTAAATCTAAATGCAAATTATGAACAAAGCTTCTTTCTTAGAACTGCACTTCTGTAGAACACTGTTTTGCTAGCCTGCTTTCCAACTGACTACAATATGGTCATCTTTAAGTCCAATGTAAACAAGTTCTTGTTGAACTGATGTAACATGATCGTCTTGAGGGAGCGATTTGCTCCCCATTGGGGAGGTTGAGACCCCCCTGGGACCTCAGGAAGACCGGGCAAATATGCTAAGATTGTCTAATTGAATCTCGGACAATGGCAGGTATCAAAAGTACTTGAAATAAAACAGATGTATATTTTATTGTAAAACTAGACATATATTTTATTGTTTGAAAACAAATGACAGGAAATGTTAGAATAAGGGGCAATAACATTCGTCTGGCCTGGAGAACCCCAGCCCAGACGCTCTGAGTTCTAAGCAGGGAAATTGATAGGGGTTGACCTCTTGGGGTCGTGTGAAAATGATTTCATTTTTGGACTCAGATTGCAAAACTCTGGTCATATTGCTGAATTGCACACACACAATTTGGGTCTGAAATTCCCCAGAAGTTGAACGCTGATTGGTTGGGTGGATCGACCAACTCTCCCTGTGAGCCTTTTATAAAAAAGCCAATACCCGCTTGAAACAGACAGATTTGTGTTGAATCTCGAGAAGAAACAGCTCCTAAAACGCCTGACGACTACCTCTCTGCCATCCTCACCAGCAATCCAGTGAATGAAAGGAAACAGATTTGTGAACCTTAAAATGTTTTGGTGACTAAACGATGTACATATATAAAAAAGATCTGCAACTTTTGTGAAATTAACTTTTAATAGTTAGAGAACCTGATTTTGTCTGTCTTGTCTTTCCGGTGTGCATGCAAGCTTGCTTTTGCTTTTCAGCAGAATTGAACACAGAGACGCTAAGAATTCATGTGGAGATCTCCTGGTAGACTTGACATCACGAGCCACAGTTCCCGAAGAAGTTAGAGGTCAGTTCTTGACCTGAGTAACGGGAGACCCACCACACTATGCCCTTAAATAATCAAATTCTATTCAATTTCCAACATTAATGATCACTAAGCTGTTGTCTAACTGACCACTGTACACTTATTAACCGATATCCTCGAGTGGTTTTTAGATCTTGATAAGTGATGAAAAAAGTTATTTTATTAATTTATCTCATTTGAGTCAGTTTTATATTAAAAATACAATGAAGACTATTTTCATAGAAATGTTAAACTCATATTTGCTTCGTGTTATTGGTTTTTCTGTTCAAAGAAAACTATTTTTTTTGCGCTTTCCAAAAAATATGTGTTAATTAAATATATTCCTGATTCCGTTAAATTTCCACAGGCCCTGATAGTTACATGATCTATAAAGGCTGGTAAGGTAGAGTTATATTATTACAATGAACACGTTCAGAACGTGTTCATAAAATGTAAATCCCATGAAACATATATTCTGGAATATATTATTATAAAAATATATTATAAAGTTCATTTGTATTTAATTAAAATACAACAGCTCATCTATATATTTTATTTGTAAGTTGTAGGAGATTGATAGTTTATGAGAAAAAAAAATGATTAACATTAACCAGAATTGACCAAAGATGTTGTTATTGTGTGAAAACATACATAATTTATTTGTATATATAAAAAATAAAAAAGCAATCAAGTATGAATAGTTTTGCTGCATCATAATTTGCTGATAATGTATTTTGTAGTGTTGGAATGATTAATCAGAATCGGAATCAGGAATCGGAAAAATTGGAACATTTTATGGTATCGAAATCGGAAAAATTGGAAACTATTTTCCGATGCCAAAACCGATGTCTTTAATTATCTTTTATATTAGATTTTGATTTAAGAAACATCTTTCATAGCTTGGAGTAATAATAAAATAATAAATATTGATTTAAACTCACAAAGAGAGTAAGACTAAAATCTCTAGATTGCACCATCACAAGTCTGTTTTTACATTTAAGAAAATACATGCACATTTAAGATCTGTGTTTACAGTAATCGGGACAAAATAACAATTTTATTGTAAAATAGTTAGAGATTTATAAAGAATTGGAATCAGAATCGGTAATTGCATTGGAATCGGGAATTTAGTCCAGAATCGGTAATTGTATCGAAATTGGGAAAAATATTGGAATCGTCCCATCGCTAGTTGCCAATTAAAATGCCTCTTCTTCTATAGAAAGTGTAGATGAAGAGAGGATGTAATTAGAAAATAGCTAACAGACAATACAAGATAGAAAAATATGAAATACTATATAGAATACTTCTCAGTGTATGTGAGTAGTAGTAGTAGTAGTAGTAGTAGTAGTAGTAGTAGTAGTAGATCTGAGAATGAAAATTCTTCTGACTTCCTGTTGTATAATTAAGATAGGAAACATTATACACATTCAGGAATAACAACAGGATAATGGCATTTGATATCAACTCACAACGCACATGTGTGCCTTTATTTACATCTCCGCCATGACAGTTGCTACTCATACCTAGAAGAATTGCTTCATGTAAAGGTAAAGAGTTTCATCAAGGGCACATAACTCGAGTATTATGTATCTTTTTTTCTTTCTTTCAAGAAAACTGTTGTCATGCAAGCTGGAAGTCCTTAAGTCTGAAGGGCAATCATCTGTTACAGATGGATCTAAACTTAGCTTCTAGTCCTTTGTTTTGTATTATCTCTGTCATATTCAAGGATTAATTTTTTATTGTTGTTCTTGGTGTAGGAGGTGTCCGTGTTATTAGTGTTTGAGGGTGTTGGTTTTCTAGGTGTAGTGGTTTAGATAGAATAGACTGTCGCGGTTCCAAAATCACTGTCTCCATTTTTTTGTTTTTCTTTCTTCACCCCCTCCAGCTGTTTTCTCTTTGTCTTCCTTTCCTTAATCAAAGGATGCAAAAGTTAACGCACCCTAAACATATGAATAACATCCGGTTTCAGTGAACACGTTTGCTTTCCCTTTCTTTCTGTCCTTGACTCCTTTATGCACGTCGGAATTCAGATGTATTAATTCAATAATTCAAACAATTGACTTTTTACTTTAAGATGAAATTAATTCAAATAGAATCAACAAACTCCCAAGCTACTTTGGTCACAAAAATTTTGTTCTGGAATTAATTAGAGTCGTTTGTTTGTCTTATGGGAGTGACACCTCTAACATCACTCTGCCTAAATGAATACATCCCGCCTCAGCCCAGTTCTACTTGCAGGCCCCAGCCTAGGCTTCTTGGCCTGGGCATCAAATCTCACTTGTGTAGTATCTGTTCCGGCAGATACTGCACTTAAGATAATTTGTACCAGTCAATGGAGGGGAAACCCTCTATACTGGGACAATTATTATTTTTGGTAACCAGAGTGCCCCCTTTTTGCCTACTTTTAGGGGAGCTGGTTTTTACCTCACATTAAAAACGGCCTTGTGCCTAATTTGCTCAGTGGGGGAGCAAATAAATACCATCTGTTCCAGCAGATACTGCAAGCTATGACTAGCTATGACTAGCAAAGACCAGATGTGGGGGCAACCCCACATGCCTGACCTTTAACCAGCTCCCATTTCCCACCTCTCGGGAGCTGGTCCTCTTTTTCCCTTCCCCCTCCCTTCACTCCTCACATTAAAAATTGGCCTTGTGCCTAATTTGCTCGGTGAGGGAGCAAATAAATACCATCTGTTCCAGCAGATGCTGCAAGCAAAGACCATTGCCCTTGTGGACATCAGTGATTGGTCAATGTAGGGGAACCATTCATACCAATTGTCACTATTCAGTTCCCCTACTCCTCGGGGAACTTCCCTCCTCTATCTACATTAAAAACGGCCTTGTGCCTAATTTGCTCAGTAGGGAAGAAAATAAATACCATATCCTTCCAAGGAGCAGGAGGAGGCTTCGGAAGTGCGATTTACACTACCGGTCACGTTGACTGAATCCACCAGCTGAGGGATTCCCAGCAGCAGCAGTTCAACCAACCCTTCTCAGGACTAACCAACCAGCCCTTATCAGGGCTAATAAGTTTTTCTACCACTAATGCGATTCACTACTGCTTGCCTCCTGAGACCGACCAGCAGTGAACTTTCCACTCCAGCGGCTCCTGCTCATTCCTGCGACTTCCAATCTCCAGCAGCTTCCAGCGCCTCCTGCAGCTTTCTGGCAACCTCGCCTGCACCTTGCTCCTCCATCCTGCAACCTTACCTGCACCTTGCTCCTCTAGACTGCAACCTCTACTAACTAACTAACTAATGAATTAATTTTATTCAAACAGTTTTCACTGCATAAATATATGCAAATATTAGGGGGGAAATAAGTTCAATCCAGCGACTGACACCCTTTCTAACTCAACAATAAACAACAACATATGCAAATAATAAATAAAATATTTATCAATATTCAAATTTTATTTTTAGCTGCAATATTTTAAGTCTAAAAAATTCTTATTTTTTACTTTACTAGAATATCTTGTTCTTTACTTTTCCAGGTTGAATTTCTTGTCCTTTACTTTTCCAGGTTTAATAAAATCTTAAGAATATTACTTTTCATGCGCGCATTTTTCCATATAATAACAGTTTGATATAATGGACTTGAACAGACCCATCACCTCTTTTGACTTTTATGGAACAAATCTTTTTTTTGTCATCAACAATTAACTCCAAAACTCTTCCCAGCAGCCAAAATGGTCTAGACTTGGCAGGATTCTTAACAAGAACCACATCATCAACATTGATTGGGTTCTGAAAATTGACCCCGTGCAAATCTTTACACTGTTCTCTCAAGCTCAACAGATAATCCTGATACCAAAGCTCATGGAATCTAGTCAACATAGAATCATGAGCTTCGGTAGATTTTACCACATTTAATCTTGAAGAGAAGTTGGATTTCCAAACATCCTGATCATTCAATTTCAGTAAAAGTCTCAAATTAGCGTTAGGACAAAGAAGAACATCTATAAGTGAGAGATCTTTAGTTTATAGCACTTTGAACATCTGAAATTACAGTAAGGAGATCAAAATATCTAATTCGGGAATGCCTATTTGTTTTATATAAACATGATTTAATAGTCCTGATTATACATTCCCTGTACTCCCAACCCAAGCAGCATATAAAGGCATTCTAATATGATTAATATTATACACCTGAAAATTTTCATTGAATTCAGAGGAGGCAAAAACTCCCTCTATAAGATTGCAACCAGCTGTAAAGAATCTGACATAATCACTGTAAATATGAGATGGGATTCCATGTGTATTAGCAAATCTAATCAGAGCTAAAATAAATGTGAGTGCTCATGTCTTCAACCAGCTCTATGTGAACAGCTCTGATATTGAGGCAAGTAAATATAAGCATGTACATTTTACTAATACCTTCGTCACCCTTTACTCAAACATGTCCAGTATAGTCAATCTCAGTATGTAAAAAAGATTTAATGAGATTCACTTAGTGTTTTCAAAGATTGGTAGCCTTAAATTTTAACACAAAACAGACCTAGATATTAATTTTTTGATGGTTTGTCTGGCCTTGGGTATCCAAAACCCAGAAAGGTGGATTTTATTTAAGGTTGACTGAATACCTAGTTGTTTACAACTTTTATGATATTCTATGATAAGTTCAGTTAAATCATGATCAATAAAACAGGATTGATAACTTCATAATCATAATTAGTGATTTTACCTATTCTACCTTTAGCCCTGATTATCCCCCTTTTATCTATGAATAAATTAATATATTTTATTAATTCAGGTAATTCTTTACCCGGAGGAGACTGAAGGTAAGCAAGTTCTGCAGGAAAGCTTTGTTGCTGCATTACATTGAGTAAATAAATTTTAGCACAACTAACTACTAGGATTTAGATTTACATGTTTTGTTTTATTTCGGACCTTAAATATATTAGTAGTTGTAAAGTGGACATAAAAGTCTCTCAAGTCCAATACTAGCACTGAATTTATAATACTGCATGATGACCAGTGTTCTTTTTTTTCCCGACCTGTCTCATCGGTCGTTCCCATTCTCTACATGCTCCCCCACCTTATGACCGCAACATCGGTGTTTTGTGGTCACTTGTTGAGACAGTTCTGTATAGTCGTGAGTTGGTCCTTGCATTTGTGGAGACAATGGTCTTTGTGGTCGTGTTACTCTCATGCTGCATCATGGGATCGAACTTGTTGATTTGTGCCTGATCTGGTCTTGGTTATCCACCTCCATATCAGCGTCAAATGTGTCGTCAGCCATCAGTACGTCATCATCCGTTTTTTTCACACCCATCCTCTTGATAGAAGATAGCATAGGAATGTGCTATCTTCTATTCTTGGCCTTTGAGGTGGTGATTGAAGAGGTTGTTGGATGAACGAATAATCTGGCATATCCTTGATAGGTTGGATCTTCCAAAGAAAATGACGATTGCATAATCCTGCCACTTCCATCCAACCATATCTGATATTGTCTATTACCCATGATCTCAACAACCCTCCTTGTTTTTGCCCATTATTGCAGATTTGGCCCCTCCTGATTCTGCACCTAAACGGATTCACCAACCTGAAACTGTTGGAGTAGACAGCTGTGCATGTTGTACTCTTCTTTGTTTAGCACATACCTTTTTACCATTGCCATTTCTCTCAATTCTTTAGTTTCTGTCCACCGATCATGAATCTGGTGATTCTCATAAAGTATAGAGAGGTGATCCCTTATTGTTCAACCATATAACATTTCAGCTTGTGTTAATCCAATGTCCTTGTGTGGTGTGTTCCTATGAGTCATCATCGCCTGTGCTGCTCAATCATAACGTAGGTGGCTGTAGCCATAAATGCTGTCCAGTCTCCTAGGAATGATTTATATTCCAATTCGTCGAATGGTGGCCCTCCACCAAATGATATCTCCTCTGGTGCACCATATATGCAGAACCAATCCCTCAATGCATCAGGACAGCGTCAATCCAGGTGATGTATTGGTCTGCATATACCATGTAACTCTTTCCATGCATATCCAGTAGGTCCGTGACAGTCTTTTGGAATGGGAATTCTGGGTTTGAGGGTAGTATTAATGGTTCTCTTACTTGGGATGGGGCGATCAAATTGAATTTTCGACATTGTGTACTTGTTTTTCAGACACTAGTGTCTAGACCGGGTCAAAATAATTTTTGTCTAGCATTAGCTAACATCTCATACACCCCATGATGGGGGGAGTGGTGCCTCTAGTACCTCAGCTCTAAGCTTCTTTGGTATTAGAATTTTATCTCCTTTTATGGGCACCCCTTCCAAAAAATATAGTTGGTCTTGTATATATATCGCTAACGTTCAGCATTTTTGTCAGTGGCCATAGCTGCCACGATTCTATCCCAAGTTACAGCTTTAAATTTGAGGTCATATGTAGCTGTGATTGATACTTGTATGGCCCCCTCGATCTGCTGAGTAGTATCAGTGGTCTTTAATCTGCTATGTCTTGATGGTGCCGGGTATCAAGAAATGTAGTCTGGTGCAGCATTAAGTTTTCCAGGAATGTGCTTAATCCAGAATCTATACATCAACGACCGTTCTTTGAAAGAAAACAGGTGAGGGTTCTTTATGCTTTCCAGGATTTGATCTGAGAATATTTTTATCAGTGTCTGGTGATCCACTGTAGCCAATAAATCTGGGCATCCCAAAACGAACATCCTACAAGACTCCAACCCGTATATCAATGCCAGTGTTTCACCCTTGTTATAAAGGGAAATAACCGAAAAGAAAAGAGTTATCTCCCCTGGATCGGAAAAAGGAAGACTTTTCAAGATGGCTGACACAGCATTTCACATAGTTGCTCTAACGTTTTACTATTTTTCTGTTTAAAAAAATAAATAATTTGGTGCCAAAATGATGTCTTCTTGTAATTCTCACATTTAATAATCAGTTATATTCCGTGACGACATAACAACCCTCTATGGGGGAGTAGCGAGATTCTACATCCTTTGTAAACTGGGATCTGGCCCAAATCATTTTCCAGTAGTCCTTACTACAGTCAGGTCCTAATTCCATTGAGTATTAGCAGTGTTTTTGAAACAGAAAATACCCAATGCCAAGTTTGCTATAGTCCATTGAGAGGCAAGTTGCCCCGTTTATCTTGATTGTTTTAATCTCCTCCTCGATTTTCTGAACAATGTTTTCTTTTTACTTTTTGTAAAGCTCATTTAGAGTAGCATCCCTATAAAATTTGCGGTCCTTCATTCACAACAATTCTCAAAAGGGAGGCATGATATCAGCCTGTGAAAATGCATACAATATCTGGTTAACCAGTCCAAACCATAATCTGACGCTGGTGATGTTCGCCAGCATCGGGAAGTTTAGAATGGCTTCAGTCATTGTTTTAGTTGGCCTTATGCTGTCAGCCATTATTAAAAAGCTGACAAATTCGATTTCCTTGCCTGCAAATTGAAACTTATTGGGATTGAAGACGATTCCATTTTTGCCACAATGGTTGACATAGTCCACTGTGTGCCAGAAAGCAGATTCCATAGCTTTATCCCAGAGAAGGGTATCATCAATGCAACGAGTCATTCGGAATATGTCTACCATAATGTTGTCGAACCGGTGAGTGTATCACTTCACCAGAGGCGTGGAAAACTTGGGGTGCCCTAAGGTACCAATAGCATCCCCACTCTGTTATGAATGTGTTTGTATCTCAGGCCGTTGGGGAGAACAGTAAACTGTGATATCCATTCTATGCATCTAAAACTGTTTTCTTCACATCGGCACCACAGACACTTGATTAAATGGGGACAGACTATGATGGGTTTCCCTCATCATTGCAGCATTCAATTTCTGTAGGTCCACTTTCCTTCTTGGTGTCATGTCTTTTTATGATGCGACCACCATCCTCGAACACCAGCATGAATATTATATCCAGTCGTCTCCCTGACATCACTTGTAATGGTTGATAGAGGCAGGTATTGAATGCACTTGGATTTAAAGTGCTCCCATAACCATTGTTCCAAACGTTTATAGAAATGAGACAACAACGAAATGGAAGTTTTATTCTATATTAATAAACTTTATTTGTTACCTTCGCTAGTAGCTTTATTAGAAGAGTACAAGAGAGAAACGTATTAGTAAGAGAGTTCAGTGTTCATACACACTTGTATTATAGTAGTGAAGAGTTTTAGTGTTTCTAGCTAGTAATCGTCGGTACAAAGGAAGCCGGTTAAAAGAAAGAAAGGGCAAAGACTTCAGTGCATTGCCGGGTTGTCATGAGTGTGTGTGAGTCGTATCAATGAGGACAGCTCTTTAGCATGGCAAAGAATCTTCATTTGGGTATAGCACGCCGAAGCAAGTAGGAGTTTTAAGAGAAATATAGCTAGCTTGTAATACCTAGGCGATGTGTCCTTCAGGGCAGAGCACCGTGAAAGAGAGAGAACGACTCATGATTTTGCCTTTTATATACTTGGTCACGTGACTGAGAGCTGGCTTGTGATTGGACAAGCCAGGGAGAAATAGATTTCAAATCTCGAATTTGTGAGAAGTAGTCTGCTTGTTTGTAGTGGCTGCTACACGTTCCCTATTATTTTCAATAGGGGTATATGGGATTCTTGTAGGTTTGCTAAAAAACATTTTTCTTTGGCAGTGACATAGCAAGGGAAGGGCGGGTGATGTGCGGTCAGCACATGCCAGGTGGGGCGGCATTTTGAGAGGGTAAAAAAAATAAATAAAAATAAATGAAAGCTAACAAAAAATCTGAAATTTAATGCCGAAAAGGTTGTAAAACATCAAGACTTTCAGAGATATCAGAATCAGAAAAATGTGTTCCTATTTTATAAGCAACACACGTCAGAGGTGGCATTTTTAGGGGTTAAAAATAGAAAATAGAAAAACTAAATAAAAGCTAATAATACAAAATCGGATTTTTTTTACCGAAAATGTTGTAAAAAAATCGGCACTTTTGGAGGAATCAGAAAAAATGTGTCCCTATTTTACGAGTGTCACCTGTCAGGGGCTGCATTTTGAGCAGGCAAAAATAAAAAATAGAAAAAATAAATAAAAGCTAGCAAAAAATCTGAAATTTTATACTGAAAAGGTTGTAAAAAATCGGAACTTTGTTTTTTTTCTTTAACCAGACTGACTTTGTTTGATAAAATTGTTTGGCCTACTGCTGAATTATTTTTTATAAAGAATAAAATTGAATAAAATTTATTTTTACAATGATCTTTATACATTTATACTGCGAATAAACATAAAAATATATATATAAATGAATATCAAACAAAGTCACTTTCATTTAGGAAAAAAGAAAGAAGCCAACTTCATACCCAGTGTATAATTTTGATTTTAAAAAAATAATAAATGCGGTTTTTCCTATTTATTTTATGCTTTTATGCTTATTTATATATCTATTTTTATGCTTATTCGCTAGGTAAATGTCTAAACATTCTTGTAAAAAT
This sequence comes from Euprymna scolopes, assembly GCF_053919585.1. Lineage (NCBI taxonomy): Eukaryota > Metazoa > Mollusca > Cephalopoda > Sepiida > Sepiolidae > Euprymna > Euprymna scolopes. The sequence continues at coordinate 15,879,833 of NC_136524.1, read as the reverse complement.
AAACTTTATTCAATTTTATTCTTTAGAAAAAAATAATTCATGAGTACGCCAAACACAATTTTATCAAACAAAGTCACTTTTGTTTAAGAAAAAAAAAGAAGCCAACTTCATACCCGGTGTATAATTGGGATTTTTTTAAAAATAATAAATGCGGTTTTTCATTTATATTTTTATGCTTATTCGCTATGTAAATGTCTAAACATTTTTGTAAAAATAAACTTTATTCAATTTTATTCTTAAGAAAAAATAATTCATGAGTACGCCACACAGAAATTTATAAAAAAGTAGTTTTGTTTTGCCATCAAAAACATTGACTTCAACTCTGTTGTTTGATTTTAAAAATAATAAACGTGGGTTTTAATACATAATTTTATGTTTATTCACTAGATAAAAATGAAAAAAATAAGTTTTTTTTCTGTAGAAAGTTGTTTTTATGACGGAATGAAATTTGGCGCTGCCTACTTTTTGGTGAGCTGGCGTCCTGGCGGGCCAAAAAAGAATTATCGGTTTAAATACTGCCTAATTTCTGTCAAGTTTCGAACAATCACGGAGTAATTAATTTTTTTTCAAACTATGAAAAAAATTTTATAATCACTGACGTATTTATAATTAAACCGAAATTTATTATGATGAATTAATTCTGGTGATAGGATTTTAATTTTTAACTTTTTTTTTATTGATATAATAATTGTAAATGATAATGCAAGACAAATCTCCTTAGAACGCGTACCTAACTTAGAAAAATCGACTTGCTTGCTTTTAAAAAAGAGTAAATATTTAAAAACATGTATATTTCTGTGAGAGATACTTGAATCCTGTTTAAAACTATATCGTCTTTAAGAATGGTTTTAAACTCTATCTTCAATTGACATATATTCCATAGATGTTTGATTTTCATACCTTGCCAAAATTAGTTCCTAAATTTAATTAAATTAAAATAAAAATATAAAAAGCGATTTTTAATGTTTTTGATTCATTTGAGATTTTATCTGTTTTTGTTATAATTAGCTGGTGGATTTTGTCCAGTGTCCTTTTGTCCGATCGCCCAGGTGTATATATGTATATATGCATACATGTATATGTATATATATGCATATGTATACATATGTGTATACATGTATATATATATATATATATATATATATATATATATATATATATATATATAAAATAAAATAAAATAAAAATTACAACTGACTTACTCGTTGTTTCATCAAATACTTTTGCATGCAAAATCCGATCCCGCATTTTGCTAATTCCTACCCTCTGATGAGAAGGAAAGTATTTCTTCGAAACTCTGCGGATTAAGGACTATCCACTTATTTAGTGTTTCCTTTTCAGATTAAATATGTTTTTAACTTATTTCAAAGTGTTTTTTAACATATTTTATTAACTATTTGCTCATATATATATATATATATATATATATATATATATATATATATATATATACGTGTGTGTGTGTGTGTGTGTGTGTGTGTGTGTGTGTGTGTGTGTACTAGTGATGGGACGATTCCAAATTTTTCCCGATTTGGAACCTGATGAATATTTTATTAGCTTCTTCAAGAGATGATGTTAAGATGAGGATATCATTTACATATCTTGTGAAGAAGATATCGGATTGGTAATTATATAGTACGTCCTGTTCAAGTCTGTTCATGTAGAATATGGCCAGAAGACCAGATAGACTGGATCCCATGGGAAGTCTGGATATTAGTTTATATGTTTTATGTTTATATTGAAAATGTGTGTTGTCCACTATTATACTAAGGAGTTGGTGTATGTCTTCCATTGTGAGGTTAAAACAGTGTAAATTATTATATGCGATGTATTCTGTTATTAGGTTTACAGCTGGGTGTGCAGGAACCGATGTGCAGAGTGAGACAACATCTAGGCTGAAGGCGTATCTGTTGCGTTGTAGATGTTGGGATGCTGATGATTGAAGTCTGTGCATGACTTCCTCAGAACTGGTAACGTGACCTGGACAGGTGGAAAGTAGAGGGTTGAGTATACAGAATATTTTGTATAGTGGTCCTTCTATACTTGATACAATGGGTTTAATTTGTGTAGATGGGCTGTTTTTGTGTGTTTTTATTAGGTGGTAGAATCTGGGAAGTTTGCTGTTTTTAGTAATGATATTTTGCATGTATTTATTGGGTGTGTTTCTTTTTTGCATTAACTGCTTACATAATTATTGAAGCTTCAGAGCTTCTAATATCTTACAAAAACTTTAAAACAACAGCGGCTAGTTATAATGTATCAAACAGAATTTTAAATTAAAATCTTACAAAAAATAATAATTTAAACAATGACAGTTTATAAGCACATAATAGAACATGAATTACTTCTGAACAGAAAGCCTGTAGACAAGTAAAAATGAATTACCTCCCTTGAACATAATTGAATGAATTAATCTTTGACCGTTTGAATTTAAAATACCCAAGAGAATTATTTCCCCTGAACATTTAACATTAATTAATCTTTGAGCGTTTGGATTTAGATCTAAATAAAACAGCCATTTTGCAATTTACATCCTAGAGAGAGGATTCATTTCTCCACTGATGATGGGTTATTACCCGAATGAACCTTTGGAATTAAATATCACCCACAGTTCAAATTCAGGTAGATAAGGGAATAAATATATATTAAAAAATATATATAATAAATAATAAAGAAAAAAAAATTAAATTATTTATTATTCATTTATTTTTTTATCTTCACACAACGACTGTACATTCCTGCAATTGTTCTAGCCTTCAAAAAATACCTTTTAAATAAAAATGATTTCAAATATTTTCATTTAAATTTATAAATTTAAATTTTAAATAATCTCATTTAAATTTATTAAAAAAAGTTTTCTAAAATGTGTGACTTCCTATTTCTTGTTGCGCTTAAACCGAGCGATTACACACAAGGATTTCAAAAAGCACCGATACAAGACGTTTTTTTCTCTTCAAGAAGCTCGGCCTCTTAATTATAACATTATGAAGAAAAAGAAAAGAAAACTGCATCGGACTATCCTCTCTTTAATACAGCCATGTTATTTGGCAAAAATTCGGACTTTAACAACAACAAAAAAAGTAAATAAAAATGTTTTTATCATTTCATAACATTTTCAGGTGTCCAAATGTTCTTATTTAAATTTAATATCATATTTGTTTGTGAAGCCAATTAATTTAATTTAATATATTTTTATAATTTGAATTATATGTTTTTGTTTTGAAAAAACAATATTATGTTTCTTTTGTTTCATATTAACGTTTACATAATTCCTTTCAGATTAATGTTTACATACTTATTATTATTCAAATTATTGAAAAGAAATTGTTAAATTAAATTAAAATTAAAAAAAGGGGAATTGTGTAAACATTAATCTTAAGGGAATTGTGTAAACATTAGTTCAATGAAAACAAATATTTTGAGGGTTTGTTTGAATTTTGAAGGTTTTAACAGGTTGTTATATGCCAGTGGGGGGGGGGGGCGAAAATAGTGGTAATCATATGCCAGCGGGAGGGGGGCAAAACATGTAATTATATGCCATCGGGGGGGGGGGCAGGTAATTATATGCCAGCAGAGGGTGGGGGATAGGTAATTATATGCCACTGGGGGGGTGGCAAATTTTACGACCGCCCAGGGCGGCAAAAACTGATGCTATGCCACTGCTCTTTGGGGACATCCACATGGTGCTATCCCATTATTTGAGGTTGACGTGTCAGCTTTCCATATCTGGTGTGGAAAGTTGTGAGGGATTAATTCCAAGTCTTTCAGTGCCGACTCAGATAAATAAAATCCCAATGTGTTCTCTGATACATAAACGACTTGTCTTGTTTCTTTAATACGTGTAAAAATTATTTCCTTAATGTGTAGTAGGTCGTCCGTGATCTGACATATCCTATGGATGGTTGGTATTAGCACATCGCTAGTGCATCCCAATACTTCCAGTATTTCAGTGCCACTCAAACATGTTTGAGTACAAGTATCCACGACTGCCAGGATATGGTGTATTCGACGGTAAGTTCCCTTATCTAAGATGCGCTCAAATTTTGCATGGGACTCCTGTATCAAAGATACTTTGACTTTTTTGGAGGGAGATGGTTTGGGGGGCTTCTTTTGAATCTACCTCTGCTCCATGCAAGATGTGGTATTGTTGCTAATTTCTGTCTGTTCACAAAATGCTGGTCTTCCTCTTTCGTTACTGCTAAGTATTTTTGACTGGTGTCATGTTGAATCACTTGTTGACTCTGTTGTCAACCTCTCTGGTTTTTTACACACTTTTCGTAAGTGTCCAGTAATTCTGTAATTATAGCATCTGAGCTATCTTGCCGGACAGTTCTTCCATCCTTTTAGCCCATTAGGGTGTGATGTCATCCCACATCGTTCACACGGTTTACTTCAAGGGGTTTTGGATTTCTCCCTCTCCTGAGACAGGTCCTTTTCGGACCTCATTGTGCCAAATGCTGAACGCTCATTTAGGCTGCTTTGCAAGTGAGGAGTCAATGTAGCCATTGCCTCTAGACTAACCAGTCTGTGGAATTTCTGTCCTACTGTTGTCAAAATATTGGCTTCAGCCAACAACTTGCATTGGTATTCTGTATTTGCAAGTCCCCCAATCAGTTGACCAGCCACCATGTCCTCTGAATAGTTTATAGTTAGTCGGCAGCTCTCATTAGGACACTGGACAGTAAAATTGCAAACCTTCACTTAGTACAAAGCATTGATAAAAACTGTGTGGGACCTGCCCTTCTTGCTGTCTCATATTTCATATCAGAAAGTTAAAACTATTCATAACAAAATTTTGTAGAGTGGTCATTCAAGGGACGAGTTAACAGAAGTTTGGTAAGTGGTCATTCAAAGGATGAGTTAACAGAAGTTTGGTAAGTGGCCATTCAAAGGATGAGTTAACAGAAGTTTGGTAAGTGGTCATTCAAAGGATGAGTTAACAGAAGTTTGGTAAGTGGTCATTCAAAGGATGAGTTAACAGAAGTTTGGTAAGTGGTCATTCAAAGGATGAGTTAACAAAAGTTTGGTAAGTGGTCATTCAAAGGATGAGTTAACAGAAGTTTGGTAAGTGGTCATTCAAGAGATGAGTTAACAGAAGTTTGGTAAGTGGTCTTTCAAAGGATGAGTTAACAAAAGTTTGGTACGTGGTCATTCAAAGGATGAGTTAACAGAAGTTTGGTAAGTGGCCATTCAAGAGATGAGTTAACAGAAGTTTGGTAAGTGGTCATTCAAAGGATGAGTTAAAAGAAGTTTGGTAAGTGGCCATTCAAGAGATGAGTTAACAGAAGTTTGGTAAGTGGTCATTCAAGAGATGAGTTAACAGAAGTTTGGTAAGTGGTCATTCAAGGGACGAGTTGACAGTTCTGCAAGTGAGCCGCTTATGTCAGGTGGTGGGTAGAAGTTGCGATGTAGTAGAAGTGCCACTTCATCTGTATTGCTGGGGCTGATATTTGTTGTATCTTCCATTTATCAGAGTTGTATGGAGCTCCACCATCACAAGTAATTTTCTTTGGTACACCATAAGTTTTTAGGGTTTAGAATGCTTTTAGGGCACAACCTAATAAAATAAATAATTCAATACAAGTTTCTGAAATGACGAACGCAACAACTTCATAAAATGTAACATAGAAAAGGTTTATTAAGGAGAATGTTATATGTTCCTTGTCAAAAGCTGGACATGGGCCACCTGGTGGTGTCGCAGTAGTTATTCCCAGTGGAATCATCAATACCGGTAGAGATAACACCGAGGTGGAGAGAGAGAAGAAAAGGGAGGTCCATTCTGTTTGGTGTCTCTCTCTCAGTAAGGATGAGTTGTTCTTTTTCAAACCGGATGTTGGCGATTTCCTTGGGGATAGGAAGTATGTACCCCTGACTGGTCAGTATGTGGCCAAATGGCACAGGGGAGAGGCATTGATTCGAGGAAGAAAAAAGTTCCATTTGTTTCTGCTACAAGTTCTTGATGAGCCGTTCCACTCAAGTTAACAAATTTACCGAATTTCCATGACTAACAATTACTATATTGTTCAATTGACTACTGTACACTCTTAGTCCTTATCCTCGAGTGGTCTTTAGGCCTTGATAAGTGGTGATGCATAGGTAAAAAAAGAAAAATAATTCATAAAGTGTCTGCATAAAATATTTCGTACTATGTTGATTCAGGCATCATTGAAGATACCTATGTTTAACCGGAATACCTGTCAGCATATATCATATATTTCCATCCAGCCATGTTGTTAACTGGAAGGGATAGTCTGGGTGTACATGTATAGTTTGTTCTGCATATTCCAAAACTTTTCAATGTTTGAGACTAGGTTATCCTTATTCTCAGAGAACCCTTTTTCTATTGTAAACTTGAAGCTCAAGTATTTGTCATCTACTTTAGCCTCTTACTGTATTTGGATGGAAGATGTTTCCTAGTTGTACTGAGATTCTATTTCAGTTTTCAATGCTTTTTTCCATATTGTTTGATTCAACTGCTATGACTTTGGTGATAGGTGCAGGGATATGAGTTATATTATATATCAAGCTTTGCTCTCTAGTGTTTAATATCCTGAGATATTAATTTCATCTAAGTTATGATTACTGAATATTGGCACAAGAGGTTTTTGGTCAATAACGAGTATCAGATGGGGGCAGCTTCTCCTTTGATTGGTCTGTAATGATTTTCAGTGGATCTAGTGAATTGGGAGCTAGCATATACAACCTTTCAGTGTCTTGGTTCACAAATGAGGGCCATTGTAGATGGGCACTTACAATGTTCTTGGAGTAAGGTAAATCCTATTCCTGTTCAGCTCCAGTCTGTAGTCAGGCATGTTAAGCGATCTATTTTGAATGTTCAAATGCCATCCTGGATGCTGTCTAGGATTTTATCCTTGAACTGCTGAAAGAGTTGCTCCAATGTATTGCCCTAATAAATCCTGCTGTTATGTTTAAGTAGTTCCCTGAAAGGTGGCGTGACTGGTGCCTGGGTAAACACATATGAAACCTGGTTAATCAGACCAAAGAAAGATCTAACAACTGTTATATTTGTTGGAGATGGGAAGTCTTTGATGCCCTCAATAAATTTTTAGAAGGTATCACAAGCAACAAACTCCACATCGGTTTTTGCAAAATGAAATTTATCTGAATTGAATACGATTCCATTTTAAGCACAAAGCATGATGTATCTAATAGTCTGCCTAAAAAATAGTGTCATATCATCACCCCATAAAATGGAATCTCCCAAACAACAGGTCACACGAGGAAAACCTGTGATGCTGTTGAATCTTTTTGTGTAGCCATCATTAGATGCTTTGAAACCTTGGAGAACTCACAAATACTGGTATCTGCCCCATTCTGCCCCATTCTGTATTATGAAAGTGGTGGGATACCATGCTTTTGCAGTAAAAGGAACACTAATTCGATTGTTTTCTTTTTCCTGGGGGCATCATATTAACAAAGTTGAATGGAAAGGGTGTGTAGTGTGTCTCCTATCTTGTTGCTGTTTCAAAATCTGCAGGTCGATTGTTATGCATGCGTCTTTTTGTGGAACTGATCATTTTGAAACACCATGTTATTGATGTCCCAGCTGGCACTAGTTCAATTATGTTCAGAACAACATCTGTGTCTAGCTGGAATTCAACAACTTCTTTCCAGTGGTGGGGGGGGGGGATGGAATTGCTTTGTAAATGGCTTTGAGTTGGTAGTTGCCCAAGAATGTAATGGTGAGTGGTTCTCTCATCATGACCTGCAAATTTTGATGTATACATGTGTTGAATACAATTTTGATGTATACATGTGTTGAATACAATTTTGATGTATACATGTGTTGAATACAATTTTGATGTATACATGTGTTGAATACACTGCTGGCAAAATGACACATGATTTAATTTTCTAGATCTTTGTGATAATTGAGTGTAGCAGGGAAGGGCAGCATGCTTTGTGGTAGTGGGCAGGGTGATTTGTATATGCATCTGCAAGGAGCTAATGTATTGTCAGTTGGCTTATGGTCTACTTTTGTTGTAGTTACTTGACCCCTAAGGTGTGTTAGAAAGTAATTGATAATCCTTAGTTTTTTTAGGACTGTTTATGATAGGCCCTTAATTCTTGGGAAGATGTAAATTACCTCTGACCAAGTTACATCACCAAGTGACATTGTGGTGAGTAGGGATCTTATGATAGGCAGGTTGTTGTCATCAATGCCTAGTGCACACCCGAGATCATTTAATATATCCTCTCCAGTTGTACTTACTTTAGGCCCTTTATCTGCCATAACAGCTAATTGGGTGGTTCATAGTTTCACATTTGTATATATCAACCGTGCTCCCCAGTCATGGCATAGGTGCAGTCCATAAGCATTCTTTTGGCTGTTTTTACAGCTAGTTCGGCTTGGCTATTACTTTGGGGATAATGTGCGAATGATATACATCTCTTTATTCCCTTCATCGGATGATATCTCCTCCGGTGTACTATATGTGCAGAACCAACCCCTTTGATGAGCGGAGTACAGTGCCTCTAATACTTCAGCTCTAAGCTGCTTTGGTATCAGAATTTTATCCCTTTTTATGGGTACCCTTTCCAAACAATGTAGTTGGTCTGCCATCACCAGAATTGCCAGACTTTTGGTGGCAGTTTGTGTCATGACTTCAGAAACCTGTTGTTAATGTTTGGCATTTCTCATCAGTGGCTACAGCTGCCATGATTCTATCCCATGTTACAGCTTGAAATTTGGCGTCATGTGTGTATGCAGCTGTGAGTGATGCTTGCATGACCCTTTTGATCTGATGAGTAATATTGTTGGTCTCATGTGCTCTGTCTTGATGGTGCCGGGTATCGAGAAGTGCAGTCCAGTGAAAGAAAACAAGTGAGGGTTCTTTATGTTTTCCAGGACCTGATCTGAGAATATTTTTATCAGTGGCTCGTAGTCCACTGTAACCAATAACTCTGGGCACCCCAAAACGAACATCCTACAAGACTCCAACCTGTCAGTGCTTTACCCTCTATGGGGGAGTAGCGAAATTCTGTATCCTACCATGTCTCCTTCTCCAACATCAGGGGTCTACGTTCTAACCTTCCAGAGGTTGAAGCCCAATTACAGGAGACTAAACCAGACCTTTTATTTTAAGCGAAATTGGAATTGGACAGACTATTTCCCTAAATGAGTTTGTAATTAAAGGATACTCTAACCTAAATTCCAAATCTGACCCCTAAGATCGCCATGGGCATGGAATATGTGCCTATATTAAAGATGGCTTTCCATGTGGTAGGGACATCTCCAGAGAAGATCCTAACTTACCCTATATGTGCTTCTGAGTAGCACTAGCTCACACTACGGCATTTATATTTATTCTCTATCGCCCCCATAACAGCGGAGTTACTATCTTTTAAGCATATCTGAGAAAATTGACCGAGTTTTATCAGCATATCCTTCAGCTAACATTCACGTATGTGGAGACTTCAATGTTCACAATGTGGAATGGTTGACCCACTCAAACAAGACCGATGATGAGGGGAGATTCTGTCATGATTTCTCCATTGCTTATGACCTCACTCAGATTGTTCACGAACCCACCCATGTGCCCGACAATGACGGCCTTTTTCTCACAACTTGCCCTGAACTATGTTCAGTTTCCGTTCTGTCTCCTCTTGGATCTTCCGACCACTCAGTTGTATCAATTAAGATAAAAATGAAATGTAATAAGTCCTCAGACGTACCTCTCCATCGTACAGTATATCGATACACTATGGCTGACTGGGATAGTTTCCGTACACTTATATCGGATCTTCCTCTGCGTTCCATGTTTAAAAAGGATGTGTCGTCTATAGTATCAGACCTGACAGAATGGTTAATTGTAGGTATAGACAATTTTATACCCTCGAAAAAGTTCCAGAAAAAACCTAACAGCCAGCCATGGTTTTCTCCAGAATGTGCTGCTGCTATTGCGCACAGAAATCACTTTTTCCACTGCTTCCAACGTAATAGATGTATTGAGACTAAAGCCGCTTTCAGGACTGCCAGCAACCATTGTAAGAAAGTAATAAAGAACGCAAGATAGTTGTATGCTCAGTCCGTCAAGTCCAAAGTAGCTGAGCAGCGGCTTGGTTCCCACCAGTTTTGGCAAATTGCAAACAGAATCCTGAACAGAAGCGTGTGCTCTATCCCAACTATCATCAATGGACCAGAGTTAATCTCGTCAGCATCAGACAAAGCCAAACTCTTTGCCAAGAACTTTGCAGCTAATTCTACCCTTTGTGACCAAGGCCGCCAACCCCCAATATTTCCTCCTGTATCAGAAAACACACTATGTGATATACAAATATCTGTATGTGATGTTGCCAAGCTAATCAAAAACCTTGATTCCAGTAAAGCAACCGGCCCTGACGGTATTCCAATTATAGTACTCAAAAAACTTCAACCAGAACTAGCACCCATACTTACAAAACTGTTTAAACGTTGTCTTAAGGAAAACTGCTTCTGATCACCCTGGAAAATCTCATCAGTATGCCCTGTATTTAAGAATTCAGGTGATCACTCATTCCCCTCTCAGTACAGGCCAATAAGTCTCCTGTGCGTCATGAGTAAGTTGCTGGAATCTGTGTTAAATAGAGAAGTAATCAACCATCTCAGCAAAAATAACCTTCTTAGTGACACACAATATGGTTTCCGTTCTGCTAGATCTACAGCAGATGTGCTTACAGTTATATCTCATAGGATTAGCGAATCTCTCGACAGAGGCAACCTTTCTAGGGCAATTGCTCTTGACATATCAAGGCCTTCGATAGGGTATGGCATAAAGGTTTACTTCACAAGATCTCTAGCTATGGTATAGCTGGAAATGTCTTCTCAATTATTAAATCATTTCTTTCTGATAGGTTCATAAGAGTAGTAGTTGATGGGCAAAAATCAGAAACTCACAGCATAAATGCTGGAGTTCCTCAGGGGTCCATCCTTGGCCCAACTCTTTTCCTGATCTGCATTAATGATCTTCCAAATCACATCATTACATCATTCGTAAACATTTTTGCTGACGACACTATCATCTATGGTAGTACATCTAAGACAGTAAACGACCAAGTTCTCTCCGATTCTCTCTCCTCTGATCTTGATAACGCTGTACAATGGGGAAAGGAGTGGCTGGTTACTTTTAATGCATCTAAAATCAAGCTTCTATCTTTACATCATCAACGTTTTGATCCCCATCTGGCATCAATTAAAATGAATGGCTCTCGTCTTGGGGAGGCCTCAAGTTTTGACAGGCTTCTGGGCTTGACCTTTACTCCTGATCTTAAATGGAATACGTACATCAAATCTGTTGCCAAGGCCGCTGGAAAAATGGTCGGATCCTTCTATCGATCCAGTAGATATCTCACTGCTGATGCAATTCTCTATCTATATAAGAGCCAGATACGTCCAAGGATGGAATACTGTTGCCACATATGGGCAGGAGCTGCTAGAAAAGACTTGTCCTGCCTTGATAGGGTTCAAAATAGACTTTGTGGCCTGGTGGGAGATGTCCTTTTCTCTTCCCTGCAGCCTCTATCTCACAGAAGAGATGTTGCGAGTTTATCTCTGCTTTATCGTTATTTTCATGGAAAGTGTTCGACTGAGCTTCAATCTATGGTCCCTCCTCGCCAAACTTTCACAAGAAACACTAGACTAGCTGAAAACATTATCAATAATTTTCCCCACTCTTTATCTGTGCCTAAACCTAAACATAGATTCCATGATCAAAGCTTCTTTCTTAGAACTGCACGCCTGTGGAATTGTCTTCCATTTTCCTGCTTTCCAGCTGTCTATGATATAGTTGTCTTCAAGTCCAACGTAAACAAGTTTCTGATGAGCCGTTCCACTTAAGTTAACAAATTTACCGAACTTCCATTACTATTGATTACTATATTGTTCTTTTGACTACTCTACACTCTTTAACCCTTATCCTTGAGTGGCCGATCGGCCTTGATAAGTGATGACGCCTATGTAAAAAAAAAAAAAAAAATCCTTTAAGAAACGGGATCTGGTTGAACTCATTTTTCAATGATCCTTACCATAGTTAGGTCTTAATTCCATTGGGCACTGGCAGTGTTTCTGAAACAGAAAATATCTGATGCCAACCTTACTATAGTTTGTTGAGAAGCAAGTTGCCTTGTTCATCTGGAATGTTTTGACCCCCTCCTCAATCTTCTGAATAATGTTTTTTTTTTTTTTATTCTTGGAAAAAACAACAATTCTTGAAATGGGGACAATGATATTGGCCTGTAAAAATGCATACCTGGTTAACCATGTTCGTTGGCATTGAGAAGTTGAGAATGTCTTCAGTCATTATTTTAGTTGGCTTTACGCTGTCAGCAGTTATTAAAAAGCCAGCAAATTTGACTTTGTCGCCTGTATATTGAAACTTGTCGGAATTAAAGATAATTCCATTTTTGTCACAATGGGTGATATAGTACACTGTGTGCCAGAAAGTAGATTCTACAGTTTTATCCCATAGAAGTGTATCATTGATGCAAGTCTTTCAGAGCATGTCTACCATAATATTGCTGAACCGGCGAATGTACCTATTCTCTAGAGGCATAGTGTGCTCTAAGGTACTGATAATGTAAGCTGTGATATCCATTCTATGCATCTAGAACTGCTTTTTTGGTTTAGATGGGCACAACAGACACTTGGTTGAATGAGGATAGAGTGTGATGGGTTTCCCTCATCGTTATGTCATTCAATTTTTGTATACCCACCATCCAGGTTCGAAATTTTTTGTATGCCCACCATCTAGGTTCGAAATAATAGTCCTTTGTTTTCTTTAGTTTGTGAAAGATGAAGATTTTGTGTTTTTTCTTTGTTGTTTGAAAAGTCGTTGCTGTTTGTAGTGCATTTCCAGGAGTGTCAAGTTTCAGCCAATGGCGTGTTTGTGTTTGCTTTGCTCTAATTGTAAACAAAGAAGCGATAACACGAGACTGCGACGGCCTTGCCAGGTAAAGCGATTCCACATAGGACTGAACTTTACTCACTCCTTCGCTTGTGAAGCAGTGGCTCCAATGCAAGGATATAAAGCAAGAGTGACAACAGATACTACACTTTCATTTTAACAAAAAAATAATTTTTTTATAACCAGGAATTTTTAAATGAATGAAGAAAAAAAAACTGATTTAATCTATTCTTGTATTATGTTTTTTTCTCGTGAGATTATCTTTCCCAGGATTACCATCACATTTTTTTAGTGAGAAGTAGCGTAGTATCTTTTCTGTTATCATGATACCATATTCACAGGCATTATAGGAGGAATTTCCCAGGTATTACGCCCTCTATTTTGAAGTGGATACTGGAGTATCTTATCTGATATCATAATACCATCCAACATGTATTACTACATCCTTTTTGAGGAAGGGAGGAATCCTCCCAAGTTTTGCTTCGTTCTTTGGAGGGAGGGTAGTGTAGTATATTTAATTCATAATAATATATTCCTCCAAGGCATTATCACATTTTTGGGGAGAAACAGTGTAGTATATGTTTGTTTCTCAACAATACCATCCTCTCAGGAATATCATTTAGTATGTGTGTGTGGGGAGGGGTAGTAGTGTACTATCTATTTTGTTGTTATAGTATCATAACTCCTCTTTTTATTGAGGGGAGATCAAAGCATTTATACTCTGTGTGTATGTGGGGGTGGGGGGGTAGTAGGAGAGAACTCCAAAATACAAAAATACGAGCATATAATATATAAAGAAAGAGATAATATATATATACTCCTACAAATTTGGGATTTTTTTGTGTATATATTAAAAACCTTTTTTTCTATTTATTGGTATTTATTTGCTTCCCCACGAAAGCAAAATGTGACACAAGGTCGTTTTTAATGTGGAGAAAACCAGCTCCCCTAAAGAAGGGCAAAAGGGGCACTCTGGTAGGGACCAAAAATAATAATTGTCTTAGTGTAGAGGCTTTCCCCTCCATTGACTGAGGACAAATTAACTTAAGTGTAACATAAAAAATCTAGCTAATTTGCATATTCTTTTAAACATTCATTTTATTTAATTCCTTATTAATTTTTCTCAGATTTCTTATGGGATGATCATCTTTGTTAAGTATTACGTGTATTTATATTCATGCAAAAATTCTACATGATCTATACTTGCGTAATATTTGCGTAATATTTGCGTAAAAAAATTATAGGTAAAACAAACCTCTTTCTATATATATTTATTTATTTGAGTATATATATTTGTTTTAAAAATTTTGCCTACCAAATCCTTCTGTCAGTTTTTTTTTTTTTTACACAGTGGTCACCACTTATCAAGGCCCGGAAGCCACTCAGGGATAAGGGTTATTGCAAGTACATTATGTTAGTGTGGAGATTTGATAAAGTGTTTACTTAAGGGGGCGGTTCATTAAGAATTTGTTAACGTTGGACTTGAAGTCAGGTGGGAAGTAGACAGACGGAACAGAGTTCTACAGGCGTGCAGTTCTAAGAAAGAAGCTTTGTTCATGGAATCCGCGTTTTGATTTAGGCACAGATAAAGAGTGGGGGAAATTTTTCACAGTGGATTCAGCTAGACGGGTGTTTTTCGTGAAAGATTGGCGAGGGGGGACCAGAGATTGGAGTTCAGACGAGCACCTGCCATGGAAATAATGATAAAACAAGGATACGTCTCTTCTGTGGGAGAGAGGTTGCAGGGTAGAGAAAAGGGCATCCTCCACTAAGCCACAAAGTCTATTTTGTACTCTGTCAAGGCAGGATAGGCTGGTTTTAGCAGCTCCTGCCCAGATATGGCAGCAGTATTCCATCCTTGGACGTACTTGGCTTTTATATAGATAGAGTTTTTGGCCTACAGACATGAAACATAATATATAGGATATTTGAACCCATGCAAAACTTTATATTTGGGTTTTAGCTGGCGAAAATCGGTGCAAAAATGTGAAAATTAAAAAAATGGAATTGCCAGGTGAAGGTCGAATGACGACATTATGAATATACATGCGTAACATAATAGTTATTGGTTCATGTTTTAATTTTTAGCCTTGCAGCAAACATGTCTTCATAGATCAGGCCTTAATATCAAAGGAAAAGTAAATTGTGACCGAAAAGTTTTGGTTTCGATTCTCAGTGGTGCCGCATGAGTCATTTTTTTTGTCTTTTTACTTTTTAAAATTTATTACTTTATATTAGGTCCAATATAATATAATAATAAATACGAATATATATATATATATATATATATATATATATATATATATATATATATATTAATTACCATTTCTACTAAATATATATATATATATATATATATATATATATATATATATATATATATATATATATATATAGGAAAGTATTGTTACAGGAAAGTATTGTTAAATAGTATGGAGTATTCTTGCTTACAAAGAATTGTAGTTTTTCAATTTCTCTAATTGTCTTTCTTGTTTCTCGGTTGAATCTGTGTAAAAAAGTTCCATAGTCGTCTTGGTCCATTTTTGTTTTTTTGGTTATTCTTTGCAAGTACTTTTGCCTAAGTTTTTAACAGTCGTCTTCAGGCAGTTTATATATATATATATATATATATATATATATATATATATATATATATATATATATATATATATATATGATGATTGCTGCATCTTTCCAGATGATTACTGTCACATTGAGTTCTCCCAATCTCGTTATCCATGTCATCTCAGATGACTCTGCACTCCAGCCACAGATTTGTGTATCTTGAAGCAGATGTGATACATAAATTGACCAATTTCCACTGAGTTGACTTCCTCTGATGATTGAAGGTTATTCCTATGATCAATCACATGTCTTCTCAAACCAGCAGTAAGACTTGCAAACTTTGCTGCACGTTAAACAGATCGTTTGGTTTGGACTAATATGTGCAAAGTTGACCTGAACAGGAGTTTTGTGTGGCTTAAGGTGGTTGACTTAGCCAGCTTTTGACAAAAGCACTCGTTCACAAGTGTCACATTTCCAGCTGTGTGTGTCATGGTTAAGACCATCAATTAAACCTTTGTGAAGCTATAACTTCAGATTGCTGTGAGCCTGCTTTCTTTTCTCTAGAATATCACAACTTTCACGTACAAGCTTTTGCCACTTCAGCCTTTGTAGAGTAAGTTCTTTCCATGTGTTGATGTCGATTTGTAAGACTTTCAAATTATTCTTTGTAGAGTCTCTGAACCTCTTCCTAGGCTTGTGTTGAGGTCGCTTGCCATTTTCCAGCTCCCCGTAAAAAATTTGTTTTGGCAGCTTACAATCTTTCATTCGAACCAGGTGGCCCACCCAATGCATGTGAGATCTTATTACAGGGGTCTCAACACAAATGCAACATGATCTCACAAGGACATCAGTAACAGGTACTAGTGCTTGCCACTTGATGTTTAAGATACATTTCAAGTATTTTTGATGAAATCATTCAAGCCATTTAATATGCCTTTTATGCAATGTCCATGTCTCCGATGAATACAACAGTGTGGTTACCACGCAGGTCTTGTAAACGCAGATCTTAGTTTTGTCTGTGATGCCACGATCAGATCACACTCTCTTCTCCAAGCTTCCAAAAGCTACAGATGTCTTTTGAATTCATCTGCGGATTTCAGTGTCAAGACAGCCATCCCTCAACAGAGAACTACCAAGGTGGACAAATGAATCAACTACTCCTAGTCTAGCACCACAGACTATGATGTTTGGCTCCACGTATGACTGGCCTGGTGCAAGAGTAAACGTCGTCTTTGTTTTAGACAGACTGATCCTCAGACCAAAGGCAGTGCAGGAGTCAGCAAAGCTATCCATTAGATGCTGCATATCAGTCTCAGTGTGCAACAAAAAAACAGCATCGTCTGTATACAGTAACTCCTTGACCAAGATATGATGCAGCTTGGTTCTGGCATTAAATCTTCTAAGATTAAAAATGCGACCTGTGGTTTGAAACTTTAACATTACATCTCTATCACAATCTCGAAACACATGAGCAAGTAGAGCAGCAAAATATATAGAAAGAAGAGTAGGGGCAGGAATATCACCTTGTTTGACACCATTGTCAACTGGGATTTCATCAGATAATTTTCCGTTAAACGAGACTTGAGCTTTCATGTCCCTGTGCAGTTACTTGAATATTCAAACAAAGGTTGGAGGACACCCTACTTTCTCTAAGATTAACCAGAGAGCATCCCTGTTGACGGTGTCAAATGCTTTGGTTAGATCCACAAACACTTGATACAGTGGTATCTGTTGTTCAATGCATTTCTCCTGGACTTGCTAGGCTGAAAAAATCATATCTATAGTTCCTCTTCCAGACCTAAAGTCACTTTGTGACTCTGGAATAGCATTAGGACTAACATTCTCCAGCAACCTGTTTAATAGAAGTCGTGCAAGAACTTTCCCAGCAGCTTCCAAAAGCATGATCCCATGATAGTGGTCACAAACATTCTTTGGTCCCTTTCCTTTAAACAGGATCACTAAGACACCAGCAATCCAGTCTTGTGGAACAGGAGCACCTTCCCAGATTTCCTCAACAAAACCAAGGATAGCATTAGCAATATTCACACCTCCGATCTTAAGAAGTTCCACTGGAACACCATCCAAACCAGGTGCCTTGCCATTGCTGACTTGTGCGATAGCCAACTGCACCTCAACCAGACTAGGCAAACAATCCATTCTGAATATGATATCACATTGTGGTAGGCCATCAATTGCATCAGCATCTACTGCTGAGGGATTGTGACACACATCAGTAAAGTTCTCTTGCCATCTTTTCAAGATATTTTCTGGATGCTTAATGACAACAGAACCATCTTTCGACATCAGGGGAGATATTGAAGAGGTAGGAGGACCAAATAAGGAGTTCATAAAATTCCTTTAAATTTTTTGTGTCAAATGCCTTTTGGATCTCCCCATTATATTAATCCACCATTGGTTTTTCATTTTTCTTAGCTCACGTTGCAATATAGCTTTGACCTCTTTGTATTGTCGCAAATTAGTTGTATGATCAGAATGATCTTCACGAAGTAAAGATTCATAAATTGTCTGCTTATTCATCAGCAACTGATTAATTTCAAGATTGTTGTCATCAAACCAGTCCTTGTTCTTATCCCTCTTGAAGCCAAGAACTTCAGCACCAGT
>NC_136524.1:15569244-15856744 GCF_053919585.1 Euprymna scolopes | reverse complement strand
AACAAAAACCAGGTGAACCGCAGCCCCCCCCCCCGAAAAAATACAAATATATGAGTAACCACAACAATATAGTTTCTCCATTTAAATGGCTTTATTACAAGTATTAAACATAAATGCCATGCATTTCAATGAGTACAAGCAAGTCTATTAAAATGTCCCTTTTTCACCCTTCAAGTTTAACGTTCTGCAAATATTTCTATACGTTGAAGTTCCAGGTGTGCATTTTTCTTTTTTTTTTTATGAAACGCCAGCTTTTTTTCCAGAAATTATTTTTCCGCTGGAATAGTTGTCATCATTGATAACGTTATACGTTATTTAATAATAATTAATAAAACCGAATATTTGTTTTACGAAAGTTCCTGTTGATTCTTCTCTAAAATTCTCTTCTTTATAAGTTTGAATACATCGAATATTTTTCCTATTTAAAATGTGTAAAATTTAAATAGATTGTGTAAAACTATTTAAAGTATTGACATGTCGCCGTACAAACTGACGATTTAACGACTTAATGCCAACAATTTCAATTGCTTAAAAATTGCTACAAATATTTTTATATTAGATACATAATTTTAAAGTTAGCTAGATCTGTCAGGTCGAGGTGGTTTGTTTGATATAACGTTTTGTGTCATGACATACCTAAGGGCTCTGTTTTAATGTATGACGTCATCCAATGGGCACAGAGACAAACAAGATTTACAGAGCTTTAGTCGCAGGTTTTGATAGTTTCAGGGAATTTAGATAAACATGACAGATGGGAGATAATATCCATGAAAAATCTCACAATGAGTTTATCAAAATCTGGGAGACAATACATTTAGAAAAAACATTAAAAGTTGATGAAAGTTGTTGATGAGGACCCTCAGCCCGAATGAGATTCTATTTTTTAGGCGATTACCTGTGAACACCCTGAAAAACTTACAGAAACAAACAAAAACACTTGTTTTAGAATTTAGTAAGTAAGATAAGTTTGCAATACAAATTTGATGTAAAATGATCACACATTTTTCGGTAGCATTTTAAAGATATACACTTTTCTTTGTTGAAGGAAATTACTTGTATATTGTTTTTAGGGGGGGATTTTTTTCATGCTGAAATGTTAGTAATAAAAATAAAAAAACAAACCCTTTCTTAATCCTATCATTAACCCTTACTTACCCACAAACCTTACTTAACCCTACCGCTAAAGTGTGGATGAAAACAACCCCCTGCCTCCAACCTTCTATCCTGAAATCTGGGTAGCAACATACAAAGAGAAACAAAAGCATTTAACTGAAAGTTACATGTTCAAACGCTGATTGGAAAGTTCTTCAGGATGTTCATCTAGGAGCAAATATCTTAGAGGAGAGGGGTAGCCAAAGATATTAATCTACAACGATACTAAAAAGTTTGTTAAATTAAAAAAAATATATATTTACATGTAAACGAAACAAATTTAAATTAATTTGTTGCAATTTCAATATTTTGCCATCTTTACAATGTACTTGTCTTAAAAAGCTCTTTCACTTAAAAAGAGTAACAATGATGTTTGTTACCATTTTTTTTACCAGTTGTATGAATTTGAAAATCCTGCCAGATAACTAATCCATTAAAATTTTAAGTTTCCAATACAAATTTAATATAACAAAATTTTTTCCATTTTTATCTCAATTACTTGAATGACTATTCTCATCATAGTTTTGTCCAATCTGTCAGCCTGGTCTTCAAGTGCTTCTTTTTGAACTTGGAAATTTTTGTGTTGAACTGAACCCTGCTTTAATCCATGTGATAAATTGTTCTCGTTTCATCAGTCATGACTAGGCAGAGGTAATTAAGTGTTATTCTTGGTTATTATGCTGTAGTAAGGATTGAACTTTTAATTCCAGAAAACTGTTGTATCACTTGTCCTAGGTTTCACTATTTTTGATCCTTAAACTGCTTCACCTCAACATAGTGTGTGGCAAATTGCTGGATGACGTTTGCCTTCTAAAACAGCAACTTGTCAATGTGGAATCTGATGTGTGCCTTTGTCAATAACTGGAATTGGTGACAAACCGTGTCTTTGTGGCAGTGTCAACAAACAATCAAAATATGCTAATCGTTGTAACAGTTACGCATTCTAACTAATTGTTGTGGCCTGATTTGTTTACTACACAAGACTTCCCAATTGTTTTGGTTTATCAATGTCATGCAACACTGGGGACAAGTATAAGTTGACTTGGCTTACCATTATTTAAAAGAATGCTTCGTGCCTGTTCTCAGCTTGCCAAGCTGAGAACAGGCAACATCAGCTGAAAATTCCTGATGTTTCTGATATATCCATAAAGGGTTTTCTTAACTTGGTATTTTGTATCTAGCAACAAGATCACATCTACATAACAGATTCAATTGTACTATAAGGATTGTTAGAATATCCTGCCCATTCTAATATAATCAATATTTGGATCTTAAATTGTATTCTTTGTCATAGAATAAAATTATCATTCACTTTTTAACATAACAAAACATAATTGAGATAATTGTGGAAAAATACCAATTCAAAAAATAACATACTACACCTGTTTCTATTTAACCTGTTGCTGGGCAGATATGGATGTCGAATTCACAACCCCCAAAAATGAAATTGAATTAACACACACAAATATTGAGATAATCATATACTTGACAAATCCCAAAAGATTACAATTGTGAATTATAACAAAGGCTTCAAGTTGATGGACCACATCCTGAGAGAATAATTGAGCAAAAGATGTCAGATAAGCATGAATGAAAGGCAGTTTGGCTTTATTCTTGGACAAGATAAAAACTAATTCTTGAAGCAAACGCAAGAGGAGTAAGAAAAACTTGTATTTAGTTTTTATGAATTTGAAGAAAGCTTTTGATGGACTTTGCATAAACTAGGATCAAATGAGTGGTTGGTGAAGATGGCTTAAATTTGTGTTAGAGTAAACAACTTATCTAATGTTAAAGTAGGAGTACATCAAGGTTCTGTACTGAATTTATCGCGTTTCATTTGTATATCAAATGTGCTGTGCACAGGGTTTTATGCACATTGTTCGGGATGCTTTGTTTATGATTTAATACTTCTGAAACAATGGTACAGTCTGCTTGTTAAGGTCTTTGAAGAAAAGTGAATGTTTACTAAGACCAAAGTGGTTCTTAGAATTTATGTTGGAAAAAAAAATCAGAAACAGGAAAGTTTATGGAGAGGGAGTCTGATGCAACTCAATTTTTTTTCTTATACTTTTAAGCATTTGGTTCGCAACAAGTGCAGTATTATTACTGGTAATTTGAGAGATGATAATCAGTTTTTATGCAAGTCTTATGACTGGAAATTGATGAAAATTGAGATGTGGAGAAAATATATTTGGATGCTGAAGTCATTAAGGTTGTTTTGTTACCTTGGTGAAACCATTGAAGCACAGGGAGGAGTAGGTGCTAGTGAGATTGCAAGGGTTGGGAGTGCATAGACTAAAGGGGATGTCTGTCATTACTAACCAACAGAATATTATCACTGTTAACCAAGGGAGTAGTCTATCAGGTATGTGTATGAAATATAATTTGTAGAAGTCAAACATAGTCAAGTGAGGGTTTGGGACATGTAGACATGGAATCATTTGAGAATGATGGATGTGTAATGTGAATATTAAAAACAGGCCTAGATCTAATGGTCCTCCCAAAAGAAGATTAAATCTGAACAGTGTAGGGATATATGTGTTGAATAGGAAATTATATTGGTTTGGTCAAATTGAAAGAATGGATGAGTTTTTTAATTAATAGATGTACAACAGTCGAGATAACAGAATCAATTCACAGGGGAATGTCAAGAAAAACATGCAAGTAATAAGGATGGGCATGAGATGGATAAATAAAGACTTGATCAGACATAGATTAGCTAGAAGTGAATCTCTAAAAGCTATTCAACAATACCAGCATGTGAAATGAAGATGAAACCAATGGTGATGGCAAACAAAACAAGAATACTTAAGTATTATTAGTAAATTTTATTCTTAGCCAAAAACAAAAATTGTACAAGTTTTTCTTAGTTTTGTTCTAAAATGGATAGTTTATTGAACAATTTATTGTATGAAGTAGGGTAGCTTTGTAGCTACCTACTCCATACAATAAATTGCAAGTGATTGCTGAAATGAATATGACATGGCAGGAAATATAAGTGCAGTGCCAGAACCCTCACCATACTTTAGTTTTGTTCATATAGTTTCATCTAAGACTTGTAGATATAAGTAATGCCACTAATTTAAGCTTTGATGTTAATATTCTTACAAATCTACTAGCAAGAAGATTCTAGCATTGTCCAGGATTGGGGGGGGGAATGTCTCTTTGCATACATTACATTGCATGTTAATATATTTTAAGTTTTCATTTATTCTAATGTTATATTTTAGTAAGGTTGCATTTATTAGATAGTGAGTTGCATAAAGTGACCTAAAAATAAGCGTGGATAAATTTATTTTTATTAATGTGACCTTAAGCCTAATTCGGAATTTCCCTAAAAACTCACATATACTTTTGCTGCAAGCTGTGAATACCTTAAAATTTCTATTCTTTAAATTCTATAATTTTTAAATTATAAATAAAACCAAAACATCCTATTTCCTTTTTATGGATGTCAAGTACAGATTCTACAATGTTTTATGTTGTGATTAAAATGAAATATTATCGAAATTCAAGTTATCCAGTTGATAGTTATTGAGTGGTGGGGATCTCTTAAACCCTACGAGTTTATTCATAAACAGGAATTACAACATTATTATAGAAGATAGTTTTAGTTTCTATAATTTATAAGTTATAAATAAAACTAGATGACCAGTTCTCTAGTCTTTCTAAAGGACCTGCGATCTTTGGAGTTATTTGATAGATTTATAAAGTTGATAAAAATTACCATTCCTCTCTTATAACATCTTTTTTTAAGTAACATATTTCTTGATATTTGTTTTTTTTAATATCCTTCCCACTCTCTTTCTCTTCACTTTTGCCTATTTCCATCTCTCTTGCCTCCTTGTTTCTACACTCTTTCACACTCTCCAACTACTCTTATCATAAACCTCTTACTCTATTTTAGTAAATATCATTAGTTTTATTCTTTTTGAAGAAACAAGAACCAGAGTTTTAGTAACCTTGTCCATATAGACGACCCATGATCCTTTCGCAAGTTGCAAGTTATTCTGTTTTAATGGATGATGTTGTCCTTTTGTTATTTCGTCATTTATGACATCATAGAGGATTTCTTTTAATAAGACTCACAAGAATCATACAAGAATCCTGACAAATATTAGTCGAGTTAGAGGCTCCAGATTTTTGTTTTGGAAGCAAATTTGATGAGTTGTAGGATAATATTTTATTTTTTAGGTAACTGGATATATATGGATGGGGCCATGTGTGTAAACATATTTTTCAGTCTGATTTTAAATGTAGAGCAGTTCACATCCAATAATATAGGAATAGAAATAAGTTTTTCAATCGAAATAAAAACATTTTGTAAAATAAACACTTTAAGTAGCTTTCAACTTTTGTGTTTTATGAAGATGAAAATGGCAACTATATTTTTCATTCTGCTTTTCTTTTTGACTAAACTGTAAATACATTTTTTAGATGACTCTCAGCTTGAAATATCTTCAAAAAATATTTTATAATTTTCATTTCTTGAAACAAATAATATTTCCTTTGACATACAATTAAATATTTGAGTATTTTGGACAAGACTGTCTTACAAATGAGACAGAATTAGAAAACAAGTCTGCTACGAAAATAGCCCTCAAAAGTTGCCAAAAATACACCAAAAACTTCCATTGCAAAATGAAAGAATGGACCAACCAACAATGTGCAAAGTATTTTCTGGGTGAATTTTCTCAGGGCTGTATAGATAAAAACTCAATAAACTGGCAAAAAAGAGGATTGTTCCACTATGATCAGGAGAGGATTATAATGGCTACACAAGATCAAGGCCTCATGACCAATGTTTTTAAGAACATGAGTGGTCTCAGCAATGACAAAAAGTGCAGGTTCTGTTCTACAGAAGTAGAGTGTGAGCCACATGACATCCAGCTACTATATGATTCGATACAATTGAGTGTGTAATTATCTCCACTAGATCATCTGTAAAAATTTGAATATCAAATGCAGCAGCAAGTCCTGGGAACATACCAGAAAGAACAGTTGGAAATAAGTTCTACACCATCCACTATGACTATGCAATCTCTAAAGTTACATACCTTGAAAATGGAGCCATTAAACCTGACATAGTAATATGGGACAAGGAGAAAGAAGCAACCTTATTAAAAGTTAATGTTCCCAATGATGCTGGGTTAAACAGAGCTGAGAGAAAAAAGATAAATACCAAGATCTTAAATATGACATGAAAATAAACTGGAACCGTTTGAATATCTCTATCATTCCAGTAATTATAGAAACAACTGAACTCCTAAAAAAAAAATTTCAAAAACTATCTGGATAATATACCTGGTAAACCAAGCGCAAGAGAGATTCAAACCATTGCACTTAAAGGATGATCAACATCCTAAAGATGTTTTGGTTGGAATATATAAATTAGCAGGTGAATGTTTGGCATCTGTTATGATGCTCCATCCCCAGCTTAAACAAACTGATAAGAAAATTGAAAGAAAAAAAGTATTTTTTATTATAGACAACAAACCAAAAAGGTGGTCTAAGAACAAATATATAATAAATGTTATGGTAACATTTATTGGGTGGGTTTTTACCAGTATTTTGTTTAACATTTTATTTTTTGAAATTCCAAAGATGTGACCCTTTTATGTCAGTCAGTTTTTCTTGTTTTTGTGTAATACTCAACACTACTTGTTTTTTAAACTGAATAAACATGTTACATTAAATAAAAACACAAAAAACATATCCAGTTAGGTAGAAAAGTAACTTATTTTTCTTTTGATAACCTTTATTTGTTATATATTTGTTTTTTGATAACTTTTTCATTTTATTTTCTATAGTAAAAGTGCCCAAATATTCTTTGCTACAAATAGATTTTTAACAATTATTTCCCATTCTAATAAAAAAAACAAGTCAATCAATGTTTGTCCTGTTTTTGTTGAATTGTACTACCATAAATGCTGATAAAATTTCATTTAATTAAAATTTGAAAGACTTTTTCAACCTGAAATATAACTATTTGGTAGTAATTGTATTACATTGAATGGTTTTGGTAAAAATAACTGTCGCTACTGGTGTACAAGTGAAATGGGCGAAAATCTCAGACATTTTATGTTTAAACATTTCCAGTTTGAGTTTTATAAAAATTTATAAATGTCAAAAAATAAACTTTTTTGATCGTAAAGTAATAGATATTTGATAGATACTTAGCCAATAATTGAACACAATTTTGTGAACTTTAATTTTTTTTAACATTTATTAAAAATTTTGTGTTGATTTACTTAATCCTCCCTCCATCACACCCCATCCTTTACAGATTTTAATGACAACTTTTTATTTTTACAGGTTGAAAGATGTCGTATCAAAGTGGAATTAGTTAATGATAGATTCAATGAACTGAAAGGTGAAATAGCTGGACCTCCAGAGACTCCTTATGAAGGAGGAAAATTTCAACTAGAAATAAAAATCCCAGAGACATATCCATTTAACCCTCCAAAAGTGAGTAATGTTTTGCTATTTTTACAAAGGAAACAAAAAGATATATATTGGGCAAAGTTCAATTTTTGTTTTTGTTTTTTGTATGCCCAATTTTAGATTGGGTTTCGTTTTTCTTCTTTGTTAGCTCCTACTTTCATGAATATTCTTGCTTAAATTTCCCATAGAAATAGCAAAGGAATCTGCTATGTAAAACATGATGCCACTATTATTTGTCAAGTGACTCGTTACCACTTTAAATAGTTTGTTTTGGAAGACCTGTATTATTTAGAAGGCCACATATCATTATAGAGTTAATGTTCTATTGATTTTTATATTATAAAGTTGCGATTTCAAAAATAAAAAAATATATCTTGGGTTCATCAGCTTGAATCGAAACTGAATCCCAAACTTAAACTTTAGTTCCTTCAGCTATAATCAAAACCAAAATTTTTGAAGAATTCTTGGTAAAATTATTTATGACAAGAAATGGAAGTACATAACAATTAAACAACCCGGATGTAAGTTTGACACAGAAAATAACACACGCGCTTTCGTATTATTATATAGATTAAAAAGAATAATAAATGCATTGTAGAATAGTTGATGTCATAGAAAATGCTTAACTTAATATGTAGATAAGCTATTTAAATCTAAGAACGTTTTTCTGCCGTAACCAGAGGTAGGATTTTATAATTCGAATACAAAAAAAAAATTATTTACATTACTTGAATTTAGGCTAGGATCAAAGTGTTATGTAGCCAGAGAGTGTATATATATATATATGTATACGTGTGTCTTGTATATGTGTCTGTATTCCTTACTTGTGGTGTATATCACAGCACCTTTGATATCTAATAAATGTGTGTATAAAAAATGTAGAAATATTCATTGTGTCCTGCATGTATATAAAATATTTGTGTGCGTGGCCACTTCTTCACAAATACACGTAGTTAAGGAATGTGACACATAAACTTTTATGGGCAGCTTTTCTTATAGTCAAACGATAACAATATGTCTGCTTGTCTCAGACCAAAAGAATCACATGCCTTATTGTTTGTCTAAAGTCCTAAAAGAACGCCATGATGAGTTATATTTTACATGGGTTTTATTCGACTTATGGATTCCCTTGTCGGAGTTTGGCATGCTGAGTCTCTTTCTACATCTTCACTTATTACCCTGTCCATTTTCAATGGTTTTTTTCGCTAATGCGTTTCTCACTACTAGTTTGATCTCTGCTAACTAATTATTACGTCAACAAAGCAGACCAAATCACGTGTTCTTCACGTAAGCTAAAACCTTGTTTACTTCTAACCAAATTCCAAACCTACTTTAAAATTCCTAAATTGATTTTGATTATTTAATTTCTGCTTAAATTCCTAACTAAACACTGTAAATACATTTTTCAAAATCTAATTGTTTTATTTTTCTGATAATTGACCAGGTTACCCGGCATTGTCCGGTCAATATCCAGCAAGTGTAGTATCTGGTCTTTTCTGTCAAATGAGAAGAAACTGCAGTAGTTATTTTTGTTTATTCCATATGGCTAGATATAGCAATGCACATAAAAAATTGAAATTGCTTAAAATATCTCAATAATGGCTTATGTAGAAAGAGCTAAGAAAGAACGTTTTAATTTTTTTTTAAATCTGACTAAAAATAAAGAAGTTATGACTATTTTTGTGCCTCAGCTATTTGGATATTTTTCCCTCTTTAAGATAATGCTTTTTTTGTCACATTTTTACACTTTTTTTTTTTTTTTTTGTTAGTTAAATGTTATATTTTTAAAACACAAGATTAGGCAATGAAATTTTCCATATAAGTGTATTTTTGTGCAAGGAATCAGAATATGGCACTGATAATCTCAATAAATTAATAGTTTTCAAGTAATCTGCAGTAAATGCACATAAATATGTTGCAATTCCTTAAAAATTATGTATAAACATTAAAAAAAGAAGTGAGAAAAGTTGAATTGTAATGCATTTTATGTACTAGAAAGTAAAACCTAACACTGGGACTATTTTAAAATTGAATATATTGCAAGATTTCTTTGGTGTTATTGTAGATTATACCTGCTAAATCATCTCCACCCAAGGTGTTATCCCATTTTTAGACAATTTAACATGAAAAACGTGATAAATTAATTATATATATATATATATATATATATATATATATATATATATATATATAAATTCGTTTTTCTTTTATGTGTATTGATATTCATATTAAAAACCCTCTTTTCTATTTATTTAAAAATAAAATACAATTTTCTTATATATGGGTTGTGGAATTGCATTCACTAGAAAAAGATCTAGCTAATTTGCATATTCTTTGAAACATTCATTTTAATTAATTCCCTATTAGTTTTTTTTTGTTTTCTTATGGGATGATCATCTATTATGTGTAATTATATTCATGCAGATATTCTACATGATTTATACTTGCATAATATTTGCGTAAAAAGTTTACAATAAACACAAAATTGTTTCCATATATATTTATGTATACGTATATATTTTTGTTTAATCTATAAAAGTGAATGTGACTGTCTGTGTACATTTCCCTACACAATAACTTTGTCAATTTTAAGTCTACAGACTCGAAATTTGGTATACAGGGTACTGAGATTTGGGAAAATCTTTGTAATCTGTGTTCAGCCAGAAATTTGATTAAGGGGTCAAAGTTAACGATTTGACCTTTGAGAACTCTACCAAACTCCTCCGCCAATTTTGGGTCTAAACATTTGAAATTTTAGATATAGATTCCTTGGATCATGGATTTGAGCTGAAAACAATAAATGTTAAGGGGTCATAATAGGGGTGAAAATTAAAAAAAATTGACGGCTTTTTTATGCTCAACATATACATCCAACAGCCAGGCAACGCCAGGCTGAAATGCTAGTATATATATATATATATATATATATATATATATATATATAATTTAATGTAAAACAGTCTTGGATTCTAGGTCCATTCTAACATTTTAGGGCAGTTAACCATTTTTTCTATGAGAAATAAATCCTGTGAGTTTAGAGAATTATGTGTGTTTTTTAAGAGGGTATTTGTGGGAGGGGAGATTTGCCACCCGAACTTGAAGTTGATGGTGGTAGGGTGAACAACTGAAAACTTGTCAGAAAGAAAAAAAAAAAAATTATTTTGGGGGAGGGGATTAGTTTTATGTATAATGTAAACTAAGGATGTACTGATTAGCTAATTGGCCAATTACAGATTAATCGGCCCCTTTGATAATCGGCCGATTACCAGATTTTTTAATGCTAATTTATCAACAAATTTTCTTGTCATAAATGAAATTTATATTAATTATATTAATAAACGGAAACCAGTTGATTCTCTTTTTTGCTTGCCAGTAAAGATTTATCAAAGAGACATGCATCATCTACACCATATTATCAAATAATGGACATGACGCGATAACATGTAGACTTTTACAACTGCACTGAATTTGAGGCAAATAGATGTAAGCATATGGAAAATTTTCCTCCATCCTCTCTATCGAATTAACATTTTTTTTATTTTAAATCATTTGTCAAAGAAAATTACTACTTCGTCTCTTTCAGTTTTCTTGTTGAGGAATTGTACAGTAATCATTCTTCATCAGTCATACTCTTGTTCTTCATTTTCGGACTCTTGCTACCATTACATATTTTTATTTTTTCTGGTTTAGATAATGCATATTTTATTGAGATAAATTACTAATTAGATATCAGACATATGTAATTCAAATACGTAAAAAATTAACTAAATATTAAAAATAACAAACTTCAACTATTATGACAACCAGTTTCTGCTGGAAGTATTTTGATGTTTTGATGTCAATCCCAAGAATAAGAATAGAACTGCTTGCAAGTTATGTCAAGCTATCACATCAAAGTTTGGCAAATCAGCAAAAACTTTTACAATTACTTATATGTTAAACCATCTTAGAATTGTTCATTCAAAAGAAACAAGAGTTGCAAATAAGAAAAGGGAACACAAAGAATATTCAAGGGAAGACATTTCCAAAACAAGTAGCAGCAACTACAAGTCTCCAGTGAAACAACAAACTACTATAGTATCAATATTGGCCAAAAAGAAAGTTTGGGATATTAATTAGCAATACCACACCATTTTTTCTTTAGATTGAATAAACTCAAATCAAGCATTATTGAAAAGAGCATAAAAACAAAGAAATAATATCTTTAGTTTTTTAAAATTGGCCCATGAGTTATGACCATTCAAAATATCAAAAAATGTGTGGTTCACTGGACATTTTGCTTTAAGTCAGTCCTATTCAAATGCATATAAGCTTGTCACTGAAAATGGTAGGAAATTTGTACAATTTACAGATTAACCCATCTTTAAAAAGTTGTATCTTCAGATCTTTTTAAGATAATATGTTCAAAATTTCATCCTAACATCATAATACCATGAAGGTTCAGTTGGCATTATTTACGACCATCTCACTCGGTAACTTACGGACTAATTAGTATATTTCAGTTTCATTTTAACAGTTTTAAGTAGAAACATCATAAAAACAGCTAAGAAAAATGTTAAGTAAGGATTTTTCATCATAGGAAGTATTATTTTGATGGACATTATCATTTACCATTATAACATCATGAAAAATCCCAAATGGCAACCAGAAAATCCAAGATGCCACGATGACATGAATCAAAGAAATTATTAACAAAATATGGCTTGTAGCATATCAAATTAAACAAAATTTTGTACAAATCAGAATTATGTTTCCAAGTACATTAAATTAATTGGCATACTAATTAGCATAATTAGGTTTCATTTTAACGACTTCCAGTAGCAGCATCATAAAAAAAACAGTTTAAAAAATGGAAGGTAAGACTTTATCATCATGTGAAATGTTATTCTTATGGACTTTATCATTTTCCATCATTACACCATGAAAAATCCAAGATGGCAACCACGACACTATTCAAAGAAATTAACAAAATATGGCCTATAGCATATCAAATGAAAGGAAAGTTTGTACAGATTAAAATTCTAATGTTTTCAAGTTCATTAAACTAATTAGGATAATTAAATTTCATTTTTAATGGTTTCAAGTTACCGTGACAATTATCAGGTGAGTTTCTACCACTATTTTGTATAATTTTTTATTTTTATACCATTATCGAAACCTCGAGACATCGCAGCCATTTTTTTCTTGTTTTCATGTAATGCTCGGCACTATTGTTTTTTGAACAGAATAAACATTTACAACATCAAAAATTTATCGCGGTAGGTAGAAGAGTACTTGCCTTTGGTAACATTTATTATATATTTGTTTTTTGGCCACTTTTTCATACCTCTGTGGGTTGTAAAACAAGCCCAATAAAAGTTATTCTTTTACTTAACTGGATAAGTGGTTTGTGTGTTTTAACTCATTTAAAAGCATCGTTATTGTCGGTCATTCTTTTTCAAATTTATTTTTTAAAAATATTCTTTTGCTTTCCATCATTAAAAACTTATATTTTCTAAATAACAAAAATAAAATAAATACTTTATGTTCATAAGTTAGGTGACGAATGCGTGTTTACAGATTTTTTTTTGTGTGCACAACAACACACAAAAATTCTCATAAGCGCTTGTCAGTATTTAATAACTCTAGCGTAATTCTTTTCAAATTTTAGGACAAAAGAAATGAATATATTTGCTATTAAATAGCATTTGAACATAGTTTCTATTTTTACTTATCTTTGTAAGTATCAACTTTGAGATATTCTAACTTTTGACTGGAAAAGACGTACGTGTTGTGTTCAAATTCCATAGCAAAGACAATTCTTTTTCCTAATTAGCTAAAACAACTAGAAACGTTGTCGACAGGTACAACTTCTGCTACAAGTATTTATGTGAACACACCCCGACCGCTTATTTGCAAAAAGTGTCTACCGCTAGCGGGCATGCTTTGTTAATAGTCGGATTTAAATAGTGATTTTTTTTTTTTTTTTTTTTTTTTTCGAATATACAAATCACAACAAAAATATTAAAATACCATTTTAAAGTAAATTTTATTGTGAATCCAGTTATATAAGTTTGATGGAGGTAGGAGAAATGTACTAATTACTGATTTA
Source organism: Euprymna scolopes (assembly GCF_053919585.1). Lineage (NCBI taxonomy): Eukaryota > Metazoa > Mollusca > Cephalopoda > Sepiida > Sepiolidae > Euprymna > Euprymna scolopes. Next base: position 15,843,057 of record NC_136524.1, on the reverse strand, counting down.
AAAACTATGAGTGTCAAATTAAGTAGCAGTGTGTGCCTTGTCCAGCACTGAACGCTATGGTGTCTGGTATTGCTATTAATAAACCACAGATCACAAGAGATCCATTATGTGATAAGAGAAATGATTGCTGTTAATATTCAACCATATTCTTTAACATCTGACATTGGATTTAATAGGTTTATTATTGCAAAACTTTGTTCAAATTAGAACATTTCATGAAAAAATACTTCACTGCAAAATAATTTCTGATATATTTACAAAAGTAAAACAAAAATTTGACTTTCTCTTGATGAAATTAGTAACATTTTATGGACTCTGTAGTCCATAAAATGTTACTAATTTCATTTGGACAGCTCAAACAGATAATGCTCCCTTTCTAAGTTTGACAGGTCATTGGCTTTCAAATGACTTCAAATGGTGCAAAGCTGTGCTTAGAGTTGTTTCATTCCCAGGTACACAAACAAGTAAAGAATAAGTGAAGAATTGCACAATGTTTTTAATGAGTATAAAATCCTCAAAGTTTTCTTAGTCTTGCAGGATTCAGCACAAATATGATTGCTGGTGTCAGGGAACGTGGTTTAAAATAACTATCATACATTGTAACTCCGGCTGTGAAGACAACCATAACAGAAGTAGTAATCGCTTTCTATTAACTAGCAATACACATGAAAAAATTGAAATAGCTTGAAATATTTCAATATTGGTATGCATAGAAAGAGCTTGATGAGCTAAGAAAGAATCTTTTTAAATTTTTAAAAATCTGATTAAAATTAAGGAAGTTATGGCTATTTTTGTGCCTCACACATTTGGATATTTTTCCCTCTTTAAGACCATATGTGTTTCGTCACATTTTTTACACTACTTTTTCAGTAAAAATGTCATATCTTTGTTAAAACACAAGACTAAGAAATGAAATTTACCATATAAGTGTATTTTTGTACAAGGAATCAGAATATGCAACTGAAAATCTCCCAAAGTTTATGGTTTCCAAATAATCTGCAGTAAATGTGCATAAATATGCAGCAATTCCTTAAAAATGGCATGTATCCATAAACAGAAAAGAAGTTGGAGAACTCAAAGTTGAATTGTAATGTGCTTTATGTACAAAAAACTTAAATCTAAACATAAGACCATTTAAAAATGAATATATTGCAATATTTCTTTGGTATTATTGTAGATTAACACCTTCTGTTTAACCCCACTCAACTCCTTCTGACCACCCCTCCAAAATGTGATTCTACCTTTTTAGGAAATTATGTATAAAATGCCATGAAAAACTTTAATGAAAGATAAACAAATTATTTTAGAATTGAACGTAAAATAATTTCCTATTACAGGTCATTCTAGCATTTTAGGGCAGTTAACTGTTTTTTTTTTTCTATGGGAAAATATGCATGCTTTTTTTTTTTTTTTTAAGATGATTATGTGTAGTTTTAAGAGGGTTTCTATGCAATGAGAATATGGGGAGGGTTGCCATTCGGACTTTGAATTAATTGTAGGGCTAAGGAAAATTATGTGTGAACATACTGAAAACTTGACAGAGACAAAGCTAACAAAAACAATATTAGAGGGGGGAGCGGTTAGTTTCACAAAAATTTAATGTAAAATAATTCACTATTTCCTGGCCATTCTAGCATTTTAGGACAGTTAACCAATTTATTTTTATGTGTATTTTTCTTTAAGGAAGGATCTATTTTTTGTTTGTTTGTTTTAGATGCTTGTATGTGGCTTACAGAGGTATTTTGTTGGGGGGGGGGCTTGCCACTCGAACTTAGTGTTATTGTTAGGGTTAAAGAGTGTTTTAGGAATACGAACCGTTACTTCATTTTTGTTTTGTTGTCCTAACTGCAAAATGCCGTTTCCATTTCAAATAAATATTTTACAGAAAGTTATATATATGTGTGTGTGTGTGTGTGTGTGTGTGTGTGTGTGTGTGTGTGTGTGTGTGTGTGTGTATTCGACAGGTAAATAAGTCAGCAAATGTTATATTTAGTTTTAATTTAATAAGAAACTGCGTTGCGAAATTTCAAAGAAAATTCCATAAATTTGTTGATTTCTATTTTCGAGGTTGAAGGTGTTAATTCCATAGGCCGTTTATACTACGCTGGAGCAGGTTGTAAAAATATCTTTCGCTTAATAAGTAGAAAAAAAAATAACGAAATAAAAAGCTTCCTAATTGTAGTTTGATGTGTTTTCTTTTAAAATTTCAAGAATATTGATATAGATTTTGAGGGTTTGTATTACTATACACATAGATTCGAAAAAGTTGTCAAAAAAACAAATATATAACAAATAAATGTTATCAAAAGCAAGTTACTTTTCTACCTAACTGGATAATTTTTTAGTGTTTTTATTTAATGTAACATGTTTATTCAGCTTGAAAACAGTGTTTACCGATGTTTTGGAAAATTTAATATGGCGCCCGACTCTTGAAACGGTAAGTTTGGGGAAAAGAGTTAAAAATAAAAAAGTAGACAAAATACTGCTAGAAACTCGCTCAATATATGTTACCGTGACATAGGCTGACATATATTTGGTGAGTTTTTAACAGTATTTTGTATAGTTTTTTTATTATTTTTAACTCCTTTTCTCAAACTTACTGTGTCAAAGAGAGTCGGGCCGGGCGCCATTTTTAATTTTCCAATACATCGGTAAACACTGTACGTTTTTCGAGCTGAATAAACATGTTACATTAAATAAAAACACTAGAAAATTATCCAGTTAGGTAGAAAAGTAACTTATCTTGCCTTTGATAACATTTATTTGTTATATATTTGTTTTTTGACAACTTTTTCGAATCTATGTATAAACGAGATTTTGATACTTATTTTGATTTTGAAAAAAAACATTTGTGGCTGTTCGCAGTAAAACATTGTTTTAATTCGCTGTTCAAAACTAATTTAAAGAATAAAAGTGCATGCAAGTTATATATCTACAAAAGTTTATTTTGTTTTTTTTAACCATGTTTTTAAATTTGACGAGAAATGTGAGAAATTGCAACAGATTCATAATGCCGAATTGGTTGGGATTGTTGTTATTATACATTCTGAAAACCGAATAGTTCTAAACTAATGTTATTCTGATAACAAAATAGCTCTAATTAAACATAAGAACATTTATATTCATATTTTCATGTTTTTCTTAATTCGTTCTGGAATAAAAATTAAAGAACGTGTGTTTATACTGTGCTATCGCTGATTCTACAGGCTGGAGCTGCTGCTGCTGCTGCTGCTTCTAGTAATACTAACTTCATTTGACCAAATTCGAGAAATAGAAACAATTTTTTTTTCGGGTAGGTCCTTTTAAATTATCAATTACTGCGGTCCTACTCAACATAAAATAATACTTTTAATTGATAAAGATAGTAAAAAGATTGATTTACTTACTACTGGATGTCCGAAGAATTTTTTTTTCAAAATGTTCGATACTCGTCATATTAAAGTCTTATTTTTAACACGACAAAAAAAGAAATGGTCAAAAATATTTCGGACACTTGACAGTATTAAGATTAACACCTCTACTGATTGGTTCCCAAATTTCATGACGAAATTCTTCATACAATCACGGTACGGACCTTTAGAAAACAGGGGGGGGGTCATTACAAAACCTTAACGAAAACGCCATTTTATGACGTTCACATTTTTATCACTTTATTTGCTTAAAACTCTTAAAATATATAATGTACATTCATATTTATTAATTCATTTGAAAGTATATTCATTTCCGAACAAAACAGTAGTAATTTGAAGACTTGAAGTGCTTTGGTTTAAAAAATATGGCTAGTAGAACTATCTTGAAATCTGTGATTATCCAAAGCGTTTTTTCGTCCGTGTGTATTACTATATTAACAATTAACAAATTAACTGAAATACAGATCAGCTTAATTTGGAAAAACAAACTTATGCAAGATATGACCACTCGGTGGAATTAAACATACTGAAAATAAATCAAGAACAATGAAAAACTCTTGTAATGTGTGCTGTTGATAAGATTCCTACCATAACAACTTTTCAATGGGGATTTGTTTGAAAAAATATATAGTTCCTGAGTTCATTTGAAGAAATCACCAAAGAAGCAAGTTACAGAACATCAACTATATCAAATTAAGCTCTGAGATTTCTAGTATTTTTGACTTTAGTAGAAATTCTTCTTGAACAATTCAGTGAATCAATGGAAACAAGATTTTCATCCTATTTAAATGATAAAAACTTGTGTACGTCTACTTTCTTAGACCCATGATTCAAATATTAATTTGAAAAGATTAGCATAGAAAACATTTAGAATTGCATTTTATATCTACTTTTCACAGATGATAATGAAGCAGAATCAGCAGAATACGCTACCCTGCTGAGGGTCAAGAAGCATGAACATGTGTAAATTACAACATGGAAACTTTGAAACCGACAAAGTAACCAGTAAAAATGTCACAAAAAATGTTTTCATCACCCCTAGTATAAGAAGACAATAGGAAGTAAAAATCCAATTATTTCTAATTCAATTTCGGTCTTCATTTGTGAGGTGTGAAAAGTGAACATTGCATCATTTATAATAGCAAAATTGCACTGATGGACAATTTTTAAAGTATCATCAAATAAAACTGAATTAAATAACAGTAAATATGAATATTCAATATAAGTCTATACATATTGATTATTATACCCTAGTTGCAACCTATAAGTTGATAAAAATGCTGATATGTTCAATTTTGGTGATGGAAATAAAGTACGAAATGTCATAAACATATACTAATTTCAAAATCATATATCACAAAACTGTTAAGACACAAATCTGAAATATTGCATGTCTAATCAATACATGTTGTAGAATGCTATATCCAAATGTCAGCTTTTTACACCATGTACTTCTTAAATAGTATCCTCAAGAAATGTGATAATTTTATGTAGTGTTTTTCATTTTGTTTATCATGGCGATGTAATTAAGTAAATGTACATGTTCAATATTAATTTAATTTTAATAAAAGAGAGAGCTGCACGTTATCAACGAAAGTCCTTTATCTATAAAATTATAAAACTCAAATGACCTTGTAACGAGTGATGTAACCCACTTTCTGGTTTACGACATCCGGTTGTGCATGCGCGCATGAGCATTAACCCATAACAATGTAAACAAATAAACACAAATTGCTTCTTTTGCAGATTTTTACCTGTGCACTGAAATATTGTTATTTCAAAATTATTATTTAACATGGGAAGAGTGGGAGGGGGTTGCAACTATTCTTTATTACAACTATGCTGTCGCTATTTTCTTACAACTAAATAACTTTAACTCGTTGACAAACATAAGAACAATTGTAGTAAAGCCAAGACTACTACTATAATAGCAAAATTGCACTGATGGACAATTTTTAAAGTATCATCAAATAAAACTGAATTAAATAACAGTAAATATGAATATTCAATATAAGTCTATACATATTGATTATTATACCCTAGTTGCAACCTATAAGTTGATAAAAATGCTGATATGATTTCCAAGGATGGAATACTGTTGCCACATCTGGGCAGGAGCTGCTAGAAAGGACTTGTCCTGCCTTGATAGAGTTCAAAATAGACTTCGTAGCCTCGTAGGAGATGTCCTTTTCTCCTCCTTGCAACCTCTATCTCACAGAAGAGATGTTGCGAGTTTGTCTCTGATGTATCGTTATTTTCATGGAAAGTGTTCAACTGAGCTTCAATCTATGGTCCCCCCTCGCCAAACTTTCACAAGAAACACTCGTCTAGCTGTAAACACTATCAATAATTTCCCCCACTCTTTATCTGTGCCTAAACCTAAACGTAGATTCCATGAACAAAGCTTCTTTCTTAGAACTGCACGCCTGTGGAATTGTCTTCCGTTTTCCTGCTTTCCGGCTGACTACAATATGGTTGTGTTCAAGTCTAAAGTAAATAAGTTCTTGATGAGCCGTTCCATATAAGTTATTAAATTTACCAAATTTTCATTACTAATGATTACTATATTGACCAATTTTCTACTGTACACTCTTTAACCCTTATCCTTGAGTGGCCTCTGGGCCTTGATAATGTGGTGATGCCTTTGTAAAAAAAAAAAAAAAAAAAAAAAAAAAAACTACTACTCTCTATCCGTCCCTTTTCCTTCCTTCCTTCTTTTTTTATTTTTTGTTTACATTTCTAGATACAAAATAGTTGTGTGAGAATGGTGAATTTGTTGACACATTTACTAATCTGCTTTAATATTAGTTTTATTTTATTTTATTTATTTAGGTTTTATTTTTTTGCTTCAGGTTTTATTTTTTTTTTTAAATTTTAAGTTTCTATAATTTGGTGGAAGGATTCCAATATGGGTTTTTCATTCTTATATTTCTCATTGGTAGGTTCATGTGCGTTTTTGCTGCTAAATGACTTTCATCTGCGTTTGATTCATACGATAATCTTGTTTAATTTTCGATTTTTGAGCGATTATTCGGAAAAAATAGGTAACTTTACACGAATAGGGAGGATATTTTTTTCATGTTTGAGTGATCCGTCCGTGATTTTTCATTTTAATATACTTTCATAGAAATGTTTCTGTTATGTAAAAAAAAACAAACTATTTTCTTTACGTCACAAGTGTCACGCTCATACATGAATTCCATAGCTAATATAACATACTGACCCAACGGGTCACAGATAGTCTAGTATTTCTTTATATTTCTTTGCGATTCTGTTGAATTCTTCGCTTGGCACTGATCACATTTATTCATTTGAGGCGGTTCCGTCAAACCCTTCTTCAATCGAACACATACAGAGAAAAAGCTTCAGTTGTTCTTCTTTATTGCTTGTAGTACAAATCGCTTGTTTTGTATTGTTAGATGAAAGTACAAACTAGTTAAAAAAAAAAAAAAATCACCCTCTCTTCCACATGTTAAGAAATGATTTCCAAAGAGTTTGCTGCAAAAGTATTATTTTTTTAATTGTTTTAACATCTTTATTTTATGTTTTTAAACATATATGCTAAAAAAAATTTAGAACAATAAAAAGCTCTTGTAATATATGTGCTTGATAAGATTCCTACTTAACAATTTGCCAATCGAGACTTTTTCAAAAAATTGTCCAGTTACGGAGTCCATTTGAAGAAATCATCAAAGAAGCAAGTCAAAGAACTTCAATCATATCGATAATGTGATGTGGAGAGCTAATGCAAAAGTCTGGGTAATGAGGCAATTTTTTGTTGAGTTGATAAACCTCACGTTTAGTCTGATTGTTAAAAAAATACCTAAAAGAAAACCATCCTCTGAAATGTCTGCTAGTATTGGACAACGCCTCTGCTCACCCTCCTGGCCTTGAAAATGATAGTCTCCCAAAATGTCTTTATTAAGGTTCTCTTCCTTCCACCTACCACCAGCCCTCTCCTACAACTCATGGACCAGCAAATGATTTCTAATCTCAAGAATCTGTATATAAAACATCTCTTCAATTTGCTGCTTTAATAAACTCATATTAAAAGAACAGAATTTAAATTTAGACACAGGTTATCTCAGATTATAAAAAATATTACCTATAATAATCAATATATATAATCAGTCAATAAATAGAATAAAGATACATTCATTTCATTTACATATTAACATTTGAATTATAACGCAATATTTATTCCAAAAAATGTAAATTGCATATCTTTTAATATATCTAAATGGCTATATAACATAAAAGCTCACTCACTCCACAATGCTATATATGTTTTGAAATGCTAATGACTTTTTCATTCTGAAATAAAAACAAGGACATCCTTTTAGCAAGTATATTTTCAAATATTGTACTGGTATTTTATTTTCTTCAATTTAATCATCCTGAGGATGTCTTGGAATAAAGATGAAACGTCAATATAACTTGCTTTATTTTTTTTTTCATCTCTTCATATATATATATATATATATATATATATATATATAATTTGCCTACCATTAAATCTAGGTCAAAGTGACAAGCCCACTTCCCTTGAACCTGTCATACCATCAATCTTAAATCTGAATGACAAATCCTATTTTCCTAAAAATTTAACTACCATTTAACCCTATGTTTGAATGGCACCCATTTCAAAATAAAAACTCTTTTATAACTCTACCACTAACCTTGTTTGAATGACAAGACCTCCCCATTGTACAAACCACACATAATGATCTAAAAAAAAAAAAAAAAATGCATATGATTTGTCTCAGAAAAATTAATTGCTCTAATGCCTGGAAATGGTGGATTAGTTTACATTAGGGATATACTGATTAATCAGCAGGTAATCGGTCTAATCAGCCACTTTGCCGAGTAATTGGCTGATTAATTACTTTTCTCTTTCCTATTAAATTTAAACCATTTTTATCACTACCAAGTGACTCATCAGATAGCTTTGACACATTAACATAGTAACTATTAAATTAACTTAACATTTGTTAAGTGTCTGGCCACTATTATGGCTTTTTATCTTTATCAAATAAAATTACAAAATACAAGTACAATTTTCAATTCTGAAATGAATATAATTAAACAATTAGATAATAGTTTCTCCATTGTCAGGATACATCCTGTTCCTCATAGGTTCATACACATTACCACCTGTACTAAAGAGCTGCTCACCCTCCAAAATGAATGTGTACTTAAATATTTTGAAGCCAGTTTACTCAGCAGTGGTAAGGTCTCCTGTGTTTTTTCCACCACTGAAATAGATCATCACATCTTGCAAGTAGTAATAAAGTTACATAATGACGCAGTTCTTTTGTGCACTTTTGAGTTTAGATTGTGATTCTTGTATTTCTGTTATTGTTGCAATTTCCAGGTTTAACTCCGCTTCTACCTGCTCTAAGTTTTTACAATGAGGCTTATTTGAATCTAATTCATCAAACAAACTTGAAAGAGATACGGTTTTACTTTCACTTTAATCTTCTTTACCCTCAACAGAGCTTAAAGAAGTGCAACTTGCCGATTCTGCTTCATTATCATCAGTAGACAGTAGATGTAGAATCCAGTTCTTAATAGTATTTTCCATTTCATTTTTTAAAAATTTAAATGAATGGATTTAGGAAAGTAGATACACACAAGTTTTTATCATTTAGATTAGCTGAAAATCTTGTTCCCATTGAATTCATTGAAATTGTTCCACATTGGTAAGGATTCCACTAAAATCAGAAATATCAGAATTAGATTGGATAGCTTTTGAAAGAAATAACCTCAAAACTAAAATTGTAGTTGTTATCGATATCCTTTAGTACTCTGTAAGACTTGAATGTTCCAGAATTTTTTGAATGATACACCAGTAACACTTCACTTTACAATCACCTGGCATTGCCACAAAGAGCAAGGGTAATCCTATCTTTCATAGGCTTATGCCCAGGCAGCATCCTCCTTTCTTCTGTGATCTAGGTCCAGTGAGGCAATTTTTTTTCTTAAAAGCCCCATTGCATCACAGTTAAAAGCTTGTTCTGAAATGTAGTCTTCTTTCAGAGTAAACTCATAATGAAGATTTTTGCTGCTATAATGTTTGAGTTGGGGGCCTTCCTATCCACACCACCGAATAAATGCCAGTCTGACTTTTGAATTTCTTGATCCCAGCAAATCCTGTGATGCCCTTTCACCTGTGTCATTTTTTGCCAGAATACATGCAAAGTCACTGAAAATGGTGATGGTTTCTGACTATTGTCTCATCATGGCTATGGTTCCTCTTATTTGAAAGGACAGTCACACCTTTAGAAAGTGTTCCTGCTTTGATGACTTTCTTTTGCTTTAAGATGCTATAAATTGTAGATGTTTTTAGCCACATTCTATCGCAATAGCACATGCTATCCTTATATTTCCTTATCTCCAGCTTTGTTTCTATAGCAAAGAGCATCTTCATTCCTTGAACATCAGTTACATTCTTCAGACCCGTGACTGCAGTACGAGTTCAATAAAGTAACACAAAACACAATGAAAATGAAGAATAGTAAATGCCAAAATGAAAGCTGGCCGAGGATAAACATTGAGTGACTGATGCATGATGAAAAATATATTTGCCCAAAGAAAAATTAAATGAAAAGCAGTTGTCTGTCCAGATTTGAAAGTTTTTATTTTTATAAAATGTCAGAGGAAATCTTATAACTTTTTGAAAATTTACGTTACAATGAATTTTTCAAAAACAAAAAAAAATTGTTTGAATCACTTTTTTTAAAAAAACTTTTTTGACATCTAAATAAAAAAAATTCTATAAAAAAAATCAACAGATTTGACAATTTTTGTTTTAATTATTATTTCAATCATTACTTGTAAGGTCATGACCTCAATGAAATCTTTGGGCATGCAGGTGCGCAGAAGAAAAAAAGACTCAAAGCGAAATGGATTACTTATTTTCTTTAAGCTAATTTTGCAATTTCTGAGAAAAATAACAAAAGCTCTTCAGTCCATTACAAAGATTTCAGAGGATATACAATAAAAATGAAAACAGATGTATATTCTTCAAATCTGGTAAAAAAAAAAGAGAGTGTGGGGAAATTGTTGATAGTGACTGTAGAAAAACTTCTTTTTTTTTTTTTTTGTGAAAGTTTGGCAAGGGGGTATCATAAACTGAAGCACTTGCGATGAAAATAGCCATAGAGTAAAGACTACCTTGCAATGTCTGTTCTGTGTTAAATAGAGGTTCTCTATTTAACACAGATTCAAGCAACTCCCATGGCACACAGGAAACTAATTAGTCTGAAGACTGAGATGCAGAAGGCTGATCTCCACTATTTTTAAATACTAGGCAAACTAATTATGTTTTCTTGGCTGTTGGAAAGCATTTCTTCTTTATGCAATGATTGAACAGCTTTGCAAGAATGAGTGATTATTCTGGTTGTAACTTGAATCATTGTTAGGACCAGTTGCTTTGCTGGCATCAAGGGTTCTTAAATGTGGCAACATTGTGAACAGATATGTGAATGTTGCTCAGATTATTTTTGGTCTTGGAAGGAAATTCAGGGGGAAGGTGGCTTTAATCGCATAGAATTGAATTTGATGCAAAGTTCCTAGCAAAGAGTTTGGTTTTGTCAAATGCTGACAAAATTACCTTGGACCTGCTTGATTATGGTTGGGATAGTGCACACATATTTCTTCAGAACCTTGTTTGTTGTTTGCTAAAACTCATGGAACTAAACCTCTGTTGCTTTGGACTTGATCTAACAACAACTAAGTTATAAAGAAAAAAAACAACTTTTGTTTGACCACATGGTTAAAGGGTTTGCCTTTAATTCCAATACTGTATGCCATCTTTTAGGGCTTAAATCTCACTTTGGATTTTTGTTTTTTGCTATAGCACTTTACTTATTTCTTAGCTGATATGATCATAAACCTAAATGATAACTTTTTTTTAAGATTATTTTATTGTGGTTTAAAGTTAAAAAAAAACAAAAAAAACAAGACTTTTTTCATTTGATGTTGCCAAAGTCATCAAGAACCCTCAGAAGAGAAAGATTGGAGAAATATTGCATTGACTGGTACTTCAATATTTGTAGACTCATTATCAGTACTAGAATTATAAAAAAAATCCAAAACTAAACAATCCCCTACTAATCAAACTGTTACAAAGGATCCATTCTATCATACAACACAAAAATTTCTTCTGTTGGATTCCTAGACACTGTGGTTTTCGTGGAAATGAAAAAGCTGATATGACGGGCAAAAAGTTCCCTAAAACTCCAAATAAGTGACATCAAGGACTACAAACATTCAATAAACAATTTGATCACAAAGAAATGACAAGAAAATTGGAACACAACAACAAACAAGAAAATTGGAACAAAACAACAAACTCTTTCAAATTATGCCTATACTTAAAACAAAAAAACCCAAAAAAAACCCTACTAGATCCCAAAAAATCATGTGCAGAAAAAGTAGTCTTATCACTAGAACTAGGACAACAGCATATTCTTTTCATTGTTTTGACTCTCGAGTGTGTATCCTTTGATATCTTATATGCTTTTATATAGAGTGATGTGGTTCTCGGTTAATTAACTGTATCTGTGTTGAATATATACTCAAGAGTCAAAACAATGAAAAGAATATGCTGTTGTCATAGCCCTATTTATGTATCTGGATAGGACACACATACATAACTCACTCCCACATACTAAAAAGTGAAGAACCTCCTAAATGTATACCATGTCACGAACCTTATACGGTGAAACACTTTTTACTTGACTGCTATGACCTCACACAAATTTGTCAACACTACTACAAGGCCACAAACTCTTTGATAAAGAAAACCCTAAAACCATGTTAAATTTCCTAAAAAGAGCAAATCTTTACCATAAAATATAAATGCCATCAAATAACAAAATATACCAAAACATTACTCAAATACATCCAGAATACATCAACTCCGAAAACATCTAAAAATTTTAATTTTGCATACAGCATTAAATGACCCAAAAAAGCTGTTTGTGCTGGTTAGACAAACATCATAGTATTTCCTGTTGTAGTAATTTAATAAATTTGTAGAGACAGGAGATCTTGAAACGATCTTCAAGAATGGTGATGCAAAACAAGGAGTATGATTGATTCTAAAAAGAATGTTTCAATCAAGCATCACACCACTTTGACTATTAAAAAGCTACCAAGATGGATAAACAGTTTCCTCGTGGGGAAAATCACACTCCCAACTCTTTTAGAACATTGTGTCCTTTTTTCTTGTGAAAGAGAAAGGGAGATGAAAATCTCCTCACTGTTATTATCTCCGCATAAGTCATGCCAAGTTGAAAGCTGAGGATCTGTGCACACAAGTTGGCAACAATTTCGACAATGTAAAAATTGGAATTCATGAAATATTTGCAATGACATATGCTTCTTGAATTTCAAGAAGCATATGTCCTTGCTATCTAGTGTTAATTGTACTCTTTGTCAGCAGGCAGACTGGACAAATCCTGAATTCGTTTTTGTTGGTATTTCCAAACATCTTTTTTTTGTCTTGTTCATTTGTTGCTAGCAGTTTATTGTCATTTCAAATGCACTTCTTTCCAAAAATATTTGTCTTTGCTACAGCATGGAACAGTAACTTTGTCGTCTTAAAGAAAACAGCACTACAGCTTTATTTAAAAACTTTTATTAAAAAAATCATTGAATAGATGTCAGCTCTACTACATAATCAAGTTACCTGAATTGATTTTTTTAATAAAAGTTTTTTAAATAAAGCCTCAATCACAGCCTTGATACGGGTCCGGAACTGGAAGCATGCCTTTTTCTACAAGTGCCAGTGGGAGCTTGGTGGATGGCGGCGATCAGGCTGGCTTTGGTGTTGTGGGAAGTTATCTTGATGTTCTCGACGTATGACCAAACAGAATAGCCTAGTGAGTTCAGGTCAGGGAAGGAAGAGGGAGGGGGGTCCAGTGAGAGAGGTTGAAGCACTCCTTCTGGGTCTTTTTAGACTTGTGGGCCAGCGCCCAGTTCTGCTGCCACACCTAGGGTCTGCCAGCAGCCACTTGATTGCACCAAGGGATCACCACCCACACTCTTCAGCACATCCAGGTACACTTTGGTGTTGACTTTCAAGCTGACTTCGAATGTGCGGTGGCATGATGTGGTCCTCATTTGAAACCACACCAAAGACAATAACCATGACCGGAAACTTCGTTGGGCTTTGCCTTCAAGCGTTGAACTGTCTGAATTTGCATATTGAGGGTGCTGTTGTCAGAACTTAGATCGATAGAGAGCATGATTTCACTCGTGGAACATTGCGTCACTTTCCTACATGATAGAAGGTTCCCATCGCTCTTGGGATTTGTACACAACTGGCCAACTAGTAGATGGTCTGCAACAAAATATGAAAACGGAATCATGTTGGCTTTTTTTCTATAGTGACAATTTTATTGTTCCACCCTGTACTTCATTCATTTGGTCTTTTGTAGAAGATCTGGAAACTTGGCTTTCTCAGTCTCTTTTTTGGCTTTGTATATTACTCTTGTTTTGCTTTTTTGCCTCCAGATACACATCTTCCTTTACTAAACCTTTTATTCACTTATATCTTTATTTTTGCCTTTCTTTGATAAACTTTTCAACTTCCTTGTTTCCATGCCACAACCATGTCACTCTATGTCACGATCAGGCTGTGTGCCTCCAGTGTCTATGTCACGATCAGGTTGTGTGCCTCCAGTGTCTATGTAACGATAAGGTTGTGTGCCTCCAGTGTCTGTCACGATCAGGTTGTGTGCCTCCAGTGTCTATGTCACGATCAGGCTGTGTGCCTCCAGTGTCTATGTCACGATCAGGTTGTGTGCCTCCAGTGTCTATGTCACGATCAGGCTGTGTGCCTCCAGTGTCTGTCACGATCAGGTTGTGTGCCTCCAGTGTCTATGTCACGATCAGGCTGTGTGCCTCCAGTGTCTGTCACAATCAGGTTGTGTGCCTCCAGTGTCTGTCACGATCAGATTGTGTGCCTCCAGTGTCTATGTCACGATCAGGTTGTGTGCCTCCAGTGTCTGTCACGATCAGGTTGTGTGCCTCCAGTGTCTATGTCACGATCAGGTTGTGTGCCTCCAGTGTCTGTCACGATCAGGTTGTGTGCCTCCAGTGTCTATGTCACGATCAGGTTGTGTGCCTCCAGTGTCTGTCACGATCAGGTTGTGTGCCTCCAGTGTCTGTCACGATCAGGCTGTGTGCCCCCAGTGTCTGTCACGATCAGGCTGTGTGCCCCCAGTGTCTATGTCACGATCAGGCTGTGTGCCCCCATCATAAATTGTTATCTACTCTCACACACAAAATTTTTTTATGGTAATTTTTGCAAACTAACTTGCTAAATGCAACATTGGTCCACTAAAAAAAAATAATAGTCTCTAATATGACTTTTTTTTTTCACAGAAATGGATATTTGTTGAAACATAAGAATCCATATATTTCCCTCTTTCAATAATAGTTTCTTTGTGGTAGGGTACAGCTATTACTTAGTTATTTTGTGATTGTATCAGTTGGCAAAACAGACATTCAAACATTTCAATGGATCAAATAGGGAGAATCAGGAGGTTTCTAAAAGTAAACAAAATCTTATCAAGTCTCCAAAATTAAATTAAAAGAAAAAATAAGTTTAACAAATAACATAACCATACAGATGTAAAATAGAAAAATGTTTTTATAACATGTTGATTTTTTAAAAAATTTATTTTAAGGTCACAATTTATGCCTTTCTGGATGTTTTCATTAGTTATAGCATTTATTTCCTGTGATCCAAACGTTTCATGACAATACAAAGTATTCCAACTATAAATCAATTCCCAAAATAAGTAGCTGTTACCATGATGGCAATGCTAAAAACATGGGTTTTTTTTCCACATTCTGCATAGAATGCATAGAAATTTGCAATATTCATCTAAAAAATTTTGAAACATAAAATACAAAGATTAAACTTAAAAATAGGATATGAGACAAGTTTTCTTAGTTTATAAATATATTTACTGAATTCTCTTGAATATACAAATATTTGTAGAAACTTTTTAGCGAGAATTTCTCATGTAAAGAGGGATCTAACACTTGAATGCAAAATAACTAAAAAAAAAATGTACATTTCCTAAACATTTTAATATCTAATTTTTAAAAATTTCGAAAAAAACTTATTTTCTATTTTGCACTCTTCTTCCATGTTTATAGCTAAAAATAAATTGAAACAAAATATTGTTTTCACATTTTTTACTGTTCCTTTGCATTTTATAAAACAAAGATTTAACTTTCAAAGTATTTCTTTAAATTTAGGTTCGGTTTGTTACCAGGATTTGGCACCCAAATATTAGTTCTGTAACAGGAGCTATTTGTTTAGACATACTCAAGGACCAATGGTGAGTATAGAATTTAATTTTAGCTGTTTGATTAATGCTCACTTGTTTGATTTAAAATGGAGTAATTAGAAAAAAGTTTTATTAGTGATTTTTATTAAAATGAACTAAGTCTACAAGTGATGAATATTGAATATTGTTTTTTTTTGTTGTATACTTTTTCTATAGACATTTTACATTGACTCTACTTTAAAAAAAATTCTGTTTTTACTATTTTAATTATATCTGTGTCTGCCTGCTGAACATCAACTTTTATGGGTAATTTTGTATATTTTGAAAAAAGAACAACCAGGAAACTATTAAATTAAATTATTTTGCAATATTCCTTTTCAGGGCAGCTGCTATGACCCTTCGGACAGTTCTATTATCACTGCAAGCCTTATTAGCAGCTGCGGAGCCTGATGACCCACAGGATGCTGTGGTAGCAAGACAGTATAAGGAAAGACAAGATGTTTTTCAAAAAACAGCTACACATTGGACAAATGTATATGCTGGAGGTATGAAATTTTACTCTATTTTAATGAAATGAAAATTTAAAAGCAAATAAATCACCTTTAATTTATATATTGAAATGAAAATTTAAAAGCAAATAAATCACCTTTTAATTTATATATTGAAATGAAAATTTAATATATAAAAGGTTTTCTGTCTGTCTCCATATTTTCAAACTCTCTCTTCCGAAACAAAGTCACAGGGTGGTGCTAGGGGCCTCAAATGATTGGATTTTTTATGGACCGTTTTTTTTATGGTTAAAATAGTTTTTAAGGGGCCAATAATGGTCAAAATTGAAAGCAATTTTATACACTTTGTATATTCATCTCAGTTTTTTAATTTTTAATCAGTTCATATGAATATATATATTCATATGCATTGGTTTCAGTGCTAATGCCACCAGCTTTAAATGCTGGTTTTGCTTCTTAGTAGGTATCCCAAACTAGTCAAGTTTAGGATGCGAAAACTGGTAAATAAAGTTAAATTTCCCTTAACTTCAACTTGCAATATCTTGTTTATTTTTTGGTTATTTTGATAAAGTTTTGATTCAAATAAAATTTAATCTTTTTGCTTTATAGATATATAATTCTTTTCTTGTGTCATTAATAGTTTTTTTTTCCAGGTTACTTCAATTTATGTCAGTAATTTTGGTGAACGCCGCTTTATTTTTTACATGAAAAAAAGATGTTGGTATTTTTCAAATTTGGTGCACGCAATATTGAGTCTCTACATATAAAAAAAATAAAGGTCACTTATCAATATGGTGAGCTTAAAAAAAGTGTTTTAAGTTGTTTTTCATAAAAAAATCCAACGTGAAAATTTCAGTGAAAGAAATATGAAAGAAATTCAATTGAAAAAATTCTGAAAATCGCACCGTTTTGTAGGGAAATAATAATCGCACCGTTTTGTAGGGAAATAATAATCTGTTGGTGTCATATTACTATGCTCATAAATCAAGGAGTGCCACTAATAAAAGTGAGTGTACCTACACATCGAGATTTACAACTTAATGGCAAATGACTGAAGTAAGAAGTATCATAACGAAAATCAACTGTCAGCACAAAAGAGCCGCACAACCGAACGTAAACAAATGTGTTTCACTAATATCAAAGTTCTAAGGCAAGTTTTTGTTTATTTAAAAGTTAGAGAAAGTTATTATTTAAAATAATATTTTTAGTGTGACAAACATGTCAATAAAAGAAATGAAAATTTACAATTTAAAAAATGTCAGTTGTTTATTTTCTATATCTTCTTTCAAACTTTCATATGTTCTTTGCTTTAACTTCTTTCGGTTGGATAAACTTCAGCATTGTTCAATTATCTTTTAAAAATTAAACTGTGTACATTTTAAACCAAAAAAACGTTTAGTTGCGTGTGACTCTGACAGAAAATTTTTTTTTCATTTTAAAAGATGTGTCTCGTTTTTTTGTTTACTTATTTAATTCTCTTATGTTCTGTCGGACTTTTTTGATATATTTAACATTTTGTTAAATTATTTTTTTTATTAGACTGTACATTTACATTACTTTAAAAAAACAAAAAAACAAAATATATCTAAGTTTTAAGTTACGTGCAGCAAGTCATGTGTAAATAAAATATTAATTACACGTAAAAATGTGCATTTTTTTGTTTATGTTCTATTGGGCGTTTTTGATAAATTTGAAAATTTTGTTAAATTATTTTTTAATTACACTGTACATTACTTAACTTAATATTTTCAGTTATTATTTTTTATGTGCACGTGGCACATAAATGAAAAAATTAATTCCACTGTAAAAATCATTTCTTTTTGTTTATTTAATAATTCACAATAATTCCCTTGTACAGTTTATCACCGAAAATGGAGACACCATTTTTTTTTTATGCACGTGTCGTTAAAATCCGAGGGAGAAATCAATATTTTAAACTATGGCGGAAGTTAGAAATAAATAACAAAAAAATTAAATTAGATATTAATTACTTCCGGAAATAACTATGAAAAAATTAAATAAAGAAAGTGAAAGAGAACATATATCCGTAATTGTTTAATTGAAAATGTTTTGATTTAATTAATGAAAATGAGAAAGTTTTTCATGAAACATATATATATATTTTTATTAAAAACAAGAAATGAAAATAACATTAATAATTGTCTAAACTGGGCGAGCGCCATTTGAAAACCAAAACATTTACTGTATCAAAATATAATTGTAAAAATATTTATTGAAAAGTTTGCATAAGAAAATATAATTTTAATAAAACAATTTTGTAATGAAAAGCACCATTGGATTTTTATAAAATAGTTTGTTTTTTTTCCTACAAATAATTTTAATGAAACATTTTTTAAATTAAAGCAACTTTAAAGGGTCAACAACAAATTTAAATGAAACCGAAAAATCATTATCTAGTTTAATTTTTTTGTTATTCATTTCATGCTTTGGTCATAGTTTAAAATACTGATTTCTCCCTTTGATTTTAACGACAGGTGCACAAAAAAAAATGGCGTCTCCATTTTCGGCGATAAACCATAGAAGTACCCCCGAGACTTATATGTTCTATCAGGTATTTTTGATAAACTTGAACTAAGATATCTCAAAGTTGTGTTAGGTGTCAAAATCAACTCCAGTGGAAATAAGGTTCGACTGGAAGCTGCTTTCTCTCTGACTACTTGAAGAAATCCAGTTGATTCATTTCCACCTCCAAAGCAACAAAAATGTCCCTTAGTAAATCTGCTGAACATTCAGATAACTCCTGCAGTTGTGATGAAGAACCATCTCAGGATATCTTCAGTTATGAGCATCAAGGACAATAGGTTGCTGTCTACTATGACACCAACTTTTACATCGGCCAAGTCATTGAGGTTATATCTGCATCCAGTGCTGTAATAAAATTTTTATCGCAAACGAAAGGTAGAAAAGATTTTTTTCGATGGCCTTTGTCAGATGACATTGCACAGGTAGAGTCAGCATTTGTTTACAGAAGTAATGTCAGTTTCAAGTGATGGTAGAATTTGGAGTGTTCTCAATATATCTACCATAGCAGAAGCTTATGAAAGAATTGTGAGAGAAGGAAAGGAATTGTAGTGAGACCTCCGCCTCTAAAATATCTTACTTGTTTACTTGTCTTTTAAGTTGAAAGATTTTTAATGCTTGAAAGAAAATGACTTGTGACTTTTTGTATAACAAATTTCTAAATCTTATTGTTGTCGGTTCTTTTTTTGGCGAGTTTAAATTCTCCAAAGTAAAAATATTTTTGTGGCAAAAAGTTTTGTTATTAGAAACAAAGCAAACATTTTTTTGAATTCTTCACCCCAAAATTAGTAAAGTTTCAAAATTTTAAGCTTCTACCTCCAATGGTTACATTTTTACAGCAATTTCAGTAACGTATACTTTTCACTCGTTTTTTAAAACCATTTCTTGCCTTTTTTACCAAATTGTCTGTTCGACTGCTTTTACATGGTTTACAATTGAGTGGTTTTATCAATTTTTAATTAAAAGAAAAAATTATCTTGACGTCTAGTGTGTTATGAATCATACTAAGAAGATTCAATACATTAGCTATTGAAATGAAATTGATATGAACAGTCAAAGTTGCATTTCCGTATCATATTTGCACTTTTTTCCTGTTGATAGTGTGATTTTGTCTAGTGTTTAGGTTGGTTTCAACTAATAATTATTGCTTTCATTAGTATTAATTTTCATTTACCACAAGATGACATTACATTTATAAGGATTTTTCACTTGTTAGTAGCTTACATTTTTAGTTATATACTATGAAATTTGGCTTCTGGACCATGATAGCAAATTTTCAACTTTCCAACAAACCTTGAATGATCATAATTTAATGGCTAATTGAGCTACCAAAATAAATTTAGTACTTTTGTTTATGGTTTACAAAAATTTTTATGACCAAATTAATTTTTTTTTTCAGATATAATGAAAATAAAATTTTGGTTTGGGATACCTACTTCTAGCTGATGCTGCCCGGATACTTTTTTTTTTACTCTATAAATATATACAAAATTTTTTTTTTTTTACTCTATAAATATATACAAAAATTTTTTTTTTTACTCTATAAATATATACAAATTTTTTTTTTTTTACTCTATAAATATATACAAAATTTTTTTTTTTACTCTATAAATATATACAAAATTTTTTTTTTTACTCTATAAATATATACAAAATTTTTTTTTTTTACTCTATAAATATATACAAAATTTTTTTTTGTTACTCTATAAATATATACAAAATTTTTTTTTTTTACTCTATAAATATATACAAAATTTTTTTTTTACTCTATAAATATATACAACATTTTTTTTTTACTCTATAAATATATACAAAATTTTTTTTTTTACTCTATAAATATATACAAAATTTTTTTTTTACTCTATAAATATATACAAAATTTTTTTTTTACTCTATAAATATATACAAAATTTTTTTTTTTACTCTATAAATTCTATAAATATATACAAAATTTTTTTTTTTTTTACTCTATAAATATATACAAAATTTTTTTTTTTACTCTATAAATATATACAAAATTTTTTTTTTACTCTATAAATATATACAAAATTTTTTTTTTACTCTATAAATATATACAAAATTTTTTTTTTACTCTATAAATTCTATAAATATATACAAAATTTTTTTTTTTTTTTACTCTATAAATATATACAAAATTTTTTTTTTTACTCTATAAATATATACAAAATTTTTTTTTTTATTCTATAAATATATACAAAATTTTTTTTTTACTCTATAAATATATACAAAATTTTTTTTTTTACTCTATAAATATATACAAAATTTTTTTTTTACTCTATAAATATATACAAAATTTTTTTTTTACTCTATAAATATATACAAAATTTTTATTTTTACTCTATAAATATATACAAAATTTTTTTTTTTACTCTATAAATATATACAAAATTTTTTTTTTTACTCTATAAATATATACAAAATTTTTTTTTACTCTATAAATATATACAAAATTTTTTTTTACTCTATAAATATATACAAATTTTTTTTTTTTACTCTATAAATATATACAAAATTTTTTTTTTTACTCTATAAATATATACAAAATTTTTTTTTTTACTCTATAAATATATACAAATTTTTTTTTTTACTCTATAAATATATACAAAATTTTTTTTTTTACTCTATAAATATATACAAAATTTTTTTTTTTACTCTATAAATATATACAAAATTTTTTTTTTACTCTATAAATATATACAAAATTTTTTTTTTTATTCTATAAATATATACAAAATTTTTTTTTTTACTCTATAAATATATACAAAATTTTTTTTTTTACTCTATAAATATATACAAAAATTTTTTTTTACTCTATAAATATATACAAATTTTTTTTTTTACTCTATAAATATATACAAAATTTTTTTTTTTACTCTAAATATATACAAAATTTTTTTTTTTTTACTCTATAAATATATACAAAATTTTTTTTTTTACTCTATAAATATATACAAAATTTTTTTTTTTACTCTATAAATATATACAAATTTTTTTTTTACTCTATAAATATATACAAAATTTTTTTTTTACTCTATAAATATATACAAAATTTTTTTTTTTTTACTCTATAAATATATACAAAATTTTTTTTTTACTCTATAAATATATACAAAATTTTTTTTTTTACTCTATAAATATATACAAAATTTTTTTTTTTACTCTATAAATATATACAAAATTTTTTTTTTTACTCTATAAATATATACAAAATTTTTTTTTTACGCTATAAATATATACAAAATTTTTTTTTTTACTCTATAAATATATACAAAATTTTTTTTTTTACTCTATAAATATATACAAAATTTTTTTTTTACTCTATAAATATATACAAAATCTGAACAAATCAAAATACCCTATTTAAGCATATTTTATGACCGGACAGAGCACCCTCCACCTCCAACTAGTCTAAGATATAAAAGTCACTATGTCTGTTTGTCTCCATATTTTCAAACTCTATCTCTTTCGAAACTAAAAGTCGCAGAGCAGCATTAGGGGCCTCAAATGATTGGATTTTTTATGGACCGTATTTTATGGGTCTTTAGCCAATTAAAATAGTTATTAAGGAGTCAAAATTTTCAATTTAACTATTTTAATTGTTATACATTTAGTACATTCATTTTAGTTTATTTTTAATCAGTTCATATGCATGTCACGTTGGTACGGTGGTAACGTCACCAGTTTTGAATGCGAGTTTTCCTTTTGGTTTCAATTCTATCTAATGACATCCAAATTTTTTTTTTTTACTTTTGAAATCACGACTCTATAATAATATAAACGAAATCTGGATGAATTAAAATTTATTTAAGCGTATTTTACGACCAGTCGAAGCTGCCTCTCCCTCCTAATTTACTTTGTGTTCTCAATCATTTTTGTTTTTTATGACCTTGAATTTTCAATATTAAATATCTGTTCCAAAAATTCTCTATAACTAAGCATTTAAAATTGATTCCATCCATATAAATGAAGATATATACAAAAATTATAATGAAGTTTTTTTAACCCAAAATTATCAAAGTAATTTCTTTTTGTTTAGACTTATAAAAAAATATAAAAAGCATTAATTTTTCAAACGTTATTACCAACTTTTATTATTTTTCTATTTTTTTTTAAGAAATGTTCTTGGAATATAAACAAATTCTTTGACATTTGCTAATATCTGAGAATTTAAGAAACTGTACAGAAAATGTATTTAAATTTTTTACAGACATAAAAATTGCATTTGACATTTTAATGGAGCTCTTCCTGATGAATGGTTAGGATTGAAAGATTTTTTAACATTAAATTTAACCTGATTTTATACATTATTTTTAAAACTTGTACCCATCAAAATGAAAATATTTTATTGTACAATGTTTCTTGTATTTATATTTTTATAAGGGCCTAACCATGCGGATGATTTAGAAGACAAGGTTCGACAGTTAACAAATATGGGGTTTGAAGAGGTAAGTGGAACTGATTTGTGTTACTAAGTAGCCAAGTTTGCTATGCATTTTGGTAGTCAATAAATCAAATTTGGATGAAAGCAAAATGAGTCTTTTTACGTACTGGAATATTTTCAGTAACTGCCGATTTCCTTTTAGTACTCAAATTTTTCAACTTAATGCGAATGATATTGTGTGTTATATGCAAAATCAAATCTTGTCAATATGGTGGCTTAAATTGTCTTTCATAAAAAAGTTGAAAATTTTTGTGAATGAATTGTTTACCTTATAAAATTCTATTTCCATCTTTTTCCATCTTTGAGTTTAATTTTTGTTGATTTTCTGTTAAAAGAAAAATCTGCATTACTTGGATCATACATATTTGATTTTTTAACTTCTTTACCAGAACTTGTTTGTTGCATCAACTTTGTTGCTTTTTTATTATTTTCTCCTTTCTTAACTGCCAAGAATGAATACAAACAATATAATAATATTGTTCCTATTCATTCTTGACACTGAGTCTTTCTTTTTTTATTTTCTTTGACCCTCTTCATCTGTATTACATAGTTCCTGGTCATTCTTAACATCAAATCATTTTTTTCTATGCCCCTCTCCCCCTGTATTATTTATTTCTTGATTGGTCACAACATTGAATCTTCTGAAATGTCACCTGTTGGAGACAAGGCCATCTTTTCACTTTATCAGAGAGTGATGGTGTTAAGATAAAAATATCAGTTTCTGGTTAGCCATATAACTGGTTTAGGGATTGACGTTTTGTCAGCCAGCCTAATAACCCCTTCTAACCCCCTCCTTTTTCTGTTGGTCTCTTAAAGGGCTTATCTTTTTGGTTAGCCTGTTTGGAGTCCAAGGGATTAAATACCGGTAATGGGGTCTCTTTCAGGCTTTTCAGTCTCCCCTCTCAGCGGTCAGTTAAGTAGAAACAAGTGAGATTTGAAAATTACATCATTTATTTATAACTTTTATTTTTATAAAGATGAAATGTAGTATTACACAATATAAATCTTTTTATAGCTTTTATTTTTATAAAGATGAAATGTAGTATTACACAATATAAATCTTTTTATAGCTTTTATTTTTATAAAGATGAAATGTAGTATTACACAATATAAATCTTTTTATAGCTTTTATTTTTATAAAGATGAAATGTAGTATTACACAATATAAATCTTTTTATAGCTTTTATTTTTATAAAGATGAAATATAGTATTACACTATATAAATCTTTTTATGACTTTTATTTTTATAAAGATGAAATGTAGTATTACACAATATAAATCTTTTTATAGCTTTTATTTTTATAAAGATGAAATGTAGTATTACACTATATAAATCTTTTTATGACTTTTATTTTTATAAAGATGAAATATAGTATTACACTATATAAATCTTTTTATAGCTTTTATATTTATAAAGATGAAATGTAGTATTACACTATATAAATCTTTTTATAGCTTTTATATTTATAAAGATGAAATATAGTATTACACAATATAAATCTTTTTATAACTTTTATTTTTATAAAGATGAAATGTAGTATTACACTATATAAATCTTTTTATAGCTTTTATTTTTATAAAGATGAAATGTAGTATTACACAATATAAATCTTTTTATAGCTTTTATTTTTATAAAGATGAAATGTAGTATTACACTATATAAATCTTTTTATGACTTTTATTTTTATAAAGATGAAATATAGTATTACACTATATAAATCTTTTTATAGCTTTTATATTTATAAAGATGAAATGTAGTATTACACTATATAAATCTTTTTATAGCTTTTATTTTTATAAAGATGAAATGTAGTATTACACAATATAAATCTTTTTATAACTTTTATTTTTATAAAGATGAAATGTAGTATTACACAATATAAATCTTTTTATAGCTTTTATTTTTATAAAGATGAAATGTAGTATTACACAATATAAATCTTTTTATGACTTTTATTTTTATAAAGATGAAATATAGTATTACACAATATAAATCTTTTTATAGCTTTTATATTTATAAAGATGAAATGTAGTATTACACTATATAAATCTTTTTATAGCTTTTATTTTTATAAAGATGAAATGTAGTATTACACTATATAAATCTTTTTACATCTTTTATTTTTATAAAGATGAAATGTAGTATTACACTATATAAATCTTTTTACATCTTTTATTTTTATAAAGATGGAATGTAGTATTACACAATATAAATCTTTTTACATCTTTTATTTTTATAAAGATGAAATGTAGTATTACACTATATAAATCTTTTTACATCTTTTATTTTTATAAAGATGAAATGTAGTATTACACTATATAAATCTTTTTATAGCTTTTATTTTTATAAAGATGAAATGTAGTATTACACAATATAAATCTTTTTATAGCTTTTATTTTTATAAAGATGAAATGTAGTATTACACTATATAAATCTTTTTATAACTTTTATTTTTATAAAGATGAAATGTAGTATTACACTATATAAATCTTTTTATAGCTTTTATTTTTATAAAGATGAAATGTAGTATTACACTATATAAATCTTTTTATAGCTTTTATTTTTATAAAGATGAAATGTAGTATTACACAATATAAATCTTTTTACATCTTTTATTTTTATAAAGATGAAATGTAGTATTACACTATATAAATCTTTTTATAGCTTTTATTTTTATAAAGATGAAATGTAGTATTACACTATATAAATCTTTTTACATCTTTTATTTTTATAAAGATGAAATGTAGTATTACACAATATAAATCTTTTTACATCTTTTATTTTTATAAAGATGAAATGTAGTATTACACTATATAAATCTTTTTATAGCTTTTATTTTTATAAAGATGAAATGTAGTATTACACAATATAAATCTTTTTATAGCTTTTATTTTTATAAAGATGAAATGTAGTATTACACTATATAAATCTTTTTATAGCTTTTATTTTTATAAAGATGAAATGTAGTATTACACTATATAAATCTTTTTACATCTTTTATTTTTATAAAGATGAAATGTAGTATTACACAATATAAATCTTTTTACATCTTTTATTTTTATAAAGATGAAATGTAGTATTACACTATATAAATCTTTTTATAGCTTTTATTTTTATAAAGATGAAATGTAGTATTACACTATATAAATCTTTTTATAGCTTTTATTTTTATAAAGATGAAATGTAGTATTACACTATATAAATCTTTTTACATCTTTTATTTTTATAAAGATGAAATGTAGTATTACACAATATAAATCTTTTTACATCTTTTATTTTTATAAAGATGAAATGTAGTATTACACTATATAAATCTTTTTATAGCTTTTATTTTTATAAAGATGAAATGTAGTATTACACTATATAAATCTTTTTACATCTTTTATTTTTATAAAGATGAAATGTAGTATTACACAATATAAATCTTTTTATAGCTTTTATTTTTATAAAGATGAAATGTAGTATTACACTATATAAATCTTTTTATAGCTTTTATTTTTATAAAGATGAAATGTAGTATTACACAATATAAATCTTTTTACATCTTTTATTTTTATAAAGATGAAATGTAGTATTACACAATATAAATCTTTTTACATCTTTTATTTTTATAAAGATGAAATGTAGTATTACACAATATAAATCTTTTTATAGCTTTTATTTTTATAAAGATGAAATGTAGTATTACACTATATAAATCTTTTTATAGCTTTTATTTTTATAAAGATGAAATGTAGTATTACACTATATAAATCTTTTTACATCTTTTATTTTTATAAAGATGAAATGTAGTATTACACAATATAAATCTTTTTACATCTTTTATTTTTATAAAGATGAAATGTAGTATTACACAATATAAATCTTTTTACATCTTTTATTTTTATAAAGATGAAATGTAGTATTACACTATATAAATCTTTTTATAGCTTTTATATTTATAAAGATGAAATATAGTATTACACTATATAAATCTTTTTACATCTTTTATTTTTATAAAGATGAAATGTAGTATTACACAATATAAATCTTTTTATAGCTTTTATATTTATAAAGATGAAATATAGTATTACACTATATAAATCTTTTTACATCTTTTATTTTTATAAAGATGAAATGTAGTATTACACTATATAAATCTTTTTATAGCTTTTATTTTTATAAAGATGAAATGTAGTATTACACAATATAAATCTTTTTACATCTTTTATTTTTATAAAGATGAAATGTAGTATTACACTACATAAATCTTTTTAAATCTTTTATTTTTATAAAGATGAAATGTAGTATTACACAATATAAATCTTTTTACATCTTTTATTTTTATAAAGATGAAATGTAGTATTACACTACATAAATCTTTTTATAGCTTTTATTTTTATAAAGATGAAATGTAGTATTACACTATATAAATCTTTTTACATCTTTTATTTTTATAAAGATGAAATGTAGTATTACACTATATAAATCTTTTTATAGCTTTTATTTTTATAAAGATGAAATGTAGTATTACACAATATAAATCTTTTTATAGCTTTTATATTTATAAAGATGAAATATAGTATTACACTATATAAATCTTTTTACATCTTTTATTTTTATAAAGATGAAATGTAGTATTACACTACATAAATCTTTTTAAATCTTTTATTTTTATAAAGATGAAATGTAGTATTACACAATATAAATCTTTTTACATCTTTTATTTTTATAAAGATGAAATGTAGTATTACACTACATAAATCTTTTTATAGCTTTTATTTTTATAAAGATGAAATGTAGTATTACACTATATAAATCTTTTTACATCTTTTATTTTTATAAAGATGAAATGTAGTATTACACTATATAAATCTTTTTATAGCTTTTATTTTTATAAAGATGAAATGTAGTATTACACAATATAAATCTTTTTATAGCTTTTATATTTATAAAGATGAAATATAGTATTACACTATATAAATCTTTTTACATCTTTTATTTTTATAAAGATGAAATGTAGTATTACACTATATAAATCTTTTTAAATCTTTTATTTTTATAAAGATGAAATGTAGTATTACACTATATAAATCTTTTTATAGCTTTTATTTTTATAAAAATGAAATGTAGTATTACACTATATAAATCTTTTTAAATCTTTTATTTTTATAAAGATGAAATGTAGTATTACACTATATAAATCTTTTTATAGCTTTTATTTTTATAAAGATGAAATGTAGTATTACACTATATAAATCTTTTTAAATCTTTTATTTTTATAAAGATGAAATGTAGTATTACACTATATAAATCTTTTTATAGCTTTTATTTTTATAAAAATGAAATGTAGTATTACACTATATAAATCTTTTTAAATCTTTTATTTTTATAAAGATGAAATGTAGTATTACACTATATAAATCTTTTTATAGCTTTTATTTTTATAAAGATGAAATGTAGTATTACACAATATAAATCTTTTTACATCTTTTATTTTTATAAAGATGAAATGTAGTATTACACTACATAAATCTTTTTAAATCTTTTATTTTTATAAAGATGAAATGTAGTATTACACTATATAAATCTTTTTATAGCTTTTATTTTTATAAAAATGAAATGTAGTATTACACTATATAAATCTTTTTACATCTTTTATTTTTATAAAGATGAAATGTAGTATTACACTATATAAATCTTTTTACATCTTTTATTTTTATAAAGATGAAATGTAGTATTACACTATATAAATCTTTTTATAGCTTTTATTTTTATAAAGATGAAATGTAGTATTACACTATATAAATCTTTTTATAGCTTTTATTTTTATAAAGATGAAATGTAGTTGTAGCAGAAGTAGCAATAACTAAAATGAGGGGAAAAAGAGCTTACCTCGGGTACGTCTGTTGTGTCACCAGTTGGGGGGGAAAAAGAGAATTCC
This sequence comes from Euprymna scolopes, assembly GCF_053919585.1. Classification (NCBI taxonomy): domain Eukaryota; kingdom Metazoa; phylum Mollusca; class Cephalopoda; order Sepiida; family Sepiolidae; genus Euprymna; species Euprymna scolopes. Next base: position 15,813,897 of record NC_136524.1, on the reverse strand, counting down.
AAGATGGCGTCCGGGGGTTTTTATTAGCATTTACCCCATGCAACTCTCGGAAAATCACGTTTCTGTCTCATGTGATTATGCAAATGGATAATTCCCGGCCACTATAAAAGCAGGAGGCTAGAGACGAGTCGGCAGTGTCCTGCAAACTGTGTGTGTGTGGGTGTTTCTGGCGATTGGAGTGTGTCTTCTTTTACCACGGTTATCACGGACAGGAATTCCCTCTCTTCTGGAGGTGGGCGATATTGACTATTTTGAAGTTGTACTGTTGCTGACAGAACATTTATTTATTTTTTTTTGTTTTGCCTACTACATTTTTGTTTCAAACTATTTCGGCCCGAATATGGCAAAGGTGCGGATAAGCAGTGATATTATCAAGCCGTTCTCTGGCGAGGGAGACGTTGTAGCGTGGCTGAAAAAAGTGAGACTTGTCGCACAACTTCAGCAGGTGGATGACGTAGCGAGTCTGCTACCTTTATACCTGGAAGGCGATGCGCTGGCCTTCTACATGGAAATGGAGGAGGACGATCAAAAGAAAATAGACCAGATTGAGGCTCGATTAAAGGAGGCATTTACTGATGACGCGTTTGCAGCATATAGAAAAATAACCATGGTTAGATGGGCTGGTGAACGTGTGGATGTGTACGCCAACAAGATCAGGCAGTTGGTTGGATTGGCCGGATTCACAGGAGAAAGCTCAGAGAGACTCACAAAATTAATTTTTGTCACTGGATTCCCTGACACCATCTCAATTGCTCTTCAACAGGTGCCGAACATCAAAGCCCTGACCATGGGGGAGCTAATGTCGAGAGCGAGAATTTTGACGACGACTGGCGAACAAAATCAGGATGTGGTTGCGGCCACACGCTCACCCAACAACAGGGCCCAGAATAATCCTGTTAACGTGACCTGTTTCAAATGCAATGTTAAAGGCCACCTTGCAAGGGACTGTCGAAAACGTGGAACACGGTGTTACCGTTGCGGTGAGAGTGGACACTGGGCTCGGAACTGCTCGGGAAACGAGCAAGGGGAGGACGCATAAGCGCCAGTCTCCTTCCCAACCAAGATGTGAACACGACGCTCCCGGTGATAAGCATCCATGTTGACGGGACGCGATGTTTGGCGCTTATTGATACAGGATGCTCCAGGACAATTTTACATGCAGACCGGTGCCGGTCTTGGAGAAAAACAAACGTAAATGTCAACACAATTCGTGGAATGTCCCATGCGTGCTGCGGTGTTGGAACGGTCTCTGTATCCACTGATGAAGGTGTGTCTGCCAGAGTCGATGTGTTGGTGGTGCATGGCAAGCCACTGGGATTTGACTTGCTTCTAGGGATCGACGCCATAAAAGCTCTAGGAGGTGTCGTTGTCAAGCCTACAGGATCAGTGCGGCTGGGCGCCAGGAAAAGTATTAAATGCGCAGCCATTTCTATCGATGAACCAGATTTCACTGCTACCTTTGACCATCAAAACCGAACGTGGACCGCATCGTGGAAATGGTCTGTGGACCACCCCCCTGAAAGGCTGCATAATCGAGTGTCAGAGTACCCAGTGCCAGCAGAAATTCGTGAAGAATACACGCAGGAGCTCCACACCTGGATAGATAATGGTTGGCTCGTGCCATACCCAGAGGATAAATTGGGACCCCCCAAAGGTCTAATTCCCCTGATGGCTGTGATACAGCAGAACAAAGCCAAAGTGCGCCCGGTAATGGACTACCGGGAGCTAAATCATTACGTAGACGCATTTACGGCCAACGCAGATGTTTGTGCGGCTAAGCTGCGTGAGTGGAGACAAAAAGGTGCTAACGTGTCTCTACTGGACCTCAGAAGAGCATACCTACAAGTCCGGGTCCATGAGACACTGTGGCCATACCAGACTGTGGAAATCGATGGGAAAAAATACTGTCTGACCCGTCTGGGGTTTGGTTTGAATATGGCTCCCTTGATAATGAGAGCAATTGTCAGCGAAGTACTATCTCAGGAAGAAGTTATAAGCCGCGCAGCATCTGCTTACATTGATGACATTTTTGTCAATGAAGACGTGGTGCCCGCGACCCGTGTGAGAGAACACCTCGCGCAGTTCGGGTTGGAGTGCAAGAACCCGGAGCAGTTGAAGGACGGTGCACGGGTGCTGGGATTGGCAGTCAGGATGGAACGCAATGAACTGCGGTGGAAGCGAGGAAATGCAATTCCGGAGGCTCCCAGCATTGTTACGCGACGAACAATCTTTTCTCTGTGTGGTCGACTTGTCGGGCATTTTCCGGTGTGCGGTTGGCTTCGTGTGGCTTGCGGAATACTCAGAAGGAGAGTAAGTTCGGTAACGAAGGGCTGGGATGATGAAGCAAGGGACGCCGTACTACATCGTATGATGTTTGAAACCTTAAAATCTGCACAGCAGAACGATCCGGCACAGGGAAATTGGTGTGTGGACGGCAAAGAGCTGAATGTATGGGTCGATGCTAGCTCCCTAGCAATTGGGGCAGCCTTGGAGATGTGTGAAACTGTGCTGGAAGATGCATGTTGGCTGCGACCTGAAGATGACTCTCAACATATCAACTTGGCTGAACTGGATGCCGTATTGAAAGGCATCAATTTGGCTCTCCAGTGGCAGAGCAAGGTGCTACACATAAAGACAGATTCTGTTTGCGTATACCATTGGGTCTCGGACACGCTAACTGGAAAGGCGCGAGTACGCACCAAAGCAGCAAGCGAGATGCTTATTAGGAGGCGATTAAGCACTCTTAAGGAGCTCGTGAAAGAGTACGGGCTGACAGTGGATGTGACGCTGGTTCCATCAGCACGAAATATTGCTGACCGACTGACACGAGTGCCACAGCGGTGGTTTGAGGCAATGAAAAAGAAAAACGGTCTTGACCCAGTGATAGGCGCGGTCCACACAGACGAGCTGGATGAGAGTCAAATCATGGCTATTCACAAAGATAGTGGACATCCGGGGGTGCGACGCACTACCTACTTTGTCAGGAGAAGATGTCCAACCACGACAAAAGCAACTGTCAGAACGGTCATACAGAAATGCGAGGAATGTCAGTCCATTGACCCAGCGCCAGTCAGGTGGGAAAAGGGAAAGCTGGAAGTTAACGAGAATTGGCAGAGAATTGGAATGGATATCACGCATTATGGCACCTTCCATTTTTTAACTTTAACAGACTGTGGTCCATTGCGTTTCTCCATTTGGAGGAAATTGGCAAGGCAGGACTCGGCAAGCGTGATTCATCAGTTGGAGGCAGTGTTCCTCGAGCGTGGCGCGCCGCATGAACTCCTTTTAGACAATGACACAGCTTTCTGCAGCAATATGTTCCAAGCATTTGCATGTAAATGGGGAGTTCACTTGCGATTCCGTTGTGCATACGCTCCAGCCGGGAATGGCATAGCGGAGCGATGTCATCGTACAGTGAAACGAATAGCGGCTAGAATGTGTTGTCCCATACAGGAGGCTGTCTACTGGTATAACATCACACCAAGAGACGACACATCTCCCTCCACTGTGCCTGCCAACAGGATTTATCAATACGAAGTTCGAGTAAAGGAGACCAATCTCGCAACTGCGTCCCCAGGTCCCAAGAACAGCTTTTACCAGGTTGGAGATCGCGTATGGGTCAGAAGACCGCAAAATCGATGTACCACGAGGTTCGGCAAGGGTGAGGTGACCAAGGTGATCAGCCCTCAGTCGATTTTGGTGGACGGTGTGCCTCGTCACGTGAAGGATTTGCGCCCTCGCCATTATGTTGTTACATCGGAGGAAGAGGGAGACTCAGACAGTATGATGTCTTCTGAAAAGACAGAGAGTATGATGCAGGACGACGAAGAGGATTTTGAGCCATATAATGTACATACTGAAGAAGCGGAGGAAGGACCACCCGTCTTGCCTCTACGAAGGAGTACCCGACAGAAACGAATACTGCCCCCCTACCCTGATTGTGAAACACCGCCTATGGAGCAGACTGGTGGCAATAATGGCGATGAGGAGGATGGCAGGGAGGAAGTGCTGCCTCTGGTTCTTCGGAGAAGTACCAGACAGAGACGACTGCCCCCCTGCCCCATTTGTGATCATGAGATCAGGGGGGAGTGTAGCAGAAGTAGCAATAACTAAAATGAGGGGAAAAAGAGCTTACCTCGGGTACGTCTGTTGTGTCACCAGTTGGGGGGAAAAAGAGAATTCCAAGATGGCGTCCGGGGGTTTTTATTAGCATTTACCCCATGCAACTCTCGGAAAATCACGTTTCTGTCTCATGTGATTATGCAAATGGATAATTCCCGGCCACTATAAAAGCAGGAGGCTAGAGACGAGTCGGCAGTGTCCTGCAAACTGTGTGTGTGTGGGTGTTTCTGGCGATTGGAGTGTGTCTTCTTTTACCACGGTTATCACGGACAGGAATTCCCTCTCTTCTGGAGGTGGGCGATATTGACTATTTTGAAGTTGTACTGTTGCTGACAGAACATTTATTTATTTTTTTTTGTTTTGCGTACTACATTTTTGTTTCAGTAGTATTACAAAATATAAATCTTTTTATAGCTTTTATTTTTATAAAGATGAAATGTAGTATTACACAATATAAATCTTTTTATGACTTTTATTTTTATAAAGATGAAATATAGTATTACACTACATAAATCTTTTTATAGCTTTTATTTTTATAAAGATGAAATGTAGTATTACACTATATAAATCTTTTTATAGCTTTTATATTTATAAAGATGAAATATAGTATTACACTACATAAATCTTTTTATAGCTTTTATTTTTATAAAGATGAAATGTAGTATTACACAATATAAATCTTTTTATAGCTTTTATTTTTATAAAGATGAAATGTAGTATTACACTATATAAATCTTTTTACATCTTTTATTTTTATAAAGATGAAATGTAGTATTACACTACATAAATCTTTTTATAGCTTTTATTTTTATAAAGATGAAATGTAGTATTACACTACATAAATCTTTTTATAGCTTTTATTTTTATAAAGATGAAATGTAGTATTACACTACATAAATCTTTTTATAGCTTTTATTTTTATAAAGATGAAATGTAGTATTACACTATATAAATCTTTTTATAGCTTTTATTTTTATAAAGATGAAATATAGTATTACACTACATAAATCTTTTTATAGCTTTTATTTTTATAAAGATGAAATGTAGTATTACACTATATAAATCTTTTTACATCTTTTATTTTTATAAAGATGAAATGTAGTATTACACTATATAAATCTTTTTACATCTTTTATTTTTATAAAGATGAAATGTAGTATTACACTACATAAATCTTTTTATAGCTTTTATTTTTATAAAGATGAAATGTAGTATTACACTATATAAATCTTTTTATAGCTTTTATTTTTATAAAGATGAAATGTAGTATTACACTATATAAATCTTTTTATAGCTTTTATTTTTATAAAGATGAAATGTAGTATTACACTATATAAATCTTTTTATAGCTTTTATTTTTATAAAGATGAAATGTAGTATTACACTATATAAATCTTTTTATACCTTTTATTTTCTAAAAAAAAAAATTCTTTGCTATTTACTTCCGTCCCCACTAGGGTAAAAAACTAAAAGTTATAAAACATTTCTAAATAAAATCATGTATTTTTTAATATTGATTATTATCAGAATGCTGATCTTTTCTGTCAGCGATTAATGAAGGAGAAATCCTTCTAGATCGAGGCAATTTTATCAAAATCACATAACGATCAATAATGACATACATAATTTTATTTGAAAAATGTTTTTATGTTTGTTTGTATATTTGTTTTTATATACAAAAAACAAACTTTATTTGCTTGCCTCCCTACAAGGGCAAAATTAAACACTAGGTAAGTTTTTAATGTAAGAACTAAAACATATTCAAACAGATATCACACAATCAAGCATTGATCTGTTTAAATTTACGGCAATTCCACTTGGCGATCTAAATTCTTATGTCTGTTTTTAATTTCCTCTTCCCCACAAAATATTTTGTAAAAAAAGTTATGTAAATATATAAACGCACTCCACAAAAAATCAAACAAAATTCGTTTTTATTATTTAAAAAAAAAACAATCCAAAATTTAGTTTAGTTTTATTATTAAAAAATATACATATAAAAAAGTTTGGTTTAAAGTTTTATTGCCGCAATATAAAAATATAAAACTCGTTTTTATTATTTTAAAATATCAATACCAAGATATTTTAAAGTTTTATTTGTTTACAGAGCCAATGTGTGTATGAAGGTAAAGGTCAAACTGGTGTCCTTTTTTTCTTTCTTCGCAGTGAAGACTGTTAGAATCCTTATTCCTTATTTTGTTTGTGACTAGCTTCTTGTTGGAATTGACAACTTCATTCCTCATCGTCAGTTTTAATCCAAACCTCATTCTTTTTGCTTGTTTTTATCTGTGCTTCTGCCATTGTCCATCATAATCATTACTTCAATTAGTATTGTCAGAATGGTTCTGCGGCTACTAGACAATTCTACAAAAGAGTTAGCAATGCCTGCAGGAGAGCAATTGTAGCTCCTCTCAAAGATTTTCTGTTTCTGTAATTATTTACTTCTACAAATAGATTTCCAGTTTTTACTTTTCATTTTTAGACATATACAATAAAATGGTTTCAGTAAAAAAGGGAGATAATTTATTGTTTTTTTTTTTTTTTCTTCTAAGCTTCTAATGATAAGAAATCTTGGAAAGTTTTTCCTTTCTATTTGAACAAATTGCCATTGGTTTGGTTCTCCACTTTCTGAGTTACAAGTGTCAGATATTATTAGAGTTCTTAAGGTCTTTCCATTGTTATTTCTGGGTTCTTTATTAGCATGTGAATGTTTAGTTGTATTTTTTCATCTTTCTTACTTCTCACTCTTATCAGAACCCAAATGTGGGAGATGTTAGGGGAAAAAAATCCATCCACTCTTTCATTCATGGGATACAAAAAAGATATGTTCAATCCAGTGGCAAGGGAAATTTCCGTTTTGGAATTTTGGAAATCATTGGTGTATGGAACTAATATCCAATCCAGTTTGTTTCTCATCCACATAAAGGGTTTAGTGAACAGGATGATAGTTTTTCTCTTAGATGTAAAGGATCTTACTTCATTTCAGTGAAGATGCACAAAAAGCCCCCAATGAGAGCCTCAGTCCTTCGTGATGAATAATTTCCAATTGCTAGACCATAGATGAAAACTTCCATAATCAAGTTTTGATTTTAGAATTGTTTGATGCAACTTGAGTAGAGATTTTGTAGTCCCCACCACACTCCCCCAATCCATGTGAGTTAAGTCTGAGTAGGTTAATTGCCTTGCTGTATTTTTGACAAATACACAAGAGTATCAGAGATAAAAAGCAATTTTTTATCAAAGATAATTCCAAGGAACTTATATATTTGTCTGCCATTTGTATTTATTTGCCATTCAGTTTTGGACATGGATCATTATTTTTTGTGTAAATTGCAAAATGGACAAAATTTTGCTTTTGTTTCAGAGAATCTGAAACTGTTTTCTTTAGTCCATATGTCTGATATTATTTAAGGCAAGTTGTAGCTTGTGTTCTGCTACATGCATATTTTGTTCAAATGCAAATTAAAAAGTCAGTTCTTATTTAGAAATACTCGTTAAAAAAACAAAAATACAGATAAATTGTTATAATCCATCACAAAATAAAGATGTCATATTCCAAAAATAATATAAATTAATCAAGTAGTTTTTTGGAGGTTTTTTTAATTAAGAAAATATAGAAAATCAAATTTTATGAGTAAGCGAGATGGGAGCTGCCATTTTGTTTTAAAATACAAGGGTGAGGATTCAATTTGCTACTAAGATTTTGTTTGTATTCAAAATAAAACTTTGTAATCACTAAAATTCATAAATTTTGATTTTCTTGGTTTGAAAAAAAAAAAAAAACTTGATCATCTTCGTTTCGTGACTAGTACATACATCTAAAGATGTTTCTGTATTTTAGTTGTTTTTAATTAAGTGTAATTCTAAATAAGCACCAAAGAGTCATCGATGTACAATGAGTCATTAATTGCAATGTTAAGGTTTTTTACAATTTTGTTTTAACATTAAAGAGTCTTACTGATAGGATACTTCCTAGTGAGGTACTTTGTTCTCTGCTCATTTACATCATGTACTTCTGACATTTAAAAGTTCTGTTCTCAAAGAAATTTTGGATTAAAAAGGGGCATTTTGTCTTTTAGTCTTAGATTTCAAAGGTTTTTTTCATTATAGCATACTTCTAGGTAGAATTGTACACCTTTTGCCGATCAAAAACAGATTATATCCAGGTAATTTTTCAGAATGGAGTGCTCGGATAACCCTTTTTTAATGAATGCATCATTAATAAAAATCTACAATATGATCAGATGGTCAGTAGTATTTCATTTGTAAATCTGACAATAGATTGTTTGATTTCAGATAGCATTTTAACTTGCTATTTATCCTTTTCATTACTAAGGGAATGGGACTATGGCTTGAAGGATTATCAGTCTTTTTCCATCTTTGATATGTGTATTACTATTGTTTGTCCCAGAGATTTGAAATTTTGCTGCAAATTCACATTTCATTATAGATCTCTAAAAAGTATTGAGAGAACATAGATTTTAGAAAGTCATAAGATAATACTGCTATATTATAGGTTTTGCAAGTGATTTTTTTTAACTTTGATCTTGTAAAAGGACGGAATATAAATTTCACAATTTTTGGTGTTGAAATTCAGTTTTTTTCTTTTCTTCATTTGGTTTAATGTTTTAAATTTTTTTCAGTCTGATCCTTTGAACCAGAATGTGGAGAAAACTTTTCTTTTGTGTCCGTGATCTTTGTATTGTTTGTGTGATAGAATGTTTTATTGGTACACAGTAATTCTTGCCAGCTATCATGATCTCAAACTTTGTATTCAAATTTACTTTGGATTTATATTCTTTCAGACTCCTTGATTCTTTGCTAAGTTCTGGCTCATTATTTTAAACAAGTCCAAATTTACCCTACTTGGTTTAAGATAGAAGCTTCTCAGGGCAGAATGGTGTGCTTGGATAACCTTTAGTAATTATTTTATCAAACCAGTGTTTGGTTTGTAAATGACTTTGATACACACCATTCAGCTATTACTACCAGTGTCTCTATAAATTAGGTGGGGGTGATCTCTATTGGCATTGGCTATCAGTTTTTCTATATATTGCTTTTGGAATCTCTCCTAATCGTTTTTCTGCAAAACAACTATTTGTGCTGTATCACAATTCTATTATGGTACTCTTTTCTTGCATTGAGAACCTATGCTTTTCAGAATGGGAAAATGATCACGCCTACATGTCTCATTATGCATCTGTCAAGTATAATCGAGGAATATTGTTTAATCACACACACACATCCAGTACTGAGTATGTTCCTGTTGCTGGATGCAGACGTGTTGTTTTTATTTTTTATAGAAGCAAAACATATTTTCATCTATATTTTCCAACAATCTGTCAGTTTTTATTTGTACTTTTACTACAGCATTATAATTATTAAAAGTCGCCCAACACTGTAAATAGCTTGATGAGTTGTGGTGTGAAATATTACTGATGCACTAATTACCTCTATGTCCATCATGTCAAGTAGTATTTGGTTTTACTAAATTTTATTATTCACAAATAGCAGATTCTTTATATAGTTGTATGGGATGTAGTTTTTTATCTTAATATTGCTATTTCCCTTGAGGAATATTTCCTGCAAGCAACTGTTGGATAACCACCTCAAGATTTGCTCGAACACCTCTTATTAGATGATTTTATTCAGCATTATTTATTATTTATTTAACTGGGTCTTGTGATTTTGTATTCTCTACTTCCATCTTTGCATTTACTTAAGTTAAGGAAGATAAATATCTTCTGGGTCAATTCTTTAATTTTATGCCCTGAGGCATCTCCCACTGGACCAGGGATCTTGATGTTTCCTGTCTGTATTGTCAATGTATATTGTTATCACTTGTTTCTGGCTGCATTTGTGTATTCTTCACCTTCTGAGCTCCACACAAAGCATTCCACAAGCACTTCTGAAATCCTGATCACATGTCTAGGTTAAGTTTTAGTAACTTTTCTATCAGTTCACTGTATTTAATTTCATTGCTAACTAGGGGGTGTGTTTTTTGTTTATTTTTTTGCCAGTGGTGACTCCACCTAAAGTGGCATACGATTGAGGTTTCATATAAGCCTCAACAATCCTTCTAGCCTGAGGATGCTATATTTCTTTTATGATTTTTTATAGTCATAATGTTTTTCCTTTTTAAATAATTGCTTCATCATAAAAATTAGGAATCTCAATAACAATGAGCATCTCTATCCCTTTGGCACTTGTCCGCAATGATTTTTTTTGTCACATACTGTCCATGACAGATTTTTATGTTGGCCAAACTTTTAGCATCACCATACGGAATGTGTAGCCAGTTTTTTACTTAGAGATTTTTTTTTTTTTTTTTTTTTACAAAGTTGTCACCCCTTATCAAGGCCCGGCGGCCACTTGAGGATAAGGATTAATGAGTGTACAGTAGTCAATGGGAAAATGTTGTAATCATTGATAGTGTAAATTTGGTAAATTGGATTACTTAAGGGGACGATTCATCAAGAACTTGTTTATGTTGGACTTGAGGACGACTATATTGTAGTCAGTTGGAAAGTAGGAAAACAGGACAGAGTTCCACAGGCGTGCAGTTCTAAGAAAGAAGTTTTGTTCATGGAATCTACATTAAGGTTTAGGCACAGATAAAAAGTGGGGGAGATTATTGATAGTCGTTTCTTCTGAATGTCACGCCAGGAGGGACCATAGATTGGAACTCGGGCGAGCACTTGCCATGAAAATGACAATAAAGCAGAGACAGGCTTGCAACATTTCTTCTATGGGAAAGAGGTTGCAGGGAAGAGAAAATGGCATCCCCCACTAGACTACACAGTCTATTTTGTACTCTGTCAAGGCAGGATAAGCTGCTTCTATCAGCTCCTGCGCAGATGTGGCAACAGTAATTTATCCTCGGACGTATTTGGCTCTTATACAGGTAGAGAATTGCATCAGCAGTGAGCGGTAGAATCCCACATTTTTTTAGCAGCATTGGCAACAGATTTGATGTATGTGTCCTATCTCAGATCAGATTAGACCCAGAAGATTGTCAAAACATGAAGCCTCCCCAAGATGAAAGCCATTCATTTCAATTGATGCCAAATGGGAATCAGAGCATTGATAATGTAAAGATAGAAGCTTGGTCTTAGATGCATTAAAATTAACAAGCCACCTCTTTCCCCATTGCACCACATGCTCAAGATCAGAAGAGAAAGAATCAGAGAGAACTTGGTTGTTTCGGCCTTTGAACTGTTACAGAATTAATGTTATTTGTCATTGTTTCTCTCCCTCTTTTTATTGAAATTCTTTTGTGATACACAGTAATCTTATTCTCCTCCTCAGTTACCAAATCAAGGTCCTGACCAAATGACTCCTTTTAATGACTTATTTGAATTTGCCATTTGGTTTGATTTTCAATGGTCCTGTAATCTAACTAGTTGAGACAAAGATACTTTGACCATTATACTTGCATTGAGTAGAAATTAATTATTTCTTTTCCAGTATCAATAAACTAAAAGCATAGAAACTCAGCAGTGTAAATCTTTGATCTTAATATGATTGATAATGTAAAGATAGCACGGCTTTTGAGGAGTGGGGATAAAAAGGAGCAGTAAGGTTTTGATTTTTAGAAGAATCAGATTAAATAATTGACCTTAGTTTTGAAAAGTACTTCCTCACAGCAATCGTGGCATTGTCCTCAATGTATTTTTTCCAATTAATCCTTCTATTCATGATTCTGGTAATGTTATTCTGGATTTTCTTTCAAAAACTGATCAGATTATTGATCTGTAAGTATCACTCCAAAGATGCAAGAATTCTTGCCGATCTTGACCAATCTAATGATTCTGGTCCTGATTTGATTCCTGTTCTCAAATGTTGTGCACCTGAAATTTCTTCTTTCCTCTCAAAATTGCTCAATCTTTATCTCAGTCCTGTTTCCTTTCTTGTTGGAAAGAATCTCCGGTTGTTCCTATTTGTAAAAATGCTGGTGATTGATCTGATCGAACTAAATATCATTCTATTAGTTTTCTCTCTGTTATTAACAAAGTTTTTCAGAGGTTGGTCAACAGCTGGCTTGTTCATTTTCTGGAAAGTCTGGACCTCTTTAGTGATGTTTAATATGGTTTTCATTCAACAGTTGAACTATTAACTGTTGTAACTGAACAGATTTGTTGGTTTATGGATAATTCAGGCAAAGGTAGGGTTATTGCACTGGACATTTTAAAGATGTTCGACAGGTCTTCTACATAAACTTCAAGGTTATTAGTATCAGTGGTGAAGTTCTTGACATTATTAGTTTTTTTCTTTCTGTTTGAAGCTTGCAAGTAACTCTTGATGAAGTATCTTCATTTTCTTTTCCTATCAATGCTGGTGTTTCTCAGTGATCTATTTTAGACCCAACACTTTTTCTTTATAAATGACCTTCCTGAGAATATTATTTAGAAAATTAACATTTATGTGGATGCCACCACCCTCTATTTTGGTATTACTTCTTGCCCATCTTTCTTGGATCAGTTGAAATATGTAGTTGATCTTGAAGTTGATTTGAATTCAGTTATGAATTTGCATAAGAAATGGTTTGTTTTGTTTAATCCTTTTAAGACTCAACTATTGTCTTTTAATCGCAGGCATGTCTCTTTTCTTCCTAAGATTCTTATGGATGGCTTTGCTCTCAATGAGAAATCGACTCTAAAACTTTTTGGTCAAATTTTTCTTGGAGTTCATATATTAAATCCATTGTTCTTTCTGCTTCTTATAAAATAGATTATCTCTATCGCTCAAAACACTTTCTCACACTTGAGACTATTCTTTATCTCTACAAATCTAAGATCAGACTATGTATTGTTGTCATATTTGGATTTGTGAAACTGTGTTTGATTTGAAGGTTCTTGATAAATTGCAGAAATGTATCTGTAATTTGATTGGCCGACACTTTTACACTACAGCTCTCTCTCAGATATAAGCATCATAATGTTGTTAGTCTCAGTCTTTTGTACAAATATTATTATGGCATGTATGCCTCAGAATTGTCTGATCTGCTTCTTTTGTTCCAGCTCATTTGATTTGTTGGTCTAGAGGTCACCATCAATTCATTATTTTAATACTCCATTTTAATACAACTTTTTGTTCCAATAGTTCTGTTCTGGAAGGTTGTGGAACTCTCTTCCTGCTCACTGCTTTCCTTCTACCTACAGTCTTGGCCTTTTCAAGACTAAGATCAGTAAGGATCTCCTATGTTTTCAATAATTAGCTTTAGTTTCTGTTAACTCCTTACATCAAGTGGCTTCAAAGTGGCAAGCGATTTCCATAAAAAATCTAATAAAATTCTACAAATCTATCCTGTAGATTTTAATCTAATAAAGCATTTGAAAGGATATTGATTTCTGAACAAAATGGTATTTTGAGGAATTTTAAGTGTCTTTGTTCTGAAGATAAAACTATTTTAGTAGATCCACTTGATATTTTGACATATCCAAAACGTTTTATGGTTGGTGTGTATTGCAAGTTAAAAGTAACAACAAAATAGCATAAAAAAGACAACATTTTAGCTGTACAAAAGATTCTGGCCTTGGAGGATCACATAGTATATCTGTCCTTGTCAGAAATTATGTGCTCTATAGTCAGTCTTGAAAACTAGAGGAGTTTATATGAGATCAATAAGTTGATCTTGAAAAATGACATTGAAACATGGAATTTTAAGAGATTTACATATTATCAGACTACAACATTGTCTTTATTCATTTCCAGTTTTTTATCCAACAGAATTTTAGGGTATAGATGGGATCCACTTTGTCAAATATGAAAGAACATATAGGTTTAACACAACGCAGCATCAATGACATGACTTAGGAAATCCTTATACGTCAATGACCTCCTCATAAGTTATTAATCTAAATATATCAATCTAAATATATTCATTTGATCGAAAGAAAGCTACATAATACATACAGCTGAATAACCAAAAATATTTTTAAAATGAATTGTATGTTATCGTTTCTGTAGAATTGGAGAGGGAATAAGATAATTTTAAGTATGAAGCACCTTTAATAAATTTAATAATTTTAAGGATGAAGCACCTTTAATAAATTGGACCAGATGCATTTAATTACAATTCTACTGCAACAGTTTGTCTGCAAATAGATTTTATCTGTAATGAAATTATATCTAAAAACATTTCTTTTTTTGTTCTTAAAATTTCTTTGCAAAGATGTTGGCTTTTTTTTTTTTCATAGAAGTTACCTTTTATCAGAAGTCACCTGAAAATAAGGGTTAATGAGTGCACAGTTGTCATTGGGACAATAGTGTATTAATCGTTGGTAGTGGAAATTTGGTAAATTGGATTACATAAAAGGAATGGCTCATCAAGGGATTTGTTTATGTTGGACTAAGACAACCATATTGTAGTTAGTTGGAAAGCAGGAAAATGGAACATAGTTCCACAGGCGGACAGTTCTAAGAAGCTTTGTTCATGGAACCACGTTTAGATTTTGAGAGTGGAGGAAATTATTGATAGTGGTTTTAGCCAGATGAGTGTTCTTGAAAGTTTGGCAAGGAGGGAGCCATAGATTGGAGCTCAGACAAGCACTTGCCATGAAAATAATGATAGTAGAAACAGGCTCGCAATGTCTCTTCTGTGGGAAAGAGGTTGCAGGAAAGAGAAAAGGGCATCCCCTACTAGGCTACAAACTCTGTTTTCAACACTGTCAAGACAGGATAAGATCTTCCTAGCAGCTCCTGCCCACATGTGGCAACAGTACTCTATCTATAAGAAGTAAAGGTCAGACCTAGATGCTTGTCAAAACATGTAGCCTCCCCCCCCCAAGATGAGAGCCATTTATTTAAATTGATGCCAGATGGGAGTCAGAGCCTAACTCATTATCATTAATATACTTACACTATGAAACCATTTCTCACTTTCTGACATCAGTCTTAATCCTTGAAAATTGTCTGGTTTTCTGTAAAAAAAATGAACTTTTTATTGCAATTGATTATTCTGATATTTCTCATATTTTCTTGGTTATCATATTTTTATAGTTACCAAAGAATTTTCACAACACAGCAATTTTCAAGTTGCAAACTTTTTAAAGCTATTTTATTTTTTTATTTTAGTATTTCTAATACTAAATGATTTTTTCCTTTACTTTTCTATCTCCAGGACCAAGCCAGAGTAGCCTTATCCTCACACAACTGGGACACAGCCCAAGCAACAGACTTCTTACTAAGCTAATGGCAGACATAAATTGTTACATGCCATACCACTTTTTTTTTCTTCTTGTGACCTTGGCCTCACCTTGCAGCCTACCAACAGTACATAAACGTTGTTTGAAATATAACGTTTATACTAAAACTACGAAAACTAAGTTTTTAATGCATTTGCGATTGTTGAAAAATATCAACAAAAGTAAGGATTTAAAAAAAACATGATCTTATCACAATGTACAATCAAATTTGTAAGGAAAAAAGTGAAAGAAGAAAAAATATAAATCATTAAAGAAATATTTGGACAAGAGTTCCTAGTGGTTGGAATTTTGAAAAGAATAAAAAGGAGGAGAAACATTGTTTTGGGAGGTGGACAACTAAAATTGAAATGAACAGCATGAACCTTTACATTTCTGTCCATTTTTAGTTTTGTTAATTTTCTTTGAAATTTAATAAAGATATTTTGCTTTCAGTTCTAAAATTTTACAAGGTTTAGTGACAGCTCATAAAGTGTCATAGTGGTTGTCTGTCTCTGTACACAAATGCATTGAAACTACAAACGCGGTGTGTATGTGTAACAGTAGATACTTTTTTCTTTCCCACTCTCTAATTTTCTCTCTCCCTATTTAACACTCTCTCTCCATAACCCTCTTTTTCTAACCCTAACTCTTTCTCATTGCAAATCTTATCTACAATGAGAAAACTGCTTTTTTTTCTTTTCCATTTTTTATTCATTTTATTGCTGTCTTTTAGCTGGAAGTGAATGTCTTCTTGCCCAGCCAACAACCTGTTTTTATTCAGAAACACTACTTGATTTTACAAGTGATATTGTTAATTAAAATAAATTAATAAATAAATTCTTGACATCTGTTGCTCTCGTCAAACATGTATTTTAAGAATGTTTGTTAGAGTATTTCATTTATTAATATTTATTTTATTATACGGTTGTTTGAGAGAAAAAAAATTGATAAAAAATTTGATAAAATCAAATTTTTTATTTGTGCATTGCCTTTTGTTTTTGTTTTTTTATTTTTTTTTTGTTATATTTTAGCTATTACTTTCCATTCATAATTTTTTAGATCACTCTTTATTAAATTTAGTGCTTTAGCAAAGCTTGTAGGTTTGTTTTCCTTTTTGTTTTCTTATATGTGTATGGATTTTTTGTTTTCCTTAAAGTTCAGCATTTCTAATACCAGTTTTTTTATGCATGTTACTATTTCCTTTTCAAATTAAAGAAAAATTAGATTTGGTTTAATATTTTCCTTTTCAAGAATCCACATTTCGTAGATAAGCTTCAGCATTTATATTGATAGTATCAACTTGCATGAATGTGATTACTTCCAAAAAGAAAATGTCAGAAAATTGTAACAAACATCTGTCAATGACTTTTCATTTTCAATTTCATCTTGTGTAAATATAATTTTGAATCTAGAACTTGTTTATTAATATTTTTGCAGTTTAATTTAAGAAGCTATTACTTAGTATGTTTAAAATGTAACAACTCCAATAATTTTGAGATTTTAGGACAATTTACTTGTAGGACAACTTATTAGATAATCTTCTGAAAAAGATTAAAACATTGAATGTCCATGTAACAGGCTACAAATTCTAATGAAGACTTAAATGCACATCTTTTGAGTGTGTGTGCGTGTGTGTGTGCGCAAGGGAAAGATGGTACAAATGAACATCTGTGTAAATATTTAGTTAAAAACGTGCAAGCATACACAGCCTTCAATTCAATAGAAACTCTGCATACAACAACAAAATGCTTTTTATTCGCTCACTTTCAGATTTTTTTCTATTTTTTTACTTGTGAATTTTTCTATTTTAAAGCATATTTTTAATTTATCTGAAATTTTGTTAATGGTTTGTATCTGCAAGTAATGACAGGGTCCTGTTCACCAAACAGTCAATAAAATTCAATAAAATATTATTTTACTAACAAAAGTCCTGGGTTTCATGTTTGATAAAAATTTTAAACCATTCCAAGTGTTTTATTGTTTTGTTGCTCTTTTCCAAATAAAATTTACTAATTTTGAGAATTGCAAAAATAAAACATGTTGACAATTGTATTTCTTGCAAGAATAGAAAAATGATATAATTTTCCTCTACCCATTCCAAGATAAGTACAATTAATTTTCTGACCAGAACAGTTTTGTACCACTTTCATGTACTCTTAAAGATTAAAATCAAGTACTACTAAACTTTATTTCCATTTGGATCAAAATCTATTATACGATTTTAGTTTAAGAAAATATCTAAAAGAAGAAATTGAAATTCAGGGAATCTGGCTTAAGTAAAGACTAATAATGCAAATCTGAAATATTTGAATTTTCAAATGGTAAACTGAAACAGAAATTTATGCTCAAATTTCATAAAAATTGTAGGTATCTGGATTTTTGTGTATAAAACTTGCCTATAATTAGTAAGCATTAGCTGTGTAATAAAATTCATAATGATTCCTATACGTAAAAATATCTGCACATATCCAACTTTATATAGACTACACACGTCTTTTATTGATGTTCTTTTTGATATGATAGCATCTAAAAAGGATTACAATACTATTCTAAGAAAAATGAAGTAAAAATTGATTAAAAACTGATCAAATAATGAATTTATAAGGATGGGTTTTTCCTGACATTGAAATAATTTTTTTTCTTAAATTGGTATTTTGATTTTAGCATAAGAATTTTTTTATTTTTAGAAAACTTTTACCATTTTTTTTTTTTTTTTTTTTTTTTTTTTTTTTTTTTTATCTGGAAGTAAATGTTTTTTAAAAGAAAAAAAAAAACAAAGAAAAAAATATTAAAAAAAAAAAGTATTCATCTTTTTTGGATTGGAAAATTTCAGTTTTTGGAATAACAACTACTGATGAAGTTGATGTAAACCCTATAATCTTTTGGAATTAGATGGAGCATGTCTAACTTGTATAATAAAAATATCATATTTTGACAAGTTAACATTTTCTTTTGATTTCCCTGCACAAAAGATGGGGCCAAAGTGTATGGCTACCCAACAGATAATTGATGATACTGAATCCTGTAATAAAAGCAACTTTGAGCCAGAACCTGATGTGACATTGCTCGAATTTTGTGGATGATTCTGATGTACATGATGGCATTGTAAAACTTGTCAAGACTGCATTGGCTAATAAGAAGCTTGGTGATTATGGTAGAAGGGTTTGAACTCCCTAACATGAACAGCCCTGCACTCTCTGAGAGAAATGTTTTCAATATTGAAGTTTTCTACTCCCAATTTCATTTCACAATGCTTATTCGCAGAGATTGCTGTTTTTGTGTATTGTGACACCGATTCAACTATTGGCCTAAAGTACACAAGAATGGAGGTAAGATACCTTATGTTGGCACTGTTCGCAATTATATCAAATGATATAAACAGCATTTAGGAAATTCAGATAGTGAATACATTTCAGATGGTCAAGATTATTTTAGTAACAATTTTAGTAACTTTTATTTTTCTAATATAAGCAAGTAACTTATTAAACACACCATCACTTTTCTTATAATGCCTTAGGCCTTAAAACTATTAAAAGTTATTGAAATTTCTGTATCATTAATTTGAGTATTTCTATTATATTTTATTAAAGGGAGATACATTATTCTTCTTCTGTTTTTAAAAAAACAACTTTTTTTTCTAATCTTCAAAAAAGTTACTAAAAAAAGAAAACCAGACTTTTCAATCTTGTGTTGTGAAAGTGGAATTTAAAGCTGAAGAAGCCAGAATTTGTTCTATAAAAATGTGTTGCGAGTAACAAACAAATAATAGTCATGCTGCATAGTAATGCAGTAATAAGTTTATTTTAATGTATTAGTGAAATCTATATTCGCTTTTTTGAAAGAGAAAGCATCAGAAGCCAAATAGTGTCCAGCTAATGTAATTCTGTTAGTCTTTTATGTTAAACCAATCAAAAAGCCTCTGAGGAAAAGTGTGAGCAGGAATGAGAGTTCTCTACTTAACTAAAAAAAAAAAATAAAGCATTTACTTAGATTTTTTATTTAGTTATTTTTAAGACTGATTTCTGCTGAATCTCTTAACTGGATTTTATTTCGCTTTTTTTCTTCCTTTCTCTTATCTTTCACTTTACTTTATTATTCTTCCTTTTCCTCTAACAACCGACGAGGGGGGGAGGAGAATAAAAATTGAAGTTTTAATCAAAACTTCCTATATCCTTCCCCCACATAGAAACTTGGAGTCTTTCTCTTGCTTTCTTGGATCAAACATATTTTTTTAATGATTTAAAATTTTATTATGCACAAAAATAACCTTTAAATATTCTTTTTACTCAAATTTACTTAAAATCAAAAATGAAGTTGCTGCTTTCAGAGTTTTGTACATGAAAAAGGTATTGCAGATTAATGCCCTTTGTTAAATCTGTACTCTACCCACCAAAATAAGAAATAAGATTCTGCTTTTTTAGACGATTATGTGGGGACACTCTGAAAAACTTGCCAGAAAGAAGAAAATTTTAAAGTTTTAAATGAGAGATCAATTCCAGTTATTTTAGTGTTTTAGAGTAGTTAACCCTTTAAAAATAATTTTATCCTATTGGATATATATATATATATATATATATATATATATATATATATATATATTTTTTTTTTTATTTTTTTTTTAGTCCGTTTTCTTATGTTTGGGATGCTTGCTACTATCAAATAAATATTAAAAGCGATCACAAATAGAATCCTTTTTGAAACGCGAGTCATTAAACTGTTTAAGGCATTACTGAAAATTTTTTTTTTAATCCATGTTCTGTTAGTAAAGTTATCTTAATTAAAGAAAAGGAGAGTCTATCGTGCAGTGTGATGAAGTATGGAAGTTAAAACTGGCCAGTGAGGGTTGGGGACATGTGTGGCACAGACAGAAATGATATGAGAACAATACGATAGCTTTAAAGATAGGCTTAGTTCTGATGATCTTAAAGGAAAATTAAATGTGTACAGAGTAAGGAGCTGTATTCAGAAGAGAAGACTTTGATGGTATAGACAGGTTAAAAGAATGGACAAAAGTTCTTGGATTAGTAGATGTAGAACAGTTAAGGTAGCAGGGTCAGTTCATAGTGGAGAAAACCTAAGAAAATATTGACAAATAATAGTGTACTCTCATGACCTTTCCAATTCTTCAAAATAAAATTGTCATAAAATCATTTCTTTATTGTTCTGACTTAAGTTTCTGTTATAAACTGGTGAAATTCCCTACATAGCCACAAAGGATAAGAGAAGTAGCACTAAAAACATGTTTAACAAAGTTTAGCTTGACCTAAAACTATTACAAAGGCTCCAAAAATAAGATGATGTACTATATGTTCCTCTGGTTGGGTAATAGACACTAGAATATGGTCAATCTATATATCTATAAAAGTGAACGTGTCTGTGTGTCTGTCTGTCTGTCTGTGTACATTTCCCTATGCAATAACTCTGTCAATTTTTAGTCTATAGACTCGAAATTTGAAATACCGGGTACTGAGATTTGGGAAAATCGATGTGACGGGTGTCAGCCAGAAATTTGGTTGTTAAGGGGTCAAATTTCAACGATTTGACCTTTAAGAACTCTACCAAACTCCTCCGACAATTTTGGGTCTAGACACTTGAAATTTTAGATATAGGTTCCTTGAACATGGATCTAACTTAATAAAGTGATTTGAGCCCGAAACAATAAATTTTAAGGGGTCATAATAGGGGTCAAAGTTTTAAAAAATTAACCATTTTTTTTGTTTTTTTTGCTTTTTTTGCACAGCATACACCTCCAAACACCCGAGCAAGGGGTCAAAGTTCAACGATTTGACCTTTGAGAATTCTACCAAACTCCTCCGCCAATTGTGGGTCTAAACACTTGAAATTTTAGATATAGGTTCCTTGGACATGGATATAACTTAATAACTTGATTTGAGTCCAAAACAATAAATGTTAAGGGGACATAATAGGGGTCAAAGTTTAAAAAAATTGACCGCTTTTTCTTTTTCTTTTTTTTTCTCAACATACACCTCCAAACACCCGGGCAACGCCGGGCTGAAATGCTAGTGTAATTATAAATGAAATCTAAATTCTGTATCACTGTTCAAACATGCTGGCTGCGTTATGCAAACCAAAAGGCATTGTTAAAAATTCAAAGACATTAAGAGGTTGTTGCAGCTGTTTTAGAAATATCGGCCTAGTTAAGTGGAATTTGACAAGTTTTTATGTTAACATTATCATTTACCTATGCAAAGCCAATGTAACTCATAACATAGAAATAGCATGAGAATTCTGTCACTTTAGGGGACTAGTAAATAAAAGTACACGGGTGTTGATTGCCAAATACAAAATGTTTAAAAACATCAGTGTGTTGCCAGGCTCTGCACATTCTTCCAGTCAAAAGAAAAATAGTTATAAAATTAATTTCTAACCAAAAAAAGTTTCCATACCTAAAATAAGGTGGACAGTTGCAAGCTACAGGTGGGTATAAAAAACCTGACCTTTCTTTTTTTCTGAACCCAAGAGAAGAAAGAGGGGGAAAAAGGAACACAGAAATTAGTAGAGAGAAATATCTGCCTTTGCTGTAAAAGAATCTCATTGAACCCGACTCCCCCAAACCAGAAGGAAGATATGAAAAAAGAATACGCTCTCATTGAACCCGACTCCCCCAAACCAGAAGGAAGATATGAAAAAAGAATACGCTCTCATTGAACCCGACTCCCCCAAACCAGAAGGAAGATATGAAAAAAGAATACGCTCTCATTGAACCCGACTCCCCCAAACCAGAAGGAAGATATGAAAAAAGAATACGCTCTCATTGAACCCGACTCCCCCAAACCAGAAGGAAGATATGAAAAAAGTACAATAATAAACATTTCTCTTTCCATTTTTTTTTTCCTTTTATTTCCATAAACTATTAAAATTGAACATTTTCCTTCAAGGTTAATATTTTGTTATATTGTTTTCTTTAGTTTATTTACTTTAAACTTTGAATGCATTTGTCTGGTTATTGCCACAACTATGGCTAGGAAGCTATTAACATATTTACTTGACAATAGGGATGGGAAACTTGTATGCCACAGATTTATCCAGCGGTTCAAAATGCTTCAGTCCAGTCGGACACATTGGCGGACGAAATAGTTTGGAAACAAAGATGTGTATATATTATCACATCACCATCATTAAGAACCAAAGCTTCACTAGCATCTCCATGAGGACAACATAAGGCCTTTTTATGAGAACTAAACACCGCAAGTAGTTTATTTTGCTGAAAAATTAAAGACCTGAAAACCATGGTGTAAGTAGCCAGAAAAATCAAACTGCAAAATAATGTCATCCTCATCTACCAGAAAACCTAACTCACAAACCTTGGAAATTAGTAACAATCAGCAATCCGCAACTATTTGAGGTTGCTACTAAAATTAGACAACAACAGGCAATAAATTTTATTATAGATACAGGTGCCTATGTAACAATTAGCTACCACACAGTCTGACACCCAATCTAACTACTAATTCCCCACCTATGCGCCTTTTAGTGGCAAATGGAAAAACTATAAAATACTTTGGAGAAATACATTTAGACATTTCAGGCCTACCTCATTTATACCCTTGGAATGTTATAATTTCACACACTATCAACCCTGTTTATGTGCAGACTTCCTTCCTTAAATATGACCTCATCCTGGACTATAGTAATAGATTAGTGGATGAGACAACATGCCGTTATGTCCAAGAAAGATATGTCATGGGCCACATGCAAAATATAATGGTAAACTAAGTCTACCAGAAAGAATATGGTCCCTCTTTCAAAAATTCCCCAAATTCACCAGATCATGCAAAGAAACACCCCCTGGTACTTATTATGAGAGTGACTTATGTTATAGACATTAAAGATGCTCCAACCTATGCCAAGGTTTGACAACAATCCAAAAAAAAGTGTGAGGCAGCAAAAGAGGAGTTCACTGAACTTTTAAAGTAAAATGAGACCATCAAAATCTCCATCGTCCGAATCAATCAACCTCGTTCCAAAATCAACTCCAAAATATAGAGTGTGTGGTGACTTCAGACATTTCAACCATTTGAGAAAACAAGACAGAATAACTGAGGTCATTAAACACAACCCTGCAGCCAAAACGTTCAAATTAGGCGGACCTAAAAAAGAAGCATTTACCAAAATAAATAAAAAAAACATCTCAGCCGAAATAGCCATGTTGACACACCCTGATCCAAATGCCAGACAACACCACTAGTGACAGATAGCTCCAACTATGCTATGAGTGCAGTACTACCTCAAATAATAAATGGTGAATCAATCCCTCTTCATTTCTACTTACAAAAACTATCAAAAAACCAAAAGAAGTACTCCACATTAAACAAAAATCTATTAGTGGCATACCAGGCAGTCTTGCATTTCAAACCACAAAGAGAAGGTAAAAATGTTACCCTGTTCTCTGATCATAAACCATTGTCCGTAGCATTTAAGAAAAAGACACGTATGAAATCAGATATCCAGCAACGGTATCTATCAATCTTCACGGTATAAGTTGTAGATGTGCTGCACATTAGAGGAGGACAACATTGTTGCTGTCTATCTCGACCAATGTGCGCAGTGACCATTTGTCACTGTAATATGCAAGCCACATGCAAATCACAAAAAACAGATGATGCACTTATCAAATACAAAAGTTATTTGAAAGCACATGAAATGCAAGGCTCATCCATCTCATGTGACTCATCAACATTTAATCTCAGAATTACATATCTGAACCACTATGCATATTTGATATGTTTCGTAATATTTCACATCCAGGACCCATACCAACAACCAAATAAAATTAAGATATTTTTGGCCAGACATAGAAATATATGAACTTAGACAAACGGTTGTCTTCGACATCAAAAACACAAAATTTTCATGCATACCAAAAAAGAAACTACATCATTCTCTTTCGAATCTAAGAGATTCGAAACAATTCACATTGACATTATTAGCCTATTACCACCCACTTATAACAAAATCCATCTGCTGTAATTCTCTCGGAATATGTTTCCTATAAAAAGATGATGTAAGGGCAGAAATCAATGGTTTGTAATCAATAAAGATAGTGAATTGTCTCCCTTGTAACATGAAACAGAAATGCTTTACTGCTAAATACACAGCAAGCAATCCACCTCCAAAAAACATTGTATTTATGCTGGGAAGTGCTCAGTTTAGCGGAAAAATACAGTGGTCACATTTGACTATCCACTGATGGGATACAGCTTCAACAGCAATATCAGAAGCGTCAGTTGAAAGAAGACGCTTAGCTTTTGGATCGGAATTGATGAAAGAAAGTTTTGTAAAATGTGTCAGGGCCATTTTGAAAGTATGAAAAATGCTAGGGCTTTGTCTGTGAGAAACAAGATTTTTATATGTGTGTTATCTGTAAGCTCCGACAAGTGATGGGAACAGTTAAGAATAAAATGGTGATAGAAGTTCACGAGTCCAATGTAACAATGTAGTTGGCGCAAAGAGGTAGATGCAGATAAATCTTGGATTGCTTGCACTTTTAATGGCAAGAGTGTAAATCAAGATTTATTAATTCAGGGTCCAAGGAAACCAAAAGAATGAAAACCGACTTCGCACTTTGCAATATTCGGGTTTTAATCCTAAGTCACATGAGCCAAATGTTCTTCCTGGGAGGAACACGATCAGTATATTGTTGATGTATGCAAAAATGAAAGGTAATCTGTGAAGTATGTCATCAATATAGCTTTGAAAAGCATGGGCTGTATTATGCAATCCAAAAGGTAGATGTGTGAATTCATACAGTCCAAAAGAAGTACAGATCACTGTTTTAGAAATATCTTCTTTAGCGACAGGTATTTGGTTATATGCATGAACCAAATTGATCCACAAAAAATACAGGTATTTGGTTATATGCATGAACCAAATTGATCCACAAAAAATACAGGTATTTGGTTATATGCATGAACCAAATTGATCCACAAAAAAACATTAGAACCAGATAAAAAAAAGAGAAAAATCATGCAGGTGTGAAATCAGATATCTGTTGGGGACAGTGGCTGCATTGAGAGTGTGGTAGTCTCCGCAAGGTCTCAAGTCTCCCTCCAATTTCTTGGGAACCATGAGAAATGGAGATGACCAATGGCTATTTGAGGACTGCATTATCCCGAGGTCCATCATATGCTGAAATTCAGAGCATGTGAGAGTCAGTTTTTCTGGGCACAAATGGCAAGGCTTGGCATACATGGGAACACCACAAGTTGTGATATGGTTGTGTACATGATGCTTGGTATCCTTTGTATGAGAAAATGGCTGAGTGAGCTCAGAAAACTACTTCAACAGGTTAGTGAAAACTGTATTTGATGGAGTTGCTGCATGGTTGCTTGGTGTATCACAGGAAAGCATACTGGAAAAAGATGTTCTCGTGTCGGATAGACAATGGTCTGTCAGGTAGACAGTGGGGTTAAAATGATAAAAGAAATCTGCACTGAGTATAGGCGTCTTTGCATTGGTGATGATAAAAATCTAAGAAAAATGTTGACGGTGTCCAAGGTCAAGAGTAAGCAATGAGATACTGAATGTACAGATGGAGCTGCCGTTTGTGGCAGTGAATAGGATTCAGCTGCTGTGTTATCAGTGAGAGGAATCACACTTACAACTGCACTTGTATCCACAAAAAATTTTCGACAAGGGAGTGTATCGGATAAGTAAAGTTGGAGAGATGGGGTGGAATTCATTGCACAATCCCCCCCCCCGGTTTACCCATTTAAATGGTCTGATTTTTTATGGCTGTTTGCATTTTTGTGTCTTTTCTGCAAATCTTTGGTAGTAACATCAAGCAGTAGCTCCAGTTCTCTCCAAACTCTACAACAAATGCCTTAATGAATCTTGCTTTCTGGGCTGTTGGAAAACTGCTTCTGTTGTACCAGTATTCAAGAATTCTGGTGAAAGAACTGACCCATGAAATTATCGCCCCATTAGCCTCCTCCCACTTTTCGCCAAAATATTTGAGATCAGAATTAACCATGCTCTAGTCCGTCACCTTACAGATGCTAAACTTCTGACTGACAAACAATATGGATTTAGACAAGCCCGTTCCACAGCAGACATCCTCACTGTAATCTCTGAACGTATATACCATTCACTGGACAAAGCGGAGGCGGGCAGAGCGGTAGCTCTAGATATATCTAAGGCTTTTGACAGGGTATGGCATAAGGGTCTCCTCAGGAAAATTAGATCATACGGTATCACTGGTAGAATACTTAACATAATTAAATCCTTCTTAGATAAGAGAAAAATCCAGGTTGTCCTCGATGGTCGTACATCTAAACAATATGATATAAATGCAGGAGTGCCTCAGGGGTCTATCCTTGGACCTCTATTGTTCCTAATATTCATTAATGACCTCCCTGACAAAATTGCCTCTGAGATGGGTATATATGCTGATGACACCACACTCTATAACAGACATGACAGGAAAACAAATGAACACATATCTAAAGAAATGGCAAAAACACTAGAGGATGACCTCCAATCTGTAATGGAATAGAGACAAAAATGGATGGTCACATTTAATGCTGCCAAGACTAAACTGGTTTCCTTCAATAATTACAAGAAACCTTCTCTGCCAGAAATAGCAATGGCCAGTGACTCCTATCTGAGAGAACATCTTTCAAACTGCTTGGCCTAACGTTCACAGGAAACATGAGTTGGAACAATTACATTGAAAACATTGCCAGGGCCGCTGCGAAGAAGGTAAGCTCTCTCTACCATGCTAGAAAACTACTGACACTCGAAAGTATCCTGTACCCACCATTCGCCCATGTATGGAGTATTGTTGTCACATTTGGGCTGGTGCATCTGCTGTTAGTCTCTCGCTCCTAGACAAGGTTCAAAAGAGAGTCGCAATCTGATAGGCCCTGAACTGGCAGATGCTTCAGCCTCTGTCCCATCGACGAAACGATGCATCCCTCTGCCTTTTCCAAAAGTATTTTAATGGTGAATGCTCTGACGAACTGCAGACACTTGTGCCCCCACGACGTAGACACCCTTGACAAAGCCAACAGGCAGCTAAATCCCACCCCCACACAGTAGAAATCCCTAGATGTAAAAGATCTTTCTACTCCAGTAGTTTCTTCCCCAGAACCGCTAGACTCTGGAATTCCATTCCAGGTCCCTGCTTCCCCAACTGTACTGACATGCAGAAGTTCAAGTGTAACGTGAACCGATATCTTGCTGCCCAAATCCCAACATAGTGCCCCAGAAGTTGCTGCCCTGATAGTAGCCCCCTACACCAAAGTGGCAATTTGCCTTGTTTGAGGTGAAAATGTTTGAGGTGAAAATGTAAAAAAAAAAAAAAAAAAAGAAGCAGATCTCAAGGTTGACCTGTGTCGCTGTGATGAACATCTGCCTTGAAAGTTGTATCTCTGGTTGGAGCATGAAGGTCTGTCTACCACAAGAGCTTCTATCACCTTGGTGAGGGCGGCAATTCCTACTGGTTCAGGTTGGAACTGAGTAGAGAAACTGAAGGAGTAGCTGCAATCAGTGGGTGGGGACCGCAGAGGCACAGTGATAGTTATCAGCAATGCGATCTGCTATTACAGTCAGTCTTTGTCTCCGATGAACATGGACAGCATTTAAAACAACCACAATTGTAGGAGCAAATGGATCATCCATCATATAGTGTCCTAGAAGATTTCTCATCTGTCGGAAAAATTGGGAGAGTTTACAATCTCTCAAAGATAGGTCATGTCGCAGGGTTGCTGTGGTCTCTTCCATGATGAGTTATGTGTCCAATGAGTTTTCGGGTTGTGTTTTTATGTGCACATATTTTAGAAAAATATTGAGGTATTACTTCCATGGTGTTTGATATGCGGTAAGAAGTCATGTGACAGACAGACATACACTTGAGTGAGAAAAAACTGCTCAAAGCATGTGGGAGATGTCATTTGTGGCAGCACAGAATTCACCATCTTGTTGAAGAATTTGTAGTGCGTATTCAAGTTGCAAGTTAATATCACATCGCCGGGTCACCATTTGTAGTAGAATGGTTGAATAGAGTCTATCATGTCAAAAATCTCACATTTATAGATGGACAACAAATAAAGAAATAAGCTCACTAAATTGAGTAACCTACAAACCACACAAATCTTTTATGGACAACATACTTAAAAAAAAAATCAGGAAGAGTGTGTTTTTAACATGTCCATTCAGGACGGCATCCCAGGTGTAAGAGAGAGAGAGGGGGGGGGGAGAAGTAAAGGGAAGTTTATCAACTTTTACTTCTCTCTCTCTTCTCTCTCTCCACTTATGCAAGGGGCAATAACTATATATGTCTCAAACTGAAAGTGTCGTGCATTGTGTCTGTGTGTGCACTGTGTGCTAAATAGGGCTGGATTCTGACAACACATCTCTAGAGATATTATCTAAAAATTAATTTATAAACATTTCTTTTTAATTCCTTTTTTCCGTTATTCATTTCCTCAATGAACTATTCAATTTGAACATTTTCAATTTGAACATTTTCAATTTGAACATTTTCAATTTGAACATTTTCAATTTGAACATTTTCCTTCAAGACTAATATTTTGTAATATATAAAGTTAAACTTTGAATGCATTTGTTTGCTTTGCCTTTACGTACATGGACTTGTCCCATTGTATGTTTTGATATTATTGTATTATTATTGTTATTGTATAATTATTGTTATTATATTATTATTGTTATTGTATTATTATTGTTATTGTATTATTATTGTTATTGTATTTTAATTGTATCTAATGTAATTGCTCTCAACATGAAAGCAACGGAAAATATGCTCAATTGAAAAATAAATAAAACAACTTTATATCAACAAACCATCTTGAAAAAAAAAGTAAAAAAAAAAGTTTTACCCCTCACCCACCACCTCTCCTGAAACAACCGAAAAAAGAAAAGAAAAATGGTTCTCTAAAACAAAGAACATCCTACCAAAGAACATTCTAATTTTTCAAAGAGGAAAAACATTCTTACAATGGACATTTTGTTTTCCTGACCATTACCGGCTTTAAATCATAATTTTATTTTTTCCTTTTCTTTTATGTTTTTGTCTTTTCTTTTTAAAATGTATGTGACTTCCTCACGCATATGTACAGTGAACAATAAACAGCATACACACAATATACCTTCCCTACTCTCATGTACACATAGAAAAATAAAACGATTAGATTTTAGATGATGTGAATTTACAGCTTGGAATGTTTAGTCAGGAATTTAACTCAGAAATAAAATAAACAAAGGCGATTTAGGAATTTTCGCAGTTGTTATGGAATTTGGTTAGTTTAAGTAAACAGATTTTGGCTTACTGTTTGTGTCCTTGGACATGTGGTTGGGGTTTTGCTGATGTAATAGATACTCAACAGAGATTAAACTAAAGAGTTGGTGAGAAATATGTTAGTGAGTAGATGTGTGGACGATCCTATTGGAAGCAGAAGGGGAAGAACCAGTGAAAATGTAGAAAGAGACTCTGCTAAACTCCAAAAAAGGAATCCATAAGATGAATAAAGGTTATGTAAAATATAACTCGTTGTTATGACGTTCTTTCAGGGTTTGGACAAATAAGAAAGTATGTGGTCCTTTTGGTCTGAGATAAGCAGACATAGATGATCCGTTTGATTGTAAGAAAAACAGTCTATAAAAATTTGTGTCACATTTGTTAACTACGTGTATTTGTGAAAAAGCGGTCGCACACACAATGAATATTTTATATACATGCAGGACACAATGAATATTTCTATACTATCCATATAATTAATTAGATATCAAAGACACAGTTATATACACCACTAGACAATACACAAACTTATATAATATATATTAACATATGTAAGAAATACACACACACACACACACACACACACACACACACACACACACACACACACACACACACACACACACACACACACACACACATCCTGGCTATCCAACAAAAACTATCACTCTTAGCATATAATGGAACTTCAGTAAAATGCTATAGCAGTACCAACATACAATGTAAATATAACAATTCAGGTGGCATAACAACATCTTCTACATGGTGTATTTACAAAGATCAGCTCATCTAAGACCACCATCATGTTACACTACACAGTAAAGAAATAAAATGCCCAAACCTCTGTGACAAACAAACATCACAATCAAGGAATTGATACATATGTATGCAGACTTCTTTGATAAAATTGGTTTTATGCCAGGATCTGTGAAACTCTGTTGGTAAGAACAAACAACCAACTAATGAATGCACCTAAGAAAAATCTTATTGTGCTACTAGAAAATATAAAACAGGAACGTGAAAAAATGGTAAGAAAGTATCATAAAAATTGTGAGAATACAAAAAGACGAAAGTTTCAAACCTCACACAAAATAGATGGGAGCTTAATAATCTGCCAGGAACTAAGACATCTAAATGTAACACTCAAAATTCCTACAGCAGAAGAGCTATTGTGGACCTGTACTCCTTGTTGTGACGTCTCCAACTTTGGTCGTTCTTGAGTCCTGGTTGATCACTTGGTATCTGCTTGCAAAAAGGTTGTCAAAGGGTCCAGGTCTGTCAGATTATCACTCTCCCTACATTGGCAAAGATCAAGAGGGCAATCGTCCAGCGTTGGTCATCAAAGTTGTACCACTAAGAAGCAAGGGTCACCCTCAAGCAAGAAAGGTGAATAACAATTTGACAATTATTCAGTTTTGTATAAAAATAATTGTTCTAAAAGTTACAATACTGCGCTTGTGCAGAAAAAGAAAAGAACTTCTCAATATACTTTTTATTTAAATTATTAATATTGGTGCATTAGAAATCGCTAATGATGTTGGTGTCTAATTAAAGTTTTGCATAAAATCATGCAAAAAGAGGTCTTGAGTTTTATTTTACAAAATACAAAAGCAAACTCAAAGGCATATCCTTCTTTTTGTGAATAATATACAATGAAAACCCAAAAGAAGATAAATGGGATATGAAACATGTCACACTCAACATGTAAGAACTATAAGAATTTGTAGGTCTCATTATATATTTGTTGTCATTTATTACAAACCTAGCTGACAAGTTACACACCCTAAGAGGACTGTTAAAGAAGGATGCACCTTTTCTATGGTGCAGGCAATGTTTTGAAAAGTTCAAAATGAAAATCGATCAAGATTCAACATTGAATGGCTGCCAGTATAACAGAGTGATGCCTGAAACAAAAATTGCTGGCAGTTATATTTTGAGGTCAAAGATTCACTTTTATATTTATAGTCAGCAATTTAAATTACTCACTGATCACAAGTCATTGGTCATACTACTACAAAAAAATCAACCCTTATAATACAAAGGATATTGAATATACATAAAGTACATAGCAGAAATGGCTTTCACTAAGGCGTTTTCTCAGTACTAAAATGCAAATACAATTGACCTAGATGTTAGAATCGCTCTTGTAAGAGATATAAGTACTGAAACTAAAAGAGACCCAATACTCCATCAACTATGCGAAATTATAGCTAGATTCAGTTAAGGTTTTATTAGCTATATAGAGGTGAATGATGGTATCCTAGTAAAAAAATCAAGAGTCCAGAAAGCCAGAGACTGTTGGAACAGAATTAATGCTGACGAATATGATAAGAAATATACTAAATATGCTAGAAAAATCTTCCTGCACAACAGAAACTTTACAGCCATATGACAACCATAGCCAAGCATGGGAAGTTGTTGGCATAGTTTTGTTTCACTTCAATAACCATGAATGATATTTGCTGATTACCACAAAAGACCAGAATTCAAGTAATATCTCGGCAATGGAGCAGATATGGTATTCTCACCAGGGTGATCAGGGATAATCAACCACAATACTCCAGCAAAACTTTCAAAGCATTTGCTCAACAATTGTAATTTGACCAAGTAACGTCATTGCCAACGTTTCCTAAATCACATGATTTTGTGGAGAAACAGATCCTATCAGAAGGACATTACTCAAGGCAAAGTAAGAGGGAAAAGATCCTGATTTAGCAATATTATGTTTACAAACAATACCCATCAACCACAACCTTCTAAGCTCAACATTGAACAACTGCATTATGAAAAAAAAAAAAAAAAATGTGAAGGTCCTACCTTCAAAGTTTTCCAACTCTGATCATATTTAAGAAAAGCTGAAACAATGGTAGGACAATGAAAAAAGATAAAATAAAACGGCACATGATCTATCATCACGGGTCCCAGGATAAATAGCTCACCTGACAATTTAATGGAAGCCAGCAACGGTATTGATCAAATGTGAACAATCAAGATGCTACATTCTTTAATTTTCAGAGATATCTTCAAAGAGACAAAGCAGAGCTAAAGTAAGGGAGGCAGAATCGGGCACTTATAAACATGGGTGTTATAATATTGTTATAATGATCACATTACCTAAAGAATAACACACACTTCAGCACAAGCAACATTCCAAACCAGAAAACACAGAACATTCATCATCCAACACAACCAGAAGTGATTGTGAAATACACATAAAGAGAAGAAACGAATTTGCAAGCACCAGAACAATTACTTTTCTTAGTTGGTGAAGGGCATGTCACAGTATCATATGCAAACCCAATGTAACCCTCAATGTAGAAATACCATGAGAATTTTCTAATGTCATCAATTGTTACTGTATTTTAAAAACCTATTTGAATGATGAAAAACTTACAACATAAAATATTCCCCATTCAACTGCAAGAAAGTTATACAACCTCATTCAATCACAAAATGAAATCTTGATAATAGTCAGGAACAGTAATTAGTTTTAATCAACAAAATCTCTGGTGGGATGTCAACCACTGGAACGAAATATAAAGGGGATGCTAAAAGGCTAGATGAGGGATAAATAATCTCCTAGCTGGAGCATATGATTTTTTCCCTACCTTTAATTTCCCAGGAGAGAGATCGTGAGAGTGTGAATAAAAATAATAATTAATTGATAAGCATCGTCTGAAAAGGCAATAAAAAATATTAGACGCGACCGTTGTGCAGCCAGGCATATCCACCAGTAAATTCAAGTAAATTCAAGTGGTGGAGAGAATCTGCACCTAAAATAGAGTACTTATGAAAAACAGTAAAAATTCATGTACGATTTTTACATAGTTGCAAATCTAATGAATGAGAAACTTTACTATACACATGATATATATAATAAATATATATATAATATATACATGATATATATAATAAATATATATATAATATACACATGAGTAGTTTTCTGTTTACAGTACTATAGGAGAAACTGATAGCTTCTTTTTTTTTTAAATTTAAGGCATCATATACTGTATGCAGTGGCATAACAACTATTTTTGCCACCTGGAGCTGTTGTAAGATCCTCCCTCCCACCTCCATCTTGGCCGTTGATAATCTGTTAACCTTCAGGAGTCCTCAAAATATTTATTTAGCAGCATACAGAGACTGCATCTGCCCAGAGGAGCAGATGATATGATTGTTTCTTGATGTACCATCATAAAGTTTGGGTTTTAAGAGCTCAATAGTGGCTGAATGTTGATGGTTTATTTCTAAGAGATCCATACCATTTGCTCCTCTAGGCAGATACAGCGGTGGTAGACATTTTTGTATATTATTCTGTATAGTGTCAACATTTTTCTCATTTTAGCGTCAAGTCTGTTAATGTCCTTTTGTCAAATATGGCAAAGTTGTATGCTTTCATTGGCATGACAAATTGGTTACTTTGTTTTTGTTTGCTGTGTTTTACAAATGTTTCTTACATGGTATACATATTCTCTGACAAATTTTTTTCTCATTTTTGCAAACTGAATTGTTCTCGTTCAAAGTATTTGTTTTTTCTTGTTCTTTTAGATCGGTGATGTCAGTATCTTCATCAAGTTGTATGTTTTCCGTCTAGATCTTCTTCTCAGTTTTGAGGAATCAATTGGCACATTTAGCGAGGCAAAACTTCATTCCAATATTTTTGGCATGTGAGAGTCATCTTAAGTCATCATCTGAACATACAGCTTGAAGTTGTGGGGAATTATGAATAAACTTCCAAACAGATGTTGACTCGTCAGCTGTTTCATACAAGGTGTGTACAAACGTCTTTGCACATCAGCTCCATGCATCTGTAGGAGCCTTTCCTAGTCTCACACAAAAACATGCGTTCACATCTCAAACCATATTTCTTGTCATATACATACGCGCACACAAACATACGCGCACATGTACACACAAGTACATATATTCACGTTTGCGTATATACACTCACATTCACGTGTATATACACACACGCTAACGTACACACATGTACTCACATACACGCACATGAATGCACACATGGACAACATCACTTCCCTTTCAAAGGAAATCCACACATGCGCAAAAGACCACCGGAAACAATTATAAAAGCAAGAGCGATAAGCAGCATCTTCCTTTTCGGACCAGCTCTCAAGCTGAGAGGTTCAACAAACCAGCCGCCTCCCGAAAGGGAGGCGCATGCCTCAAGCCACTTGCTACTACGTGGGACAAGAGCTAACAGACTGTACTGGATTGACTTTTTCTCATTTTCTCATTCTCTCTCTATACTAAAATAGACTTTCCTCCTCACCAGCTAACAGCGAGAGACGCACACCAAACTGGACTGACTTTCTCTCTCTATGACAATAGACTTCTCGCCAGTAAACAGCGAGAGACGAACGTGGACATAAACACATGTTGTACCCTTTTCTTTTATGTGTTTCTTCACGAAATAATTCCTGTTCATTTAATTCAATTTAACACGTAGTTCGTCTCTTTCTCAATTCAATTCATTATTTCTAATTTGCTTTGAGTAGTTTTCAACAAATTGGTGACACCCGAACGTGAGATGAACACGGATTTCCTTCTAAACCACAAGTCCCGCAACAAACTGGCGACCGACTGACGTGAAACGAACACGCATGGTGACCCTACTTTTTTTTTAAAGGAATTGTTTTGAGCGAGATGCGTGTTTTATTTGACAAAAAAAAACAAAAACAAAAAAAAAACGAACATTTCAACAAATAAACACAAGTGACCTACGACTGACAAGAACCTTAACGAACTACAATGACGAAACCCCTCGTCAGACTCGGCAGAAAAATAAACACCGAGCTGTCGACTTCATACCGAATTTTTAAAAAAATTCGAGCTCGACAAACATTTTTCACGGTTTCCTGACATTACCCTGCAACAAACGCGAGGAGTAAAATCACATAGGCCTATGCAATTATCTCCCACACAGCAGACGCAACAACAAAGAAACAATTACAGGACATTCCTATCAACACATAGGAAGAAGCTGAATTAACAATGAGTTGAGATGCACCACACACACGGATAAACTCACAACTGGAAGTTTTGTTGACACCGGCAACTGGAAACTCGTTCAAAACGAACGAATGCACAACAAATGCCTGTACAGACAGACTCACATGCGAAGACAACAGCAACTGGAAACATGTTCAACATTAACGAATGCACAACAAACGCCCGTACACACACTACCGCGGAGTCATTTGCGAAGACACTATCAACTTGACACACGATGTCAAGACGAAACAAAAATTGTCCTTCCAATGTGCAACTCGTTGCACATGTCAGCACATAACAAACAAAACAAATGTCAGCCTAAAAAAAAAAAGAGTAAGGACCTTTTCCACGAGTTTTTGACGTTTTTTTAAACAACCACACCAACAGCAAAAAAAAACAGGATGAAAAGTCAATTGCCGAAAACATTACTTAAAAAAAAAATATATATATACACTGCATATTTTTTTTTCCTAGCAAGGAGAGTATTGTGGGAGCCTTTCCTAGTCGCACACAAAAACACGCGTTCACATCTCAAGCCATATTTCTTGTCATTCACACACAAACATACGCGCACATGTACACACAAGTAGATATATTCACGTTCGCGTATATACTCTCACATTCCCGTACATATACACACATGCTAACGTACACACATGTACTCACATACGTGCACAGGAATGCACACATGGACAACGTCACTTCCTCTTTCATAGGAAATCCACACATGCGCAAAAGACCACCGGAAACAATCATAAAAGCAAGAGCGATAAGCAGCATCTTCCTGCTGAGGAATCAGCCGCCTCCCAAAAGGGAGGCGGGTGCCTCAAGCCACTTGCTACTATGTGGGACAAGAGCTAACAGACTGTACGTACACCTTACACGTTTTCTATCTCCATGGCCTGGATTGACTTTTTCTCATTTTCTCATTCTCTCTCTATACTACAACAGACTTTCCTCCTCACCAGCTAACAGCAAGAGAAGCACACCAAACTGAATTGACTTTTTCTCATTTTCTCTCTCTATATATATTACAATAGACTTTCCTTCTCACTAGCTAACAGCGAGAGACGCACACCA
Organism: Euprymna scolopes; assembly: GCF_053919585.1. Taxonomy (NCBI): domain Eukaryota; kingdom Metazoa; phylum Mollusca; class Cephalopoda; order Sepiida; family Sepiolidae; genus Euprymna; species Euprymna scolopes. The sequence goes on along the minus strand of NC_136524.1, from coordinate 15,777,216 downwards.
AACTGAATTGACTTTCTCTCTTTCTCTCTCATAAACACATGTTGTACCCTTTTCTTTCACTTGTTTCTTCACGAAATAAATTCCTGTTCGTTTAATTCAATTTAACAAATAGTTTTTTTCTCTTTCTCAATTCAATTCATTATTCCTGTCGAGATTTTGTGAACAAGGAAGAGAAAAAAAAGACCAAAAGGAAGCAAGAGACCAACATATCAAGCAAGAAGTAAAATCCACTTTTGAAGTTAAAAGTCGACAACGATATTTCTGCTAACTGCTATACCACTAAAAACGAAGAGAAAATAACCCCTCCTCCCAAAAGGAATAAGTACACTTATAAACATTTGTCTTTTGATTCTCTTCTTTCTTTTTCTTTCCAAGCACTTCCAAGCACTCCTGATGCATGAACGCAAACTTTGGAACACTCATATTCAAGCAAAAATTTTATTGTGTATAAAAATTACCTCAAGCTTTAAATGCTCCTTGTTTGAATTGCTTTATATAGAGTTTATATCACAGAAAAAACATAATGGGGTATGAAACATGTCACACCCAACATGTAAGAACTATAAGAATTTGTAGGTCTCATTATATATTTGTTGTCATTTATTACAAACCTAGCTGACAAGTTACACACCCTAAGAGGACTGTTAAAGAAGGATGCACCTTTTCTATGGTGCAGGCAATGTTTTGAAAAGTTCAAAATGGAAATCTATCATAAGAGCAGGTACTTGATTCATTTGTTTGGGTCATATACTTTGTAGTAATTGATCCAACCCATGCTTAGGTTTCTCTGCCTCTTTTAAAGTCCTCAAGGATGGTCTTATTAATCAATTTTTCTTACTTTCAAATCCTTTCTTTCTGCATTCCTGCTTTTTTTCCAGGTCGGCTTCAGAAAGGAAATAGTCAAAGTTACTGTAAGCAACCAGACAAATGAAGAGTCTTTGGTTGTAGTAAGACAGCGAATGACTCTGTACTTACTAGGGTGTTGTGTCTCAATCGTTTTGAGTATGAAGGTTTGGTGAAGCAGCTATTATAATAACTATAAAGTGCTGCTATAAAGCCGCTATTATAATAGCTATAAAAAGCTGCTATAAAGCCGCTATTATAATAACTATAAAGTGCTGCTATAAAGCAGCTATTATAATAACTATAAAGTGCTGCTATACAGCAGCTATTATAATAACTATAAAGTGCTGCTATAAAGCAGCTATTATAATAACTACAAAGTGCCACTATAAAGCAGCTATTATAATAACTATTAAGTGCTGCTATAAAGCAGCTATTATAATAACTATGAAATGCTGCTATAAAGCAGCTATTATAATAGCTATAAAGTGCAGCTATAAAGCAGCTATTATAATAACTAAAAAGCGCTGCTATAAAGCAGCTATTATAATGACTATAAAGTGCTGCTATAAAGCAGCTATTGTAATAGCTATAAAGTGCCGCTATAAAGCAGCTATTATAATAACTATAAAGTGCTGCTATAAAGCAGATATTATAATAACTATAAAGTGATGCTATAAAGCAGCTATTATAATAACTATAAAGTGCCGCTATAAAGCAGCTATTAGATTAACTATAAAGTGCTTCTATAAAGCAGCTATTAGATTAACTATAAAGTGCCGCTATAAAGCAGCTATTAGATTAACTATAAAGTGCTACTATAAAGCCGCTATTATAATAACTATAAAGTGCTGCTATAAAGCAGCTATGATAATAACTATAAAGTGCTGCTATAAAGCAGCTATTATAATAGCTATAAAGTGCTGCTATAAAGCAGCTATTATAATAACTATAAAGTGCTGCAATAAAGCAGATATTATAATAACTATAAAGTGATGCTATAAAGCAGCTATTATAATAACTATAAAGTGCCGCTATAAAGCAGCTATTATAATAACTATAAAGTGCCGCTATAAAGCAGCTATTATAACAACTATAAAGTGCTACTATAAAGCAGCTATTATAATAACTATAAAGTGCTGCAATAAAGCAGCTATAATAATAACTATAAAGCGCTGCTATAAAGCAGCTATTATAATAACTACAAAGTGCTGCTATAAAGCAGGTATTATAATAACTATAAAGTGCTGCTAAAAAGCAGCTATTATAATAACTATAAAGTGACGCTATAAAGAAGCTATTATGATAACTATACAGTGCTGCTATAAAGCAGCTATTATAATAACTATAAAGTGCCGCTATAAAGCAGCTATTATAATAACTATAAAGTGCTGCAATAAAGCAGCTATAATAATAACTATAAAGTGCTGCTATAAAGCAGCTATTATAATAACTATAAAGTGCTGCAATAAAGTAGATATTATAATATCTATAAAGTGCCGCTATAAAGCAGCTATTATAATAGCTATAAAGTGCTGCTATAAACCAGCTATTATAATAACTATAAAGTGCTGCTATAAAGCAGCTATTATAATAACTATAAAGTGCTGTTATAAAGCAGCTATCATAATAAATATAAAGTGCTGCAATAAAGCAGCTATTGTAATAACTATAAAGGGCTGCTATAAAGCAGCTATTATAATAACTATAAAGTGCTGCTATAAAGCAGCTATTATAATAACTATAAAGTGCTGCTATAAAGAAGCTATTATAATAGCTATAAAGTGTTGCTATGAAGTAGCTATTATAATAACTATAAAGTGCTGCAATAAAGCAGCTATTATAATAACTATAATGTGCTGCTATAAAGCAGCTATTATAATAACTATACAGTGCCGCTATAAAGCAGCTATTATAATAACTATAAAGTGCTGCTATAAAGCAGCTATTATAATGACTATAAAGTGCTGCTATAAAGCAGCTATTATAATAGCTATAAAGTGCTGCTATAAAGCAGCTATTATAATAACTATAAAGTGCCGCTATAAAGCAGCTATTATAATAACTATAAAGTGCTGCTATAAAGCAGCTATTATAATAGCTATAAAGTGCTGCTATAAAGCAGATATTATAATAACTATAAAGTGCTGCTATAAAGCAGCTAATATAATAACTATAAAGTGCTGCTATAAAACAGCTATTATAATAGCTATAAAGTGCTGCTATAAAGCAGCTATTATAATAACTGTACAGTGCCACTATAAAGCAGCTATTATAATAACCATACAGTTCTGCTATAAAGCAGCTATTATAATAACTATACAGTGCCGCTATAAAGCAGCTGTTACAATTACTATAAAGTGCTGCTATAAGGCAGCTATTATAATAACTATAAAGTGCTGCTATAACGCAGCTATGATAATAGCTATAAAGTGCTGCTATAAAGTAGCTGTTATAATCACTATAAAGTGCCGCTATAAAGCAGCTATTATTATTACTATAAAGTGCTGCTATAAAGCAGCTATTATAATAACTATAAAGTGCTGCTATAAAGCAGCTATTATAATAACTATAAAGTGCTGCTATAAAGCAGCTATTTGAATAACTATAAAGTGCCGCTATAAAGCAGCTATTATAATAACTATCAAGTGCTGCTATAAAGCAGCTATTATAATAACTATAAAGTGTTGCTATAAAGCAGCTATTATAATAACTATAAAGTGCTGCTATCAAGTAGCTATTATAATAACTATAAAGTGCAGCTATAAAGCAGCTATTATAATAACTAATAAGTGCTGCTATAAAGCAGCTATTATAATGACTATAAAGTTCTGCTATAAAGCAGCTATTATAATAGCTATAAAGTGCTGCTATAAAGCAGCTATTATAATAACTATAAAGTGCCGCTATAAAGCAGCTATTATAATAACTATAAAGTGCTGCTATAAAGCAGCTATTATAATAACTATAGTGCTGCTATAAAGCAGCTATTATAATAGCTATAAAGTGCTGCTATAAAGCAGCTATTTTAATAACTATAAAGTTCCGCTATAAAGCAGCTATTATAATAAGTATCAATTGCTGCTATAAAGCAGCTATTATAATAACTATAAAGTGTTGCTATAAAGCAGCTATTATAATAACTATAAAGTGCTGCTATCAAGTAGCTATTATAATAACTATAAAGTGCAGCTATAAAGCAGCTATTATAATAACTAATAAGTGCTGCTATAAAGCAGCTATTATAATGACTATAAAGTTCTGCTATAAAGCAGCTATTATAATAGCTATAAAGTGCTGCTATAAAGCAGCTATTATAATAACTATAAAGTGCCGCGATAAAGCAGCTATTATAATAACTATAAAGTGCTGCTATAAAGCAGCTATTATAATAACTATAAAGTGCTGCAATAAATCAGATATTATAATAACTATAAAGTGCTGCTATAAAGCAGCTAATATAATAACTATAAAGTGCTGCTATAAAGCAGCTATTATAATAGCTATAAAGTGCCGCTATAAAGCAGCTATTATAATAACTGTACAGTGCCACTATTAAGCAGCTATTATAATAACCACACAGTTCTGCTATAAAGCAGCTATTATAATAACTATACAGTGCCGTTATAAAGCAGCTGTTACAATTACTATAAAGTGCTGCTATAAGGTAGCTATTATAATAACTATAAAGTGCTGCTATAACGCAGCTATTATAATAACTATAAAGTGCTGCTATAAAGCAGCTATTATAATAACTATAAAGTGCCACTATAAAGAAGCTATTATAATAACTACAAAGTGCTGCTATAAGGCAGCTATAATAATATCTATAAAGTTCTGCTATAAGGCAGCTATTATAATAACTATAAATGGCTGCTATAAAGCAGCTATTATAATAACTATAAAGAGCTGCTATAAATAAGCTATTATAATAACTATAACGTGCTGCTATAAAGCAGCTATTATAATGGCTATAAAGTGCTGCTATAAAAGAACTATTATATTGGCTATAAAGTTCTGCTATAAAGCAGCTATTATAATAACTATAAAGTGTTGCTATAAAGCAGCTATTATAATAGCTATAAAGTGCTGCTATAAAGCAGTTGTTATAATAGCTATAAAGTGCTGCTATAAAGCAGCTATGATAATAACTATAAAGTGCTGCTATAAAGCAGCTTATGTAATAGCTATAAAGTGCTGCTATGAAGCAGCTATTATAATAACTATAAAGTGCTGCTATAAAGCAGCTATTATAATAACTATAAAGTGCTGCTACAAAGCAGCTATTATAATAACTATTAAGTGCTGCTATAAAGCAGCTATTATAATAACTATAAAGTGCTGCTATAAAGCAGCTATGATAATAACTATAAAGTGCTGCTATACAGCAGCTATAATAATAACTATAAAGTGCTGCTATAAAGGAGCTATGATAATAACTATAAAGTGCTGCTATAAAGTAGCTATTATAATGACTATAAAGTGCCGCTATAAAGCAGCTATTATAATAACTATAAAGTGCCGCTATAAAGCAGCTATTATAATGACTATAAAGTGCTGCTATAAAGCAGCTGTTATGATAGCTATAAAGTGCTGCTATAAAGCAGCTATTATAATAACTATAAAGTGCTGCTATAAAGCAGCTATTATAATAACTATAAAGTGCTGCTATAAAGCAGCTATTATAATAACTATAAAGTGCTGCAATAAAGCAGCTATTATAATAACTATAAAGTGCTGCTATAAACCAGCTAATATAATAACTATAAAGTGCTGCTATAAAGCAGCTATTATAATAACTATAAAGTGCTGCTATAAAGCAGCTATTATAATAGCTATAAAGTGCTGCTATATAGCAGCTATTATAATAACTATAAATGGCTGCTATAAAGCAGCTATTATAATAACTATAAAGTGCCCCTATAAAGCAGCTATTATAATAACTATAAAGTGCTGCTATAAAGCAGCTATTATAATAACAATAAAGTGCTGCAATAAAGCAGATATTATAATAACTATAAAGTTCTTCTATAAAGCAGCTAATATAATAACTATAAAGTGATGCTATAAAGCAGCTATTATAATAACTATAAAGTGCTGCTATAAAGCAGCTATTCTAATAACTATAAAGTGCCACTACAAAGCAGCTATTATAATAACTATAAAATGCTGCTATAAGGCAGCTATTATAATATCTATAAAGTGCTGCTATATAGCAGCTATTATAATAACTATAAATGGCTGCTATAAAGCAGCTATTATAATAACTATAAAGAGCTGCTATAAATAAGCTATCATAATAACTATAACGTGCTGCTATAAAGCAGCTATTATAATAACTATAAAGTGCTGCTATAAAGGAACTATTATATTGGCTATAAAGTTCTGCTATAAAGCAGCTATTATAATAACTATAAAGTGTTGCTATAAAGCAGCTATTATAATAGCTATAAAGTGCTGCTATAAAGCAGTTGTTATAATAGCTATAAAGTGCTGCTATAAAGCAGCTATTATAATAACTATAAAGTGCTGCTATAAAGAAGCTATTATAATAACTATAAAGTGCTGCTATAAAGCAGCTATTATAATAACTATAAAATGCTGCTATAAAGCAGCTATTATAATAACTATAAAGTGCTGCTATAAAGCAGCTATTATAATAACTATAAAGTGCTGCTATAAAGCAGCTATGATAATAACTAAAAAGTGCTGCTATAAAGCAGCTATTATAATAACTATAAAGTGCTGCTATAAAGCAGCTATGGTAATAACTATAAAGTGCTGCTATAAAGCAGCTATTATAATAACTATAAAGTGACGCCATAAAGCAGCTATTATAATAACTATAAAGTGCTGCTATAAAGCAGCTATTATAATGACTATAAAGTGCTGCTATAAAGCAGCTGTTATGATAGCTATAATGTGCTGCTATAAAGCAGCTTTTATAATAACTATAAAGTGCCGCTATAAAGCAGCTATTATAATAACTAAAAAGTGCTGCTATAAAGCAGCTATTATAATAACTATAAAGTGCTGCAATAAAGCAGATATTATAATAGCTATAAAGTGCTGCTATAAAGCAGCTAATATAATAACTATAAAGTGCTGCTATAAAGCAGCTATTATAATAACTATAAAGTGCTGCTATAAAGCAGCTATTATAATAACTATACAGTGCCGCTATAAAGCAGCTATTATAATAACCATACAGTGCTGCTATAAAGCAGCTATTATAATAACTATAAAGTGCTGCTATAAAGCAGCTATTATAATAACTATAAAGTGCTGCTATTAAGCAGCTATTATAGTAGCTATAAAGTGATGCTATAAAGCAGCTATTATAATAACTATAAAGTGCTGCAATAAAGCAGCTATTATAATAGCTAAAAAGTGCCGCTATAAAGCAGCTATTATAATAACTATAAAGTGCCGCTATAAAGCAGCTATTATAATAACTGTAAAGTGCTGCTATAAAGCAGCTATTATAGTAACTATAAAGTTCTGCTATAAAGCAGCTATTATAATAGCTATAAATGCTGCTATAAAGCAGCTATTATAGTAACTATAAAGTGCTGCTATAAAGCCGCTATTATAAAAACTATAAAGTGCTGCTATAAAGCAGCTATTATAATAACTATAAAGTGCTGCTATAAAGCAGCTATTATAATAACTATACAGTGCCGCTATAAAGCAGCTGTTATAATTGCTATAAAGTGCTGCTATAAGGCAGCTATTATAATGACTATAAAGTGCTGCTATAAAGCAGCTATTATAATAACTATAAAGTGCTGCTATAAAGCAGCTATTATAATAACTATAAAGTGCTGCTATAAAGCAGCTATTATAATAACTATAAAGTGCTGCAATAAAGCAGCTATTATAATAACTATAACGTGCTGCTATAAAGCAGCTATGATAATAACTATAAAGTGCTGCTATAAAGCAGCTATTATAAAAACTATAAAGTGCTGCTATAAAGCAGCTATTATAATAACTATAAAGTGCTGCTATAAAGCAGCTATTATAATAACTATAAAGTGCTGCTATAAAGCAGCTATTATAATAACTATAAAGTGCTGCTATAAAGCAGCTATGATAATAACTATAAAGTGCTGCTATAAAGCAGCTATTATAATAACTATAAAGTGCTGCTATAAAGCAGCTATTATAATAACTATAAAGTGCTGCTATTAAGCAGCTATTATAATAGCTGTAAAGTGCTGCTATAAAGCAGCTATTATAATAGCTATAAAGTGCTGCTATAAAGCAGCTATTATAATAACTGTAAAGTTCTGCTATAAAGCAGCTATTATAATAGCTATAAAGTGCTGCTATAAAGCAGCTACTATAATATCTATAAAGTGCTGCTATAAAGCAGCTATTATAATAGCTAAAAAGTGCTGCTATCAACCAACTATTATAATAGCTATACAGTGCTGCTATAAAGCAGCTATTATAATAGCTATTAAGAGCTGCTATAAAGCAGCTATTATAATAGCTATAAAGTGCTGCTATAAAGCAGCTATTATAATAACTAAAAAGTGCTGCTATAAAGCAGCTATTATAATAACTATAAAGTGCTGCAATAAAGCAGATATTATAATAGCTATAAAGTGCTGCTATAAAGCAGCTAATATAATAACTATAAAGTGCTGCTATAAAGCAGCTATTATAATAGCTATAAAGTGCCGCTATAAAGCAGCTATTATAATAACTGTACAGTGCCACTATTAAGCAGCTATTATAATAACCACACAGTTCTGCTATAAAGCAGCTATTATAATAACTATACAGTGCCGTTATAAAGCAGCTGTTACAATTACTATAAAGTGCTGCTATAAGGTAGCTATTATAATAACTATAAAGTGCTGCTATAACGCAGCTATTATAATAACTATAAAGTGCTGCTATAAAGCAGCTATTATAATAACTATAAAGTGCCACTATAAAGAAGCTATTATAATAACTACAAAGTGCTGCTATAAGGCAGCTATAATAATATCTATAAAGTTCTGCTATAAGGCAGCTATTATAATAACTATAAATGGCTGCTATAAAGCAGCTATTATAATAACTATAAAGAGCTGCTATAAATAAGCTATTATAATAACTATAACGTGCTGCTATAAAGCAGCTATTATAATGGCTATAAAGTGCTGCTATAAAAGAACTATTATATTGGCTATAAAGTTCTGCTATAAAGCAGCTATTATAATAACTATAAAGTGTTGCTATAAAGCAGCTATTATAATAGCTATAAAGTGCTGCTATAAAGCAGTTGTTATAATAGCTATAAAGTGCTGCTATAAAGCAGCTATGATAATAACTATAAAGTGCTGCTATAAAGCAGCTTATGTAATAGCTATAAAGTGCTGCTATGAAGCAGCTATTATAATAACTATAAAGTGCTGCTATAAAGCAGCTATTATAATAACTATAAAGTGCTGCTACAAAGCAGCTATTATAATAACTATTAAGTGCTGCTATAAAGCAGCTATTATAATAACTATAAAGTGCTGCTATAAAGCAGCTATGATAATAACTATAAAGTGCTGCTATACAGCAGCTATAATAATAACTATAAAGTGCTGCTATAAAGGAGCTATGATAATAACTATAAAGTGCTGCTATAAAGTAGCTATTATAATGACTATAAAGTGCCGCTATAAAGCAGCTATTATAATAACTATAAAGTGCCGCTATAAAGCAGCTATTATAATGACTATAAAGTGCTGCTATAAAGCAGCTGTTATGATAGCTATAAAGTGCTGCTATAAAGCAGCTATTATAATAACTATAAAGTGCTGCTATAAAGCAGCTATTATAATAACTATAAAGTGCTGCTATAAAGCAGCTATTATAATAACTATAAAGTGCTGCAATAAAGCAGCTATTATAATAACTATAAAGTGCTGCTATAAACCAGCTAATATAATAACTATAAAGTGCTGCTATAAAGCAGCTATTATAATAACTATAAAGTGCTGCTATAAAGCAGCTATTATAATAGCTATAAAGTGCTGCTATATAGCAGCTATTATAATAACTATAAATGGCTGCTATAAAGCAGCTATTATAATAACTATAAAGTGCCCCTATAAAGCAGCTATTATAATAACTATAAAGTGCTGCTATAAAGCAGCTATTATAATAACAATAAAGTGCTGCAATAAAGCAGATATTATAATAACTATAAAGTTCTTCTATAAAGCAGCTAATATAATAACTATAAAGTGATGCTATAAAGCAGCTATTATAATAACTATAAAGTGCTGCTATAAAGCAGCTATTCTAATAACTATAAAGTGCCACTACAAAGCAGCTATTATAATAACTATAAAATGCTGCTATAAGGCAGCTATTATAATATCTATAAAGTGCTGCTATATAGCAGCTATTATAATAACTATAAATGGCTGCTATAAAGCAGCTATTATAATAACTATAAAGAGCTGCTATAAATAAGCTATCATAATAACTATAACGTGCTGCTATAAAGCAGCTATTATAATAACTATAAAGTGCTGCTATAAAGGAACTATTATATTGGCTATAAAGTTCTGCTATAAAGCAGCTATTATAATAACTATAAAGTGTTGCTATAAAGCAGCTATTATAATAGCTATAAAGTGCTGCTATAAAGCAGTTGTTATAATAGCTATAAAGTGCTGCTATAAAGCAGCTATTATAATAACTATAAAGTGCTGCTATAAAGAAGCTATTATAATAACTATAAAGTGCTGCTATAAAGCAGCTATTATAATAACTATAAAATGCTGCTATAAAGCAGCTATTATAATAACTATAAAGTGCTGCTATAAAGCAGCTATTATAATAACTATAAAGTGCTGCTATAAAGCAGCTATGATAATAACTAAAAAGTGCTGCTATAAAGCAGCTATTATAATAACTATAAAATGCTGCTATAAAGCAGCTATGGTAATAACTATAAAGTGCTGCTATAAAGCAGCTATTATAATAACTATAAAGTGACGCCATAAAGCAGCTATTATAATAACTATAAAGTGCTGCTATAAAGCAGCTATTATAATGACTATAAAGTGCTGCTATAAAGCAGCTGTTATGATAGCTATAATGTGCTGCTATAAAGCAGCTTTTATAATAACTATAAAGTGCCGCTATAAAGCAGCTATTATAATAACTAAAAAGTGCTGCTATAAAGCAGCTATTATAATAACTATAAAGTGCTGCAATAAAGCAGATATTATAATAGCTATAAAGTGCTGCTATAAAGCAGCTAATATAATAACTATAAAGTGCTGCTATAAAGCAGCTATTATAATAACTATAAAGTGCTGCTATAAAGCAGCTATTATAATAACTATACAGTGCCGCTATAAAGCAGCTATTATAATAACCATACAGTGCTGCTATAAAGCAGCTATTATAATAACTATAAAGTGCTGCTATAAAGCAGCTATTATAATAACTATAAAGTGCTGCTATTAAGCAGCTATTATAGTAGCTATAAAGTGATGCTATAAAGCAGCTATTATAATAACTATAAAGTGCTGCAATAAAGCAGCTATTATAATAGCTAAAAAGTGCCGCTATAAAGCAGCTATTATAATAACTATAAAGTGCCGCTATAAAGCAGCTATTATAATAACTGTAAAGTGCTGCTATAAAGCAGCTATTATAGTAACTATAAAGTTCTGCTATAAAGCAGCTATTATAATAGCTATAAATGCTGCTATAAAGCAGCTATTATAGTAACTATAAAGTGCTGCTATAAAGCCGCTATTATAAAAACTATAAAGTGCTGCTATAAAGCAGCTATTATAATAACTATAAAGTGCTGCTATAAAGCAGCTATTATAATAACTATACAGTGCCGCTATAAAGCAGCTGTTATAATTGCTATAAAGTGCTGCTATAAGGCAGCTATTATAATGACTATAAAGTGCTGCTATAAAGCAGCTATTATAATAACTATAAAGTGCTGCTATAAAGCAGCTATTATAATAACTATAAAGTGCTGCTATAAAGCAGCTATTATAATAACTATAAAGTGCTGCAATAAAGCAGCTATTATAATAACTATAACGTGCTGCTATAAAGCAGCTATGATAATAACTATAAAGTGCTGCTATAAAGCAGCTATTATAAAAACTATAAAGTGCTGCTATAAAGCAGCTATTATAATAACTATAAAGTGCTGCTATAAAGCAGCTATTATAATAACTATAAAGTGCTGCTATAAAGCAGCTATTATAATAACTATAAAGTGCTGCTATAAAGCAGCTATGATAATAACTATAAAGTGCTGCTATAAAGCAGCTATTATAATAACTATAAAGTGCTGCTATAAAGCAGCTATTATAATAACTATAAAGTGCTGCTATTAAGCAGCTATTATAATAGCTGTAAAGTGCTGCTATAAAGCAGCTATTATAATAGCTATAAAGTGCTGCTATAAAGCAGCTATTATAATAACTGTAAAGTTCTGCTATAAAGCAGCTATTATAATAGCTATAAAGTGCTGCTATAAAGCAGCTACTATAATATCTATAAAGTGCTGCTATAAAGCAGCTATTATAATAGCTAAAAAGTGCTGCTATCAACCAACTATTATAATAGCTATACAGTGCTGCTATAAAGCAGCTATTATAATAGCTATTAAGAGCTGCTATAAAGCAGCTATTATAATAGCTATAAAGTGCTGCTATAAAGCAGCTATTATAATAACTAAAAAGTGCTGCTATAAAGCAGCTATTATAATAACTATAAAGTGCTGCAATAAAGCAGATATTATAATAGCTATAAAGTGCTGCTATAAAGCAGCTAATATAATAACTATAAAGTGCTGCTATAAAGCAGCTATTATAATAACTATAAAGTGCTGCTATAAAGCAGCTATTATAATAACTATACAGTGCCGCTATAAAGCAGCTATTATAATAACCATACAGTGCTGCTATAAAGCAGCTATTATAATAACTATAAAGTGCTGCTATAAAGCAGCTATTATAATAACTATAAAGTGCTGCTATTAAGCAGCTATTATAGTAGCTATAAAGTGATGCTATAAAGCAGCTATTATAATAACTATACAGTGCTGCAATAAAGCAGCTATTATAATAGCTATAAAGTGCCGCTATAAAGCAGCTATTATAATAACTATAAAGTGCCGCTATAAAGCAGCTATTATAATAACTATAAAGTGCTGCTATAAAGCAGCTATTATAGTAACTATAAAGTTCTGCTATAAAGCAGCTATTATAATAGCTATAAAGTGCTGCTATAAAGCAGCTATTATAGTAACTATAAAGTGCTGCTATAAAGCCGCTATTATAAAAACTATAAAGTGCTGCTATAAAGCAGCTATTATAATAACTATAAAGTGCTGCTATAAAGCAGCTATTATAATAACTATACAGTGCCGCTATAAAGCAGCTGTTATAATTGCTATAAAGTGCTGCTATAAAGCAGCTATTATAATAACTATAAACTGCTGCTATAAAGCAGCTATTATAATAACTATAAAGTGCTGCTATAAAGCAGCTATTATAATAACTATAAAGTGCTGCTATAAAGCAGCTATTATAATAACTATAAAGTGCTGCTATAAAGCAGCTATGATAATAACTATAAAGTGCTGCTATAAAGCAGCTATTATAATAACTATAGAGTGCCGCTATAAAGCAGCTATTATAATAACCATACAGTGCTGCTATAAAGCAGCTATTATAATAACTATAAAGTGCTGCTATAAAGCAGCTATTATAATAACTATAAAGTGCTGCTATTAAGCAGCTATTATAGTAGCTATAAAGTGATGCTATAAATCAGCTATTATAATAACTATAAAGTGCTGCAATAAAGCAGCTATTATAATAGCTATAAAGTGCCGCTATAAAGCAGCTATTATAATAACTATAAAGTTCCGCTATAAAGCAGCTATTATAATAACTATAAAGTGCTGCTATAAAGCAGCTATTATAGTAACTATAAAGTTCTGCTATAAAGCAGCTATTATAATAGCTATAAAGTGCTGCTATAAAGCAGCTATTATAGTAACTATAAAGTGCTGCTATAAAGCCGCTATTATAAAAACTATAAAGTGCTGCTATAAAGCAGCTATTATAATAACTATAAAGTGCTGCTATAAAGCAGCTATTATAATAACTATACAGTGCCGCTATAAAGCAGCTGTTATAATTGCTATAAAGTGCTGCTATAAAGCAGCTATTATAATAACTATAAACTGCTGCTATAAAGCAGCTATTATAATAACTATAAAGTGCTGCTATAAAGCAGCTATTATAATAACTATAAAGTGCTGCTATAAAGCAGCTATTATAATAGCTATAAAGTGCTGCTATAAAGCCGCTATTATAATAACTATAAAGTGCTGCTATAAAGCAGCTATTATAATAACTATAACGTGCTGTAAAGCAGCTATGATAATAACTATAAAGTGCTGCTATAAAGCAGCTATTATAAAAACTATAAAGTGCTGCTATAAAGCAGCTATTGTAATAGCTAAAAAGTGCTGCTATCAACCAACTATTATAATAGCTATAAAGTGCTGCTATAAAGCAGCTATTATAATAGCTATTAAGAGCTGCTATAAAGCAGCTATTATAATAGCTATAAAGTGCTGCTATAAAGCAGCTATTTTAATAACCATAAAGTGCTTCTATAAAGCAGCTATTATAATAACTATAAAGTTCTGCTATAAAGCAGCTATTATAATAACTATAAAGTGCTGCCATAAAGCAGCTATTATAATAACTATAAAGTACTGCTTTAAAGCAGCTATTATAATAGCTATAAAGTGCTGCTATAAAGCAGCTATTATAATAGCTATAAAGTGCTGCTTTAAAGCAGCTAGTATAATAGCTATAAAGTGCTTCTATAAAGCAGCTATTATAATAGCTATAAAGTGCTGCTATAAAGCAGTTGTTATAATAGCTAGTAAGTGCTGCTATAAAGCAGCTATGATAATAACTATAAAGTGCTTCTATAAAGCAGCTAATCTAATAGATATAAAGTGCTGCTATAAAGCAGCTATTATAATAACTATAAAGTGCTGCTATAAAGCAGCTATTATAATAACTATAAAGTGCTGCTATAAAGCAGCTATTATAATAACTATAAAGTGCTGCTATAAAGCAGCTAATGTAATAACTATAAAGTGCTGCTATAAAGCAGCTAATATAATAACTATAAAGTGCTGCTATAAAGCAGCTATTATAATAACTATGAAGTGCTGCTATAAAGCAGCTGTTTTAATAGCTATAAAGTACTTGAGCAAGAAATTATGTAGGATGTCTATGCCAGGCTTTCTGCAATTCTTAAATCGATGCAACTTTCATTTTATCATTCTCTAGCTTTGGCATTTCGGCCTTGCTTTCATTACTTTGACCCACTTGGCCTCTTGATTGCAAGGCCTCTAGTTGTTTTCTAACTCTTACTTTTCTGGTTGTTTTCTGCCGGGATTGTTTTTCTTATAAGATTTTTGTAGAACAGCCTTGAATTCTTTTTGAAATGTTTGTTTTCGATTTTCACTTTGTTGGTGTCTTTTGTTTACGTTATATTAACCATAGATAAGATTCATCTCGGATTGCCTGGGACCAGCTTATGTGCTCAGCCTCTGTACTCTCCTGAATAAAGTTGCTATAATGCTCACTTTATCGTTCCGCTCTCTTCACTAAAAAGCACTAACTATGACTTCATGGTGCTAGCAGTGGTGGTTCCCATCATTTCAACCCTGTTGTGAACTAAAACTCAACAGGTGGGGTTAGGGTTAATTATATACGGACGGCATTACAGAACACAGTACGGCACAATCACATTGACACACCAGTTCTCGCTAGATCACAGAAGTTAAGCAACGTTTAGCCTGGCCAGTACCAGATGGGTGACCATTTGGGAAGGCTAGGCGTTGTATGTACCTTCTGGGAAGGTTGGGCGTGGGGTCAGCACCCTCACCCCGTAAAAAGAATGCAGTCGCTACAAAAACATCTATAAAGTTGAAGATGGCCTATGGTACAAAACACAAAATAAAACAGCTTCACATTGTTTTAAATATTAAACTCCTGTCAGACGATAAAAAAAATAATTGACCCTGTGGATAAAAAATAATAAAAATAAAAAAATAAGAAAGAAGGAAAAACATTATGGCCCATCTCCTGCCAACGATGAACTAAACTGAGTGAAGCCATGGCGCTTTTTAAACAAAAAAAATGACTCTATACACAAAAGATGATTACTTACAGCAGTTCCACTTTCTAACTATCACCGCTAAACACATGGATAGCAAGGAACAGCATGGATAGCAGGGAACACATGGATAGCAGGAAACACAGGGGCAAAGTCTACACAACCCTGACTATCAAATCACTTCACCTGAAATGCAGAACACACCACACTCCACAGGAAAATTGATTCTGAGGCATCTGGCAACACACTCCCTCTGAGAACTTTCCAACATGCATGGAACATCAGCAAAAGCCATCTCCATTCAATGCCTTGGAATCATCAGCTTTCTGTGTCAGAATATTAGCGGCTCAGAATGGACAAATACAACATTTTATGTTTTAGAAGTTTAGGACTTGTAGTTGTAAGGCTTCTGAGATGTGAAAAGCTGAACCTAATAACCATACATGAGGACACCTTTAAATAGTAATAAACACTTTAAATAGTAATAAATACTTTAAATAGTAATAAATACTTTAAATAGTAATAAATACTTTAAATAGTAATAAATACTTTAAATAGTAATAAATACTTTAAATAGTAATAAATACTTTAAATAGTAATAAACACTTTAAATAGTAATAAACACTTTAAATAGTAATAAATACTTTAAATAGTAATAAATACTTTAAATAGTAATAAATACTTTAAATAGTAATAAACACTTTAAATAGTAATAAACACTTTAAATAGTAATAAATACTTTAAATAGTAATAAATACTTTAAATAGTAATAAACACTTTAAATAGTAATAAATACTTTAAATAGTAATAAACACTTTAAATAGTAATAAATAATTTAAATAGTAATAAATACTTTAAATAGTAATAAATACTTTAAATATTAATAAATACTTTAAATAGTAATAAACACTTTAAATAGTAATAAATACTTTAAATAGTAATAAATACTTTAAATAGTAATAAATACTTTAAATAGTTATAAACACTTTAAATAGTAATAAACACTTTAAATAGTAATAAATACTTTAAATAGTAATAAATACTTTAAATAGTAATAAATACTTTAAATAGTAATAAATACTTTAAATAGTAATAAACACTTTAAATAGTAATAAACACTTTAAATAGTAATAGACACTTTAAATAGTAATAAAAACTTTAAATAGTAATAAATACTTTAAATAGCTGTGCTATTAAAAAAATGCTCTGCCGAGATTGCTCCAGTTCTGTCCAAACTTTACCATAAATGCCTTAACGAATCTTGTTATCCCGACTGCTGGAAAACCGCCTCTGTGGTACCAGTCTTCAAGAATTCTGGTGAAAGAACTGACCCACTAAATTATCGCCCCATTAGCCTCCTCCCGCTTTTCGCCAAAATATTTGAGTCCTTAGTTAATCAAGCCCTAGTCCAGCACCTAACAGCTGCTAAACTCCTGACTGACAAACAATATGGATTCAGGCAAGCCCGTTCAACAGCAGATATCTTAACTGTAGTTTCTGAACGTATATACTGTTCATTGGATAAAACAGGGGAGGGTAGAGCAGTGGCCCTCGATATATCTAAGGCTTTTGACAGGGTATGGCACGATGGTCTTCTAAGGAAAATTAGATCATATGGAATCACTGGAAGAATTCATAATGTAATTAAATCCTTCTTAAGTAATAGAAAAATCAAAGTTGTCCTCGATGGTCGTACATCCAAACAATACGACATAAATGCGGGAGTACCTCAGGGGTCTATCCTTGGACCTCTATTATTCCTGATATTCATAAACGACCTCCCTGATAATATTGTTTCGGAAATGGGTATATTTGCCGATGACACCACTCTCTATAACAGATATGAGGGCAAAACAAATGAACACATATCCAAGGAAATGGCAGAAACGCTAGAGGATGACCTCCAATCCGTAGTGGAATGGGGACAAAAATGGTTGGTCACATTCAATGCTGCTAAGACTAAGCTTGTTTCCTTCAATAACTACAAGAAACCTTCTCTACCACCAATAGCAATGGCCAAGAACACATTACCTGAAAGTACTTCTTTTAAACTCCTCGGCCTAACGTTTACAGGGAATATGAACTGGAATAGATACATTGAGAGCATTGCCAAGGCTGCTGCAAGGAAGGTTGGATCGCTCTACCGTGCTAGAAAACTACTTACGCCTGACAGTATCCTATACCACTATAAGGCAACCATTCGCCCATGTATGGAGTACTGTTGTCACATCTGGGCTGGTGCATCTGCTTCTTGTCTCTCGCTCCTGGACAGGGTTCAAAAGAGAGTCGCCAACCTGATAGGTCCTGAACTGTCATCTAGGCTTCAGCCTCTGTCCCATCGACGAGATGTTGCATCCCTCTGCCTGTTCTACAAATACTTCAATGGTGAATGCTCTGACGAACTGCAAACACTTGTACCTCCTCGACGTAACTACCCCCGACAAACCCGACAAGCTAGTAAGTCTCATCCCTTTACAGTAGAGATCCCTAGGTGCAAGAAAGACTTTTACTCGAATAGTTTCTTCCCCAGAACTGCGGGTCTTTGGAACTCCCTTCCGGGATTCTGCTTTCCCAACTGCAATGATATGCAGAAGTTCAAGAGTAATGTTAACAAACATCTTTCTACTCATCTCCCTTCATAATAACCCCGCTAATTAAGTCCCTGATAGTAGCCCCCTACTTCAAAGTGGCACTGTGCCTTGTTTGGGGAAAAATTGAAGAAAAAAATAAATAACTAAAAAAATAAACACTTTAAATAGTAATAAACACTTAAAATAGTAATAAATAATTTAAATAGTAATAAATACTTTAAATAGTAATAAATACTTTAAATAGTAATAAATACTTTAAATAGTAATAAATAATTTAAATAGTAATAAATAATTTACATAGTAATAAATAATTAAAATAGTCATAAATAATTTAAATAGTAATAAATAATTTAAATAGTAATAAATACTTTAAATAGTAATAAAAACTTTAAATAGTAATAAATACGTAAAATAGTAATAAATACTTTAAATAGTAATAAATACTTTAACTAGTAATAAATACTTTAAATAGTAATAAATAATTTAAAAAGTAATAAATACTTTAAATAGTAATAAATAATTTAAATAGTAATAAATACTTTAAATAGTAAACAATAATTTAAATAGTAATAAATACTTTAAATAGTAATAAATAATTTAAATAGTAATAAATAATTTAAATAGTAATAAATACTTTAAATAGTAATAAATACTTTAAATAGTAATAAATACTTTAAATTGTAATAAATAATTTAAATAGTAATAAACACTTTAAATAGTACTAAATAATTTAAATAGTAATAAATACTTTAAATAGTAATAAATACTTTAAATAGTAATAAATAATTTAAATAGTAATAAATACTTTAAATAGTAAACAATAATTTAAATAGTAATAAATACTTTAAATAGTAATAAATACTTTAAATAGTAATAAATACTTTAAATAGTAATAAATAATTTAAATAGTAATAAATAATTTACATAGTAATAAATAATTAAAATAGTCATAAATACTTTAAATAGTAATAAACACTTTAAATAGTAATAAATACGTTAAATAGTAATAAATACTTTAAATAGTAATAAATACTTTAACTAGTAATAAATACTTTAAATAGTAATAAATAATTTAAAAAGTAATAAATACTTTAAATAGTAATAAATAATTTAAATAGTAATAAATATTTTAAATAGTAAACAATAATTTAAATAGTAATAAATACTTTAAATAGTAATAAATAATTTAAATAGTAATAAATAATTTAAATAGTAATAAATACTTTAAATAGTAATAAATACTTTAAATAGTAATAAATACTTTAAATTGTAATAAATAATTTAAATAGTAATAAACACTTTAAATAGTACTAAATAATTTAAATAGTAATAAATACTTTAAATAGTAATAAATAATTTAAATAGTAATAAATACTTTAAATAGTAAACAATAATTTAAATAGTAATAAATACTTTAAATAGTAATAAATAATTTAAATAGTAATAAATACTTTAAATAGTAATAAATACTTTAAATAGTAATAAATACTTTAAATAGTAATAAATAATTTAAATAGTAATAAATACTTTAAATTGTAATAAACACTTTAAATAGTAATAAATAATTTAAATAGTAATAAATACTTTAAATAGTAATAAATACTTTAAATAGTAATAAATAATTTAAATAGTAATAAATACTTTAAATAGTAATAAATACTTTAAATAGTAATAAATAATTTAAATAGTAATAAATACTTTAAATAGTAATAAATACTTTAAATAGTAATAAATACTTTAAATAGTAATAAATACTTTAAATAGTAATAAATACTTTAAATAGTAATAAATACTTTAAATAGTAATAAATACTTTAAATAGTAATAAATACTTTAAATAGTAATAAACACTTAAAATATTAATAAATACTTTAAATAGTAATAAATAATTTAAATAGTAATAAATACTTTAAATAGTAATAAATACTTTACATAGTAATAAATACTTTAAATAGTAATAAATACTTTAAATAGTAATAAATACTTTAAATAGTAATAAACACTTTAAATAGTAATAAACACTTTAAATAGTAATAAATAATTTAAATAGTAATAAATACTTTAAATAGTAATAAATACTTTAAATAGTAATAAATACTTTAAATAGTAATAAACACTTTAAATAGTAATAAATAATTTAAATAGTAATAAACACTTTAAATAGTAATAAATAATTTAAATAGTAATAAATACATTAAATAGTAATAAATACTTTAAATAGTAATAAATAATTTAAATAGTAATAAATACTTTAAATAGTAATAAATACTTTAAATAGTCATAAATACTTTAAATAGTAATAAATAATTTAAATAGTAATAAATACTTTAAATAATAATAAATACTTTAAATAGTAATAAATACTTTAAATAGTAATAAATACTTTAAATAGTAATAAATACTTTAAATAGTAATAAATACTTTAAATAGTAATAAATACTTTAAATAGTAATAAACACTTAAAATATTAATAAATACTTTAAATAGTAATAAATACTTTAAATAGTAATAAATACTTTAAATAGTAATAAATACTTTAAATAGTAATAAATACTTCAAATAGTAATAAATACTTTAAATAGTAATAAATACTTTAAATAGTAATAAACACTTAAAATATTAATAAATACTTTAAATAGTAATAAATACTTTAAATAGTAATAAATACTTTAAATAGTAATAAATACTTTAAATAGTAATAAATACTTTAAATAGTAATAAATACTTTAAATAGTAATAAATACTTTAAATAGTAATAAACACTTTAAATATTAATAAATACTTTAAACAGTAATAAATAATTTAAATAGTAATAAATACTTTAAATAGTAATAAATACTTTAAATAGTAATACATACTTTAAATAGTAATAAATACTTTAAATAGTAATAAATACTTTAAATAGTAATAAACACTTTAAATAGTAATAAACACTTTAAATAGTAATAAATAATTTAAATAGTAATAAATACTTTAAATAGTAATAAATACTTTAAATAGTAATAAATACTTTAAATAGTAATAAATACTTTAAATAGTAATAAATACTTTAAATAGTAATAACTAATTTAAATAGTAATAAATAATTTAAATAGGAACAAATACTTTAAATAGTAATAAATACTTTAAATAGTAATAAATACTTTAAATAGTAATCAATACTTTAAATAGTAATCAATACTTAAAATAGTAATAAATACTTTAAATAGTAATAAATACTTTAAATAGTAATACATACTTTAAATAGTAATCAATACTTAAAATAGTAATCAATACTTAAAATAGTAATAAATACTTTAAATAGTAATCAATACTTAAAATAGTAATAAATACTTTAAATAGTAATACATACTTTAAATAGTAATAAATACTTTAAATAGTAATAAATACTTTAAATAGTAATAAATACTTTAAATAGTAATAAATACTTTAAATAGTAATACATACTTTAAATAGTAATCAATACTTAAAATAGTAATCAATACTTAAAATAGTAATAAATACTTTAAATAGTAATCAATACTTAAAATAGTAATAAATACTTTAAATAGTAATCAATACTTAAAATAGTAATAAATACTTTAAATAGTAATACATACTTTAAATAGTAATAAATACTTTAAATAGTAATAAATACTTTAAATAGTAATAAATACTTTAAATAGTAATAAATACTTTAAATAGTAATACATACTTTAAATAGTAATCAATACTTAAAATAGTAATCAATACTTAAAATAGTAATAAATACTTTAAATAGTAATCAATACTTAAAATAGTAATAAATACTTTAAATAGTAATAAATACTTTAAATAGTAATAAATACTTTAAATAGTAATAAATACTTTAAATAGTAATAAATACTTTAAATAGTAATACATACTTTAAACAGTAATCAATACTTAAAATAGTAATCAATACTTAAAATAGTAATAAATACTTTAAATAGTAATACATACTTTAAATAGTAATAAATACTTTAAATAGTAATAAATACTTAAAATAGTAATAAATACTTTAAATAGTAATAAACACTTTAAATGGTAATAAATACTTTAAATAGTAATAAATACTTTAAATAGTAATAAATACTTTAAATAGTAATAAATACTTTAAATAGTAATAAATACTTTAAATAGTAATAAATACTTTAAATAGTAATACATACTTTAAATAGTAATCAATACTTAAAATAGTAATAAATACTTTAAATAGTAATCAATACTTTAAATAGTAATCAATACTTAAAATAGTAATAAATACTTTAAATAGTAATAAATACTTTAAATAGTAATAAATACTTTAAATAGTAATAAATACTTTTAATTGTAATAAATACTTTAAATAGTAATACATACTTTAAATAGTAATCAATACTTAAAATAGTAATCAATACTTAAAATAGTAATAAATACTTTAAATAGTAATACATACTTTAAATAGTAATAAATACTTTAAATAGTAATAAATACTTAAAATAGTAATAAATACTTTAAATAGTAATAAACACTTTAAATGGTAATAAATACTTTAAATAGTAATAAATACTTTAAATAGTAATAAATACTTTAAATAGTAATAAATACTTTAAATAGTAATAAATACTTTAAATAGTAATAAATACTTTAAATAGTAATAAACACTTAAAATATTAATAAATACTTTAAATAGTAATAAATAATTTAAATAGTAATAAATACTTTAAATAGTAATAAATACTTTACATAGTAATAAATACTTTAAATAGTAATAAATACTTTAAATAGTAATAAATACTTTAAATAGTAATAAACACTTTAAATAGTAATAAACACTTTAAATAGTAATAAATAATTTAAATAGTAATAAATACTTTAAATAGTAATAAATACTTTAAATAGTAATAAATACTTTAAATAGTAATAAATACTTTAAATAGTAATAAACACTTTAAATAGTAATAAATAATTTAAATAGTAATAAACACTTTAAATAGTAATAAATAATTTAAATAGTAATAAATACATTAAATAGTAATAAATACTTTAAATAGTAATAAATAATTTAAATAGTAATAAATACTTTAAATAGTAATAAATACTTTAAATAGTCATAAATACTTTAAATAGTAATAAATAATTTAAATAGTAATAAATACTTTAAATAATAATAAATACTTTAAATAGTAATAAATACTTTAAATAGTAATAAATACTTTAAATAGTAATAAATACTTTAAATAGTAATAAATACTTTAAATAGTAATAAATACTTTAAATAGTAATAAACACTTAAAATATTAATAAATACTTTAAATAGTAATAAATACTTTAAATAGTAATAAATACTTTAAATAGTAATAAATACTTTAAATAGTAATAAATACTTCAAATAGTAATAAATACTTTAAATAGTAATAAATACTTTAAATAGTAATAAACACTTAAAATATTAATAAATACTTTAAATAGTAATAAATACTTTAAATAGTAATAAATACTTTAAATAGTAATAAATACTTTAAATAGTAATAAATACTTTAAATAGTAATAAATACTTTAAATAGTAATAAATACTTTAAATAGTAATAAACACTTTAAATATTAATAAATACTTTAAACAGTAATAAATAATTTAAATAGTAATAAATACTTTAAATAGTAATAAATACTTTAAATAGTAATACATACTTTAAATAGTAATAAATACTTTAAATAGTAATAAATACTTTAAATAGTAATAAACACTTTAAATAGTAATAAACACTTTAAATAGTAATAAATAATTTAAATAGTAATAAATACTTTAAATAGTATTAAATACTTTAAATAGTAATAAATACTTTAAATAGTAATAAATACTTTAAATAGTAATAAATACTTTAAATAGTAATAACTAATTTAAATAGTAATAAATAATTTAAATAGGAACAAATACTTTAAATAGTAATAAATACTTTAAATAGTAATAAATACTTTAAATAGTAATCAATACTTTAAATAGTAATCAATACTTAAAATAGTAATAAATACTTTAAATAGTAATACATACTTTAAATAGTAATCAATACTTAAAATAGTAATCAATACTTAAAATAGTAATAAATACTTTAAATAGTAATCAATACTTAAAATAGTAATAAATACTTTAAATAGTAATACATACTTTAAATAGTAATAAATACTTTAAATAGTAATAAATACTTTAAATAGTAATAAATACTTTAAATAGTAATAAATATTTAAATAGTAATACATACTTTAAATAGTAATCAATACTTTAAATAGTAATCAATACTTAAAATAGTAATAAATACTTTAAATAGTAATCAATACTTAAAATAGTAATAAATACTTTAAATAGTAATCAATACTTAAAATAGTAATAAATACTTTAAATAGTAATACATACTTTAAATAGTAATAAATACTTTAAATAGTAATAAATACTTTAAATAGTAATAAATACTTTAAATAGTAATAAATACTTTAAATAGTAATACATACTTTAAATAGTAATCAATACTTAAAATAGTAATCAATACTTTAAATAGTAATAAATACTTTAAATAGTAATCAATACTTAAAATAGTAATAAATACTTTAAATAGTAATAAATACTTTAAATAGTAATAAATACTTTAAATAGTAATAAATACTTTAAATAGTAATAAATACTTTAAATAGTAATAAATACTTTAAATAGTAATACATACTTTAAATAGTAATCAATACTTAAAATAGTAATCAATACTTAAAATAGTAATAAATACTTTAAATAGTAATACATACTTTAAATAGTAATAAATACTTTAAATAGTAATAAATACTTAAAATAGTAATAAATACTTTAAATAGTAATAAACACTTTAAATGGTAATAAATACTTTAAATAGTAATAAATACTTTAAATAGTAATAAACACTTAAAATAGTAATAAATACTTTAAATAGTAATAAATACTTTAAATAGTAATAAATACTTTAAATAGTAATAAACACTTTAAATAGTAATACATACTTTAAATAGTAATCAATACTTAAAATAGTAATCAATACTTAAAATAGTAATAAATACTTTAAATAGTAATAAATACTTTAAATAGTAATAAATACTTTAAATAGTAATAAATACTTTAAATAGTAATAAATACTTAAAATAGTAATAAATACTTTAAATAGTAATAAACACTTTAAATGGTAATAAATACTTTAAATAGTAATAAATACTTTAAATAGTAATAAACACTTTAAATAGTAATAAATACTTTAAATAGTAATAAATATTTTAAATAGTAATAAATACTTTAAATAGTAATAAATACTTTAAATAGTAATAAATACTTTAAATAGTAATAAATAATTTAAATAATAATAAACACTTTAAATAGTAATAAATACTTTAAATAGTAATAAATACTTTAAATAGTAATAAATAATTTAAATAGTAATAAATACTTTAAATAGTAATAAACACTTTAAATAGTAATAAATACTTTAAATAGTAATACGTTAAATAGTAATAAATACATTAAATAGTAATAAATACTTTAAATAGTAATAAATACTTTAAATAGTAATAAACACTTTAAATAGTAATAAATACTTTAAATAGTAATAAATAATTTTAATAGTAATAAATACTTTAAATAGTAATAAATAATTTAAATAGTAATAAATACTTTAAATAGTAATAAATACTTTAAATAGTAATAAACACTTTAAATAGTAATAAATACTTTAAATAGTAATAAATAATTTTAATAGTAATAAATACTTTAAATAGTAATAAATAATTTAAATAGTAATAAATACTTTAAATAGTAATAAATACTTTAAATAGTAATAAACACTTTAAATAGTAATAAATACTTTAAATAGTAATAAACACTTTAAATAGTAATAAACACTTTAAATAGTAATAAATAATTTAAATAGTAATAAATACTTTAAATAGTAATAAATACTTTAAATAGTAATAAATACTTTAAATAGTAATAAACACTTTAAATAGTAATAAATAATTTAAATAGTAATAAACACTTTAAATAGTAATAAATAATTTAAATAGTAATAAATACATTAAATAGTAATAAATACATTAAATAGTAATAAATATTTTAAATAGTAATAAATAATTTAAATAGTAATAAATACTTTAAATAGTAATAAATACTTTAAATAGTCATAAATACTTTAAATAGTAATAAATAATTTAAATAATAATAAATACTTTAAATAGTAATAAATACTTTAAATAGTAATCAATACTTTAAATAGTAATAAATAATTCAAATAGTAATAAATACTTTAAATAGTAATAAATAATTTAAATAGTAATAAATACTTTAAATAGTAATAAATAATTTAAATAGTAATAAATACTTTAAATAGTAATAAATACTTTAAATAGTAATAAATACTTTAAATAGTAATAAATACTTTAAATAGTAATAAATACTTTAAATAGTAATAAATACTTTAAATAGTAATAAATACTTTAAATAGTAATAAACACTTAAAATATTAATAAATACTTTAAATAGTAATAAATACTTTAAATAGTAATAAATACTTTAAATAGTAATAAATACTTTAAATAGTAATAAATACTTTAAATAGTAATAAATACTTTAAAAAGTAATAAACACTTTAAATATTAATAAATACTTTAAACAGTAATAAATAATTTAAATAGTAATAAATACTTTAAATAGTAATAAATACTTTAAATAGTAATACATACTTTAAATAGTAATAAATACTTTAAATAGTAATAAATACTTTAAATAGTAATAAATACTTTAAATAGTAATAAATACTTTAAATAGTAATACATACTTTAAATAGTAATCAATACTTAAGATAGTAATAAATACTTTAAATAGTAATAAATACTTTAAATAGTAATAAATAATTTAAATAGTAATAAATACTTTAAATAGTAATAAATAATTTAAATAGTAATAAATACTTTAAATAGTAATACATACTTTAAATAGTAATCAATACTTTAAATAGTAATAAATACTTTAAATAGTAATCAATACTTTAAATAGTAATCAATACTTTAAATAGTAATAAATACTTTAAATAGTAATAAATACTTTAAATAGTAATAAATAATTTAAATAGTAATAAATACTTTAAATAGTAATAAACACTTTAAATAGTAATAAATACTTTAAATAGTAATAAATACTTTAAATAGTAATAAATACTTTAAATAGTTATAAACACTTTAAATAGTAATAAACACTTTAAATAGTAATAAATACTTTAAATAGTAATAAATACTTTAAATAGTAATAAATACTTTAAATAGTAATAAATACTTTAAATAGTAATAAACACTTTAAATAGTAATAAACACTTTAAATAGTAATAGACACTTTAAATAGTAATAAAAACTTTAAATAGTAATAAATACTTTAAATAGCTGTGCTATTAAAAAAATGCTCTGCCTTATAGTGGTATAGGATACTGATTGCTCCAGTTCTGTCCAAACTTTACAATAAATGCCTTAACGAATCTTGTTTTCCCGACTGCTGGAAAACCGCCTCTGTGGTACCAGTCTTCAAGAATTCTGGTGAAAGAACTGACCCACTAAATTATCGCCCCATTAGCCTCCTCCCGCTTTTCGCCAAAATATTTGAGTCCTTAGTTAATCAAGCCCTAGTCCAGCACCTAACAGCTGCTAAACTCCTGACTGACAAACAATATGGATTCAGGCAAGCCCGTTCAACAGCAGATATCTTAACTGTAGTTTCTGAACGTATATACTGTTCATTGGATAAAACAGGGGAGGGTAGAGCAGTGGCCCTCGATATATCTAAGGCTTTTGACAGGGTATGGCACGATGGTCTTCTAAGGAAAATTAGATCATATGGAATCACTGGAAGAATTCATAATGTAATTAAATCCTTCTTAAGTAATAGAAAAATCAAAGTTGTCCTCGATGGTCGTACATCCAAACAATACGACATAAATGCGGGAGTACCTCAGGGGTCTATCCTTGGACCTCTATTATTCCTGATATTCATAAACGACCTCCCTGATAATATTGTTTCGGAAATGGGTATATTTGCCGATGACACCACTCTCTATAACAGATATGAGGGCAAAACAAATGAACACATATCCAAGGAAATGGCAGAAACGCTAGAGGATGACCTCCAATCCGTAGTGGAATGGGGACAAAAATGGTTGGTCACATTCAATGCTGCTAAGACTAAGCTTGTTTCCTTCAATAACTACAAGAAACCTTCTCTACCACCAATAGCAATGGCCAAGAACACATTACCTGAAAGTACTTCTTTTAAACTCCTCGGCCTAACGTTTACAGGGAATATGAACTGGAATAGATACATTGAGAGCATTGCCAAGGCTGCTGCAAGGAAGGTTGGATCGCTCTACCGTGCTAGAAAACTACTTACGCCTGACAGTATCCTATACCACTATAAGGCAACCATTCGCCCATGTATGGAGTACTGTTGTCACATCTGGGCTGGTGCATCTGCTTCTTGTCTCTCGCTCCTGGACAGGGTTCAAAAGAGAGTCGCCAACCTGATAGGTCCTGAACTGTCATCTAGGCTTCAGCCTCTGTCCCATCGACGAGATGTTGCATCCCTCTGCCTGTTCTACAAATACTTCAATGGTGAATGCTCTGACGAACTGCAAACACTTGTACCTCCTCGACGTAACTACCCCCGACAAACCCGACAAGCTAGTAAGTCTCATCCCTTTACAGTAGAGATCCCTAGGTGCAAGAAAGACTTTTACTCGAATAGTTTCTTCCCCAGAACTGCGGGTCTTTGGAACTCCCTTCCGGGATTCTGCTTTCCCAACTGCAATGATATGCAGAAGTTCAAGAGTAATGTTAACAAACATCTTTCTACTCATCTCCCTTCATAATAACCCCGCTAATTAAGTCCCTGATAGTAGCCCCCTACTTCAAAGTGGCACTGTGCCTTGTTTGGGGAAAAATTGAAGAAAAAAATAAATAACTAAAAAAATAAACACTTTAAATAGTAATAAACACTTAAAATAGTAATAAATAATTTAAAAAGTAATAAATACTTTAAATAGTAATAAATACTTTAAATAGTAATAAATACTTTAAATAGTAATAAACGCTTAAAATAGTAATAAATACTTTAAATAGTAATAAATAATTTAAATAGTAATAAATACTTTAAATAGTAATAAATAATTTAAATAGTAATACATACTTTAAATAGTAATAAACACTTAAAATAGTAATAAATACTTAAAATAGTAATAAATACTTTAAATAGAAATAAATACTTTAAATAGTAATAAATACTTTAAATAGTAATACATACTTTAAATAGTAATCAATACTTAAAATAGTAATCAATACTTAAAATAGTAATAAATACTTTAAATAGTAATACATACTTTAAATAGTAATAAATACTTTAAATAGTAATAAATACTTAAAATAGTAATAAATACTTTAAATAGTAATAAACACTTTAAATGGTAATAAATACTTTAAATAGTAATAAATACTTTAAATAGTAATAAACACTTAAAATAGTAATAAATACTTTAAATAGTAATAAATACTTTAAATAGTAATAAATACTTTAAATAGTAATAAACACTTTAAATAGTAATACATACTTTAAATAGTAATCAATACTTAAAATAGTAATCAATACTTAAAATAGTAATAAATACTTTAAATAGTAATAAATACTTTAAATAGTAATAAATACTTTAAATAGTAATAAATACTTTAAATAGTAATAAATACTTAAAATAGTAATAAATACTTTAAATAGTAATAAACACTTTAAATGGTAATAAATACTTTAAATAGTAATAAATACTTTAAATAGTAATAAACACTTTAAATAGTAATAAATACTTTAAATAGTAATAAATATTTTAAATAGTAATAAATACTTTAAATAGTAATAAATACTTTAAATAGTAATAAATACTTTAAATAGTAATAAATAATTTAAATAATAATAAACACTTTAAATAGTAATAAATACTTTAAATAGTAATAAATACTTTAAATAGTAATAAATAATTTAAATAGTAATAAATACTTTAAAAAGTAATAAACACTTTAAATAGTAATAAATACTTTAAATAGTAATACGTTAAATAGTAATAAATACATTAAATAGTAATAAATACTTTAAATAGTAATAAATACTTTAAATAGTAATAAACACTTTAAATAGTAATAAATACTTTAAATAGTAATAAATAATTTAAATAGTAATAAATACTTTAAATAGTAATAAATACTTTAAATAGTAATAAATACTTTAAATAGTAATAAATAATTTAAATAGTAATAAATACTTTAAATAGTAATAAATACTTTAAATAGTAATAAACACTTTAAATAGTAATAAATACTTTAAATAGTAATAAACACTTTAAATAGTAATAAATAATTTAAATAGTAATAAATACTTTAAATAGTAATAAATACTTTAAATAGTAATAAATACTTTAAATAGTAATAAATACTTTAAATAGTAATAAACACTTTAAATAGTAATAAATAATTTAAATAGTAATAAACACTTTAAATAGTAATAAATAATTTAAATAGTAATAAATACATTAAATAGTAATAAATATTTTAAATAGTAATAAATAATTTAAATAGTAATAAATACTTTAAATAGTAATAAATACTTTAAATAGTCATAAATACTTTAAATAGTAATAAATAATTTAAATAGTAATAAATACTTTAAATAATAATAAATACTTTAAATAGTAATAAATACTTTAAATAGTAATCAATACTTTAAATAGTAATAAATAATTCAAATAGTAATAAATACTTTAAATAGTAATAAATAATTTAAATAGTAATAAATACTTTAAATAGTAATAAATAATTTAAATAGTAATAAATACTTTAAATAGTAATAAATACTTTAAATAGTAATAAATACTTTAAATAGTAATAAATACTTTAAATAGTAATAAATACTTTAAATAGTAATAAATACTTTAAATAGTAATAAATAGTTTAAATAGTAATAAACACTTAAAATATTAATAAATACTTTAAATAGTAATAAATACTTTAAATAGTAATAAATACTTTAAATAGTAATAAATACTTTAAATAGTAATAAATACTTTTAATAGTAATAAATACTTTAAAAAGTAATAAACACTTTAAATATTAATAAATACTTTAAACAGTAATAAATAATTTAAATAGTAATAAATACTTTAAATAGTAATAAATACTTTAAATAGTAATACTTACTTTAAATAGTAATAAATACTTTAAATAGTAATAAATACTTTAAATAGTAATAAATACTTTAAATAGTAATAAATACTTTAAATAGTAATACATACTTTAAATAGTAATCAATACTTAAGATAGTAATAAATACTTTAAATAGTAATAAATACTTTAAATAGTAATAAATAATTTAAATAGTAATAAATACTTTAAATAGTAATAAATAATTTAAATAGTAATAAATACTTTAAATAGTAATACATACTTTAAATAGTAATCAATACTTTAAATAGTAATAAATACTTTAAATAGTAATCAATACTTTAAATAGTAATCAATACTTTAAATAGTAATAAATACTTTAAATAGTAATAAATACTTTAAATAGTAATAAATAATTTAAATAGTAATAAATACTTTAAATAGTAATAAATACTTTAAATAGTAATAAATACTTTAACTAGTAATAAATACTTTAAATATTAATAAATACTTTAAATAGTAATAAATACTTTAAATAGTAATAAATACTTTAAATAGTAATAAATACTTTAAATAGTAATACATACTTTAAATAGTAATAAACACTTTAAATAGTAATAAATACTTTAAATAGTAATAAATACTTTAAATAGTAATAAATACTTTAAATAGTAATAAATATTTTAAATAGTAATAAATACTTTAAATAGTAATAAATACTTTAAATAGTAATAAATACTTAAAATAGTAATAAATACTTTAAATAGTAATAAACACTTTAAATGGTAATAAATACTTTAAATAGTAATAAATACTTTAAATAGTAATAAACACTTTAAATAGTAATAAATACTTTAAATATTAATAAATATTTTAAATAGTAATAAATACTTTAAATAGTAATAAACACTTTAAATAGTAATAAATAATTTAAATAATAATAAACACTTTAAATAGTAATAAATACTTTAAATAGTAATAAATACTTTAAATAGTAATAAATAATTTAAATAGTAATAAATACTTTAAATAGTAATAAACACTTTAAATAGTAATAAATACTTTAAATAGTAATACGTTAAATAGTAATAAATACATTAAAAATAATAAATACTTTAAATAGTAATAAATACTTTAAATAGTAATAAACACTTTAAATAGTAATAAATACTTTAAATAGTAATAAATAATTTAAATAGTAATAAATACTTTAAATAGTACTAAATACTTTAAATAGTAATAAATACTTTAAATAGTAATAAACACTTTAAATAGTAATAAATACTTTAAATAGTAATAAATAATTTAAATAGTAATAAATACTTTAAATAGTAATAAACACTTTAAATAGTAATAAATACTTTAAATAGTAATAAATACTTTAAATAGTAATAAATACTTTAAATAGTTATAAACACTTTAAATAGTAATAAACACTTTAAATAGTAATAAATACTTTAAATAGTAATAAATACTTTAAATAGTAATAAATACTTTAAATAGTAATAAATACTTTAAATAGTAATAAACACTTTAAATAGTAATAAACACTTTAAATAGTAATAGACACTTTAAATAGTAATAAAAACTTTAAATAGTAATAAATACTTTAAATAGCTGTGCTATTAAAAAAATGCTCTGCCGAGATTGCTCCAGTTCTGTCCAAACTTTACAATAAATGCCTTAACGAATCTTGTTTTCCCGACTGCTGGAAAACCGCCTCTGTGGTACCAGTCTTCAAGAATTCTGGTGAAAGAACTGACCCACTAAATTATCGCCCCATTAGCCTCCTCCCGCTTTTCGCCAAAATATTTGAGTCCTTAGTTAATCAAGCCCTAGTC
Organism: Euprymna scolopes; assembly: GCF_053919585.1. NCBI lineage: Eukaryota > Metazoa > Mollusca > Cephalopoda > Sepiida > Sepiolidae > Euprymna > Euprymna scolopes. The sequence continues at coordinate 15,743,532 of NC_136524.1, read as the reverse complement.
CAGCACCTAACAGCTGCTAAACTCCTGACTGACAAACAATATGGATTCAGGCAAGCCCGTTCAACAGCAGATATCTTAACTGTAGTTTCTGAACGTATATACTGTTCATTGGATAAAACAGGGGAGGGTAGAGCAGTGGCCCTCGATATATCTAAGGCTTTTGACAGGGTATGGCACGATGGTCTTCTAAGGAAAATTAGATCATATGGAATCACTGGAAGAATTCATAATGTAATTAAATCCTTCTTAAGTAATAGAAAAATCAAAGTTGTCCTCGATGGTCGTACATCCAAACAATACGACATAAATGCGGGAGTACCTCAGGGGTCTATCCTTGGACCTCTATTATTCCTGATATTCATAAACGACCTCCCTGATAATATTGTTTCGGAAATGGGTATATTTGCCGATGACACCACTCTCTATAACAGATATGAGGGCAAAACAAATGAACACATATCCAAGGAAATGGCAGAAACGCTAGAGGATGACCTCCAATCCGTAGTGGAATGGGGACAAAAATGGTTGGTCACATTCAATGCTGCTAAGACTAAGCTTGTTTCCTTCAATAACTACAAGAAACCTTCTCTACCACCAATAGCAATGGCCAAGAACACATTACCTGAAAGTACTTCTTTTAAACTCCTCGGCCTAACGTTTACAGGGAATATGAACTGGAATAGATACATTGAGAGCATTGCCAAGGCTGCTGCAAGGAAGGTTGGATCGCTCTACCGTGCTAGAAAACTACTTACGCCTGACAGTATCCTATACCACTATAAGGCAACCATTCGCCCATGTATGGAGTACTGTTGTCACATCTGGGCTGGTGCATCTGCTTCTTGTCTCTCGCTCCTGGACAGGGTTCAAAAGAGAGTCGCCAACCTGATAGGTCCTGAACTGTCATCTAGGCTTCAGCCTCTGTCCCATCGACGAGATGTTGCATCCCTCTGCCTGTTCTACAAATACTTCAATGGTGAATGCTCTGACGAACTGCAAACACTTGTACCTCCTCGACGTAACTACCCCCGACAAACCCGACAAGCTAGTAAGTCTCATCCCTTTACAGTAGAGATCCCTAGGTGCAAGAAAGACTTTTACTCGAATAGTTTCTTCCCCAGAACTGCGGGTCTTTGGAACTCCCTTCCGGGATTCTGCTTTCCCAACTGCAATGATATGCAGTAGTTCAAGAGTAATGTTAACAAACATCTTTCTACTCATCTCCCTTCATAATAACCCCGCTAATTAAGTCCCTGATAGTAGCCCCCTACTTCAAAGTGGCACTGTGCCTTGTTTGGGGAAAAATTGAAGAAAAAAATAAATAACTAAAAAAAAAAACACTTTAAATAGTAATAAACACTTAAAATAGTAATAAATAATTTAAATAGTAATAAATACTTTAAATAGTAATAAAGACTTTAAATAGTAATAAATACTTTAAATAGTAATAAACACTTAAAATAGTAATAAATACTTTAAATAGTAATAAATAATGTAAATAGTAATAAATACTTTAAATAGTAATAAATAATTTAAATAGTAATACATACTTTAAATAGTAATAAACACTTAAAATAGTAATAAATACTTTAAATAGTAATAAATACTTTAAATAGTAATGAATACTTTAAATAGTAATAAATAATTTAAATAGTAATAAATAATTAAAATAGTAATAAATACTTTAAATAGTAATGAATAATTTAAACAGTGATAAATACTTTAAATAGTAATAAATACTTTAAATAGTAATAAATACTTTAAATAGTAATAAATACTTTAAATAGTAATAAATACTTTACATAGTAATAAATACTTTAAATAGTAATAAATAATTTAAATAGTAATAAATAATTTAAATAGTAATAAATACTTTAAATAGTAATAAATACTTTAAATAGTAATAAATAATTTAAATAGTAATAAATATTTTAAATAGTAATAAATAATTTAAATAGTAATAAATAATTTTAATAGTAATAAATACTTTAAATAGTAATAAATAATTTAAATAGTAATAAATACTTTAAATAGTAATAAATACTTTAAATAATAATAAATACTTTAAATAGTAATAAATAATTTAAATAGTAATAAATAATTTACATAGTAATAAATAATTAAAATAGTCATAAATAATTTAAATAGTAATAAATAATTTAAATAGTAATAAATACTTTAAATAGTAATAAAAACTTTAAATAGTAATAAATACGTTAAATAGTAATAAATACTTTAAATAGTAATAAATACTTTAACTAGTAATAAATACTTTAAATAGTAATAAATAATTTAAAAAGTAATAAATACTTTAAATAGTAATAAATAATTTAAATAGTAATAAATACTTTAAATAGTAAACAATAATTTAAATAGTAATAAATACTTTAAATAGTAATAAATAATTAAAATAGTAATAAATACTTTAAATAGTAATAAATACTTTAAATAGTAATAAATACTTTAAATAGTAATAAATACTTTAAATTGTAATAAATAATTTAAATAGTAATAAACACTTTAAATAGTACTAAATAATTTAAATAGTAATAAATACTTTAAATAGTAATAAATACTTTAAATAGTAATAAATAATTTAAATAGTAATAAATACTTTAAATAGTAAACAATAATTTAAATAGTAATAAATACTTTAAATAGTAATAAATAATTTAAATAGTAATAAATAATTTAAATAGTAATAAATACTTTAAATAGTAATAAATAATTTAAATAGTAATAAATACTTTAAATTGTAATAAATACTTTAAATAGTAATAAACACTTTAAATAGTAATAAATAATTTAAATAGTAATAAATACTTTAAATAGTAATAAATACTTTAAATAGTAATAAATACTTTAAATAGTAATAAATACTTTAAATAGTCATAAATACTTTAAATAGTAATAAATAATTTAAATAGTAATAAATACTTTAAATAGTAATAAATACTTTAAATAGTAATAAATACTTTAAATAGTAATAAATACTTTAAATAGTAATAAATAATTTAAATAGAATAAATACTTTAAATAGTAATAAATACTTTAAATAGTAATAAATACTTTAAATAGTAATACATACTTTAAATAGTAATAAATACTTTAAATAGTAATAAATACTTTAAATAGTAATAAATACTTTAAATAGTAATAAATACTTTAAATAGTAATAAATACTTTAAATAGTAATAAATACTTTAAATAGTAATAAACACTTAAAATATTGATAAATACTTTAAATAGTAATAAATAATTTAAATAGTAATAAATACTTTAAATAGTAATAAATACTTTACATGGTAATAAATACTTTAAATAGTAATAAACACTTTAAATAGTAATACATACTTTAAATAGTAATAAATAATTTAAATAGTAATAAATACTTTAAATAGTAATAAATACTTTAAATAGTAATAAATACTTTAAATAGTAATAAATAATTTAAATAGTAATAAATACTTTAAATAGTAATAAATACTTTAAATAGTAATAAACACTTTAAATAGTAATAAATACTTTAAATAGTAATAAACACTTTAAATAGTAATAAATAATTTAAATAGTAATAAATACTTTAAATAATAATAAATACTTTAAATAGTAATACATACTTTAAATAGTAATAAATACTTTAAATAGTCATAAATACTTTAAATAGTAATAAATACTTTAAATAGTAATAAACACTTAAAATATTAATAAATACTTTAAATAGTAATAAATACTTTAAATAGTAATAAATACTTTAAATAGTAATAAATACTTTAAATAGTAATAAATACTTTAAATAGTAATAAATACTTTAAATAGTAATAAACACTTAAAATATTAATAAATACTTTAAATAGTAATAAATACTTTAAATAGTAATAAATACTTTAAATAGTAATAAATACTTTAAATAGTAATAAATACTTTAAATAGTAATAAATACTTTAAATAGTAATAAATACTTTAAATAGTAATAAACACTTTAAATAGTAATAAACACTTTAAATATTAATAAATACTTTAAACAGTAATAAATACTTATAATAGTAATAAATACTTTAAATAGTAATAAATACTTTAAATAGTAATAAATACTTTACATAGTAATAAATACTTTAAATAGTAATAAATACTTTAAATAGTAATAAATACTTTAAATAGTAATAAACACTTTAAATAGTAATACATACTTTAAATAGTAATAAATAATTTAAATAGTAATAAATACTTTAAATAGTAATAAATACTTTAAATAGTAATAAATACTTTAAATAGTAATAAATACTTTAAATAGTAATAAATACTTTAAATAGTAATAAACACTTTAAATAGTAATAAATACTTTAAATAGTAATAAACACTTTAAATAGTAATAAATAATTTAAATAGTAATAAATACTTTAAATAGTAATAAATACTTTAAATAGTAATAAATACTTTAAATAGTAATAAACACTTTAAATAGTAATAAATAATTTAAATAGTAATAAACACTTTAAATAGTAATAAATAATTTAAATAGTAATAAATACTTTAAATAGTAATAAATAATTTAAATAGTAATAAATACTTTAAATGGTAATAAATACTTTAAATAGTCATAAATACTTTAAATAGTAATAAATAATTTAAATAGTAATAAATACTTTAAATAATAATAAATACTTTAAATAGTAATAAATACTTTAAATAGTAATAAATACTTTAAATAGTAATAAATACTTTAAATAGTAATAAATACTTTAAATAGTAATAAATACTTTAAATAGTAATAAACACTTAAAATATTAATAAATACTTTAAATAGTAATAAATACTTTAAATAGTAATAAATACTTTAAATAGTAATAAATACTTTAAATAGTAATAAATACTTTAAATAGTAATAAATACTTTAAATAGTAATAAACACTTAAAATATTAATAAATACTTTAAATAGTAATAAATACTTTAAATAGTAATAAACACTTTAAATAGTAATAAATACTTTAAATAGTAATAAATATTTTAAATAGTAATAAATACTTTAAATAGTAATAAATACTTTAAATAGTAATAAATACTTTAAATAGTAATAAACACTTAAAATATTAATAAATACTTTAAATAGTAATAAATACTTTAAATAGTAATAAACACTTTAAATAGTAATAAATACTTTAAATAGTAATAAATATTTTAAATAGTAATAAATACTTTAAATAGTAATAAATACTTTAAATAGTAATAAACACTTTAAATAGTAATAAATAATTTAAATAGTAATAAATACTTTAAATAGTAATAAACACTTTAAATAGTAATAAATACTTTAAATAGTAATAAATACTTTAAATAGTAATAAATACTTTAAATAGTTATAAACACTTTAAATAGTAATAAACACTTTAAATAGTAATAAATACTTTAAATAGTAATAAATACTTTAAATAGTAATAAATACTTTAAATAGTAATAAATACTTTAAATAGTAATAAACACTTTAAATAGTAATAAACACTTTAAATAGTAATAGACACTTTAAATAGTAATAAAAACTTTAAATAGTAATAAATACTTTAAATAGCTGTGCTATTAAAAAAATGCTCTGCCGAGATTGCTCCAGTTCTGTCCAAACTTTACAATAAATGCCTTAACGAATCTTGTTTTCCCGACTGCTGGAAAACCGCCTCTGTGGTACCAGTCTTCAAGAATTCTGGTGAAAGAACTGACCCACTAAATTATCGCCCCATTAGCCTCCTCCCGCTTTTCGCCAAAATATTTGAGTCCTTAGTTAATCAAGCCCTAGTCCAGCACCTAACAGCTGCTAAACTCCTGACTGACAAACAATATGGATTCAGGCAAGCCCGTTCAACAGCAGATATCTTAACTGTAGTTTCTGAACGTATATACTGTTCATTGGATAAAACAGGGGAGGGTAGAGCAGTGGCCCTCGATATATCTAAGGCTTTTGACAGGGTATGGCACGATGGTCTTCTAAGGAAAATTAGATCATATGGAATCACTGGAAGAATTCATAATGTAATTAAATCCTTCTTAAGTAATAGAAAAATCAAAGTTGTCCTCGATGGTCGTACATCCAAACAATACGACATAAATGCGGGAGTACCTCAGGGGTCTATCCTTGGACCTCTATTATTCCTGATATTCATAAACGACCTCCCTGATAATATTGTTTCGGAAATGGGTATATTTGCCGATGACACCACTCTCTATAACAGATATGAGGGCAAAACAAATGAACACATATCCAAGGAAATGGCAGAAACGCTAGAGGATGACCTCCAATCCGTAGTGGAATGGGGACAAAAATGGTTGGTCACATTCAATGCTGCTAAGACTAAGCTTGTTTCCTTCAATAACTACAAGAAACCTTCTCTACCACCAATAGCAATGGCCAAGAACACATTACCTGAAAGTACTTCTTTTAAACTCCTCGGCCTAACGTTTACAGGGAATATGAACTGGAATAGATACATTGAGAGCATTGCCAAGGCTGCTGCAAGGAAGGTTGGATCGCTCTACCGTGCTAGAAAACTACTTACGCCTGACAGTATCCTATACCACTATAAGGCAACCATTCGCCCATGTATGGAGTACTGTTGTCACATCTGGGCTGGTGCATCTGCTTCTTGTCTCTCGCTCCTGGACAGGGTTCAAAAGAGAGTCGCCAACCTGATAGGTCCTGAACTGTCATCTAGGCTTCAGCCTCTGTCCCATCGACGAGATGTTGCATCCCTCTGCCTGTTCTACAAATACTTCAATGGTGAATGCTCTGACGAACTGCAAACACTTGTACCTCCTCGACGTAACTACCCCCGACAAACCCGACAAGCTAGTAAGTCTCATCCCTTTACAGTAGAGATCCCTAGGTGCAAGAAAGACTTTTACTCGAATAGTTTCTTCCCCAGAACTGCGGGTCTTTGGAACTCCCTTCCGGGATTCTGCTTTCCCAACTGCAATGATATGCAGAAGTTCAAGAGTAATGTTAACAAACATCTTTCTACTCATCTCCCTTCATAATAACCCCGCTAATTAAGTCCCTGATAGTAGCCCCCTACTTCAAAGTGGCACTGTGCCTTGTTTGGGGAAAAATTGAAGAAAAAAATAAATAACTAAAAAAAAAAACACTTTAAATAGTAATAAACACTTAAAATAGTAATAAATAATTTAAATAGTAATAAATACTTTAAATAGTAATAAAGACTTTAAATAGTAATAAATACTTTAAATAGTAATAAACACTTAAAATAGTAATAAATACTTTAAATAGTAATAAATAATGTAAATAGTAATAAATACTTTAAATAGTAATAAATAATTTAAATAGTAATACATACTTTAAATAGTAATAAACACTTAAAATAGTAATAAATACTTTAAATAGTAATAAATACTTTAAATAGTAATGAATACTTTAAATAGTAATAAATAATTTAAATAGTAATAAATAATTAAAATAGTAATAAATACTTTAAATAGTAATGAATAATTTAAACAGTGATAAATACTTTAAATAGTAATAAATACTTTAAATAGTAATAAATACTTTAAATAGTAATAAATACTTTAAATAGTAATAAATACTTTACATAGTAATAAATACTTTAAATAGTAATAAATAATTTAAATAGTAATAAATAATTTAAATAGTAATAAATACTTTAAATAGTAATAAATACTTTAAATAGTAATAAATAATTTAAATAGTAATAAATATTTTAAATAGTAATAAATAATTTAAATAGTAATAAATAATTTTAATAGTAATAAATACTTTAAATAGTAATAAATAATTTAAATAGTAATAAATACTTTAAATAGTAATAAATACTTTAAATAATAATAAATACTTTAAATAGTAATAAATAATTTAAATAGTAATAAATAATTTACATAGTAATAAATAATTAAAATAGTCATAAATAATTTAAATAGTAATAAATAATTTAAATAGTAATAAATACTTTAAATAGTAATAAAAACTTTAAATAGTAATAAATACGTTAAATAGTAATAAATACTTTAAATAGTAATAAATACTTTAACTAGTAATAAATACTTTAAATAGTAATAAATAATTTAAAAAGTAATAAATACTTTAAATAGTAATAAATAATTTAAATAGTAATAAATACTTTAAATAGTAAACAATAATTTAAATAGTAATAAATACTTTAAATAGTAATAAATAATTAAAATAGTAATAAATACTTTAAATAGTAATAAATACTTTAAATAGTAATAAATACTTTAAATAGTAATAAATACTTTAAATTGTAATAAATAATTTAAATAGTAATAAACACTTTAAATAGTACTAAATAATTTAAATAGTAATAAATACTTTAAATAGTAATAAATACTTTAAATAGTAATAAATAATTTAAATAGTAATAAATACTTTAAATAGTAAACAATAATTTAAATAGTAATAAATACTTTAAATAGTAATAAATAATTTAAATAGTAATAAATAATTTAAATAGTAATAAATACTTTAAATAGTAATAAATAATTTAAATAGTAATAAATACTTTAAATTGTAATAAATACTTTAAATAGTAATAAACACTTTAAATAGTAATAAATAATTTAAATAGTAATAAATACTTTAAATAGTAATAAATACTTTAAATAGTAATAAATACTTTAAATAGTAATAAATACTTTAAATAGTCATAAATACTTTAAATAGTAATAAATAATTTAAATAGTAATAAATACTTTAAATAGTAATAAATACTTTAAATAGTAATAAATACTTTAAATAGTAATAAATACTTTAAATAGTAATAAATAATTTAAATAGAATAAATACTTTAAATAGTAATAAATACTTTAAATAGTAATAAATACTTTAAATAGTAATACATACTTTAAATAGTAATAAATACTTTAAATAGTAATAAATACTTTAAATAGTAATAAATACTTTAAATAGTAATAAATACTTTAAATAGTAATAAATACTTTAAATAGTAATAAATACTTTAAATAGTAATAAACACTTAAAATATTGATAAATACTTTAAATAGTAATAAATAATTTAAATAGTAATAAATACTTTAAATAGTAATAAATACTTTACATGGTAATAAATACTTTAAATAGTAATAAACACTTTAAATAGTAATACATACTTTAAATAGTAATAAATAATTTAAATAGTAATAAATACTTTAAATAGTAATAAATACTTTAAATAGTAATAAATACTTTAAATAGTAATAAATAATTTAAATAGTAATAAATACTTTAAATAGTAATAAATACTTTAAATAGTAATAAACACTTTAAATAGTAATAAATACTTTAAATAGTAATAAACACTTTAAATAGTAATAAATAATTTAAATAGTAATAAATACTTTAAATAGTAATAAATACTTTAAATAGTAATAAATACTTTAAATAGTAATAAATACTTTAAATAGTAATAAACACTTTAAATAGTAATAAATAATTTAAATAGTAATAAACACTTTAAATAGTAATAAATAATTTAAATAGTAATAAATACATTAAATAGTAATAAATACTTTAAATAGTAATAAATAATTTAAATAGTAATAAATACTTTAAATAGTAATAAATACTTTAAATAGTCATAAATACTTTAAATAGTAATAAATAATTTAAATAGTAATAAATACTTTAAATAATAATAAATACTTTAAATAGTAATAAATACTTTAAATAGTAATAAATACTTTAAATAGTAATAAATACTTTAAATAGTAATAAATACTTTAAATAGTAATAAACACTTAAAATATTAATAAATACTTTAAATAGTAATAAATACTTTAAATAGTAATAAATACTTTAAATAGTAATAAATACTTTAAATAGTAATAAATACTTTAAATAGTAATAAATACTTTAAATAGTAATAAACACTTAAAATATTAATAAATACTTTAAATAGTAATAAATACTTTAAATAGTAATAAATACTTTAAATAGTAATAAATACTTTAAATAGTAATAAATACTTTAAATAGTAATAAATACTTTAAATAGTAATAAATAATTTAAATAGTAATAAACACTTTAAATAGTAATAAACACTTTAAATATTAATAAATACTTTAAACAGTAATAAATACTTATAATAGTAATAAATACTTTAAATAGTAATAAATACTTTAAATAGTAATAAATACTTTACATAGTAATAAATACTTTAAATAGTAATAAATACTTTAAATAGTAATAAATACTTTAAATAGTAATAAACACTTTAAATAGTAATACATACTTTAAATAGTAATAAATAATTTAAATAGTAATAAATACTTTAAATAGTAATAAATACTTTAAATAGTAATAAATACTTTAAATAGTAATAAATACTTTAAATAGTAATAAATACTTTAAATAGTAATAAACACTTTAAATAGTAATAAATACTTTAAATAGTAATAAACACTTTAAATAGTAATAAATAATTTAAATAGTAATAAATACTTTAAATAGTAATAAATACTTTAAATAGTAATAAATACTTTAAATAGTAATAAACACTTTAAATAGTAATAAATAATTTAAATAGTAATAAACACTTTAAATAGTAATAAATAATTTAAATAGTAATAAATACTTTAAATAGTAATAAATAATTTAAATAGTAATAAATACTTTAAATGGTAATAAATACTTTAAATAGTCATAAATACTTTAAATAGTAATAAATAATTTAAATAGTAATAAATACTTTAAATAATAATAAATACTTTAAATAGTAATAAATACTTTAAATAGTAATAAATACTTTAAATAGTAATAAATACTTTAAATAGTAATAAATACTTTAAATAGTAATAAATCCTTTAAATAGTAATAAACACTTAAAATATTAATAAATACTTTAAATAGTAATAAATACTTTAAATAGTAATAAATACTTTAAATAGTAATAAATACTTTAAATAGTAATAAATACTTTAAATAGTAATAAATACTTTAAATAGTAATAAACACTTAAAATATTAATAAATACTTTAAATAGTAATAAATACTTTAAATAGTAATAAACACTTTAAATAGTAATAAATACTTTAAATAGTAATAAATATTTTAAATAGTAATAAATACTTTAAATAGTAATAAATACTTTAAATAGTAATAAATACTTTAAATAGTAATAAATAATTTAAATAGTAATAAATACTTTAAATAGTAATAAATACTTTAAATAGTAATAAATACTTTAAATAGTAATAAATAATTTAAATAGTAATAAATACTTTAAATAGTAATAAACACTTTAAATAGTAATAAATACTTTAAATATTAATACGTTAAATAGTAATAAATACATTAAATAGTAATAAATACTTTAAATAGTAATAAATACTTTAAATAGTAATAAACACTTTAAATAGTAATAAATACTTTAAATAGTAATAAATAATTTAAATAGTAATAAATACTTTAAATAGTAATAAATACTTTAAATAGTAATAAATACTTTAAATAGTAATAAATAATTTAAATAGTAATAAATACTTTAAATAGTAATAAATATTTAAATAGTAATAAACACTTTAAATAGTAATAAATACTTTAAAAAGTAATAAACACTTTAAATAGTAATAAATAATTTAAATAGTAATAAATACTTTAAATAGTAATAAATACTTTAAATAGTAATAAATACTTTAAATAGTAATAAATACTTTAAATAGTAATAAACACTTTAAATAGTAATAAATAATTTAAATAGTAATAAACACTTTAAATAGTAATAAATAATTTAAATAGTAATAAATACATTAAATAGTAATAAATATTTTAAATAGTAATAAATAATTTAAATAGTAATAAATACTTTAAATAGTAATAAATACTTTAAATAGTCATAAATACTTTAAAAAGTAATAAATAATTTAAATAGTAATAAATACTTTAAATATTAATAAATACTTTAAATAGTAATAAATACTTTAAATAGTAATACATACTTTAAATAGTAATCAATACTTAAGATAGTAATAAATACTTTAAATAGTAATAAATACTTTAAATAGTAATAAATAATTTAAATAGTAATAAATACTTTAAACAGTAATAAATAATTTAAATAGTAATAAATACTTTAAATAGTAATACATACTTTAAATAGTAATCAATACTTTAAATAGTAATAAATACTTTAAATAGTAATCAATACTTTAAATAGTAATCAATACTTTAAATAGTAATAAATACTTTAAATAGTAATAAATACTTTAAATAGTAATAAATAATTTAAATAGTAATAAATACTTTAAATAGTAATAAATACTTTAAATAGTAATAAATACTTTAAATAGTAATAAATAATTTAAATAGGAATAAATACTTTAAATAGTAATAAATACTTTAAATAGTAATAAATACTTTAAATAGTAATAAATACTTTAAATAGTAATCAATACTTTAAATAGTAATCAATACTTAAAATAGTAATAAATACTTTAAATAGTAATAAATACTTTAAATAGTAATAAATACTTTAAATATTAATAAATACTTTAAATAGTAATAAATACTTTAAATAGTAATACATACTTTAAATAGTAATAAACACTTTAAATAGTAATAAATACTTTAAATAGTAATAAATACTTTAAATAGTAATAAATACTTTAAATAGTAATAAATACTTTAAATAGTAATAAATACTTTAAATAGTAATAAATACTTTAAATAGTAATAAATACTTAAAATAGTAATAAATACTTTAAATAGTAATAAACACTTTAAATGGTAATAAATACTTTAAATAGTAATAAATACTTTAAATAGTAATAAACACTTTAAATAGTAATAAATACTTTAAATATTAATAAATATTTTAAATAGTAATAAATACTTTAAATAGTAATAAACACTTTAAATAGTAATAAATAATTTAAATAATAATAAACACTTTAAATAGTAATAAATACTTTAAATAGTAATAAATACTTTAAATAGTAATAAATAATTTAAATAGTAATAAATACTTTAAATAGTAATAAACACTTTAAATAGTAATAAATACTTTAAATAGTAATACGTTAAATAGTAATAAATACATTAAAAATAATAAATACTTTAAATAGTAATAAATACTTTAAATAGTAATAAACACTTTAAATAGTAATAAATACTTTAAATAGTAATAAATACTTTAAATAGTAATAAATACTTTAAATAGTACTAAATACTTTAAATAGTAATAAATACTTTAAATAGTAATAAATAATTTAAATAGTAATAAATACTTTAAATAGTAATAAATACTGTAAATAGTAATAAACACTTTAAATAGTAATAAATAATTTAAATAGCAATAAACACTTTAAATAGTAATAAATAATTTAAATAGTAATAAATACATTAAATAGTAATAAATACTTTAAATAGTAATAAATAATGTAAATAGTAATAAATACTTTAAATAGTAATAAATACTTTAAATAGTAATAAATACTTTAAATAGTAATAAATACTTTAAATAGTAATAAATACTTTAAATAGTAATAAACACTTAAAATATTAATAAATACTTTAAATAGTAATAAATACTTTAAATAGTAATAAATACTTTAAATAGTAATAAATACTTTAAATAGTAATAAATACTTTAAATAGTAATAAATACTTTAAATAGTAATAAATACTTTAAATAGTAATAAATACTTTAAATAGTAATAAATACTTTAAATAGTAATAAACACTTTAAATAGTAATAAACACTTTAAATATTAATAAATACTTTAAACAGTAATAAATACTTTAAATAGTAATAAATAATTTAAATAGTAATAAATAATTTAAATAGTAATAAATACTTTAAATAGTAATAAATACTTTAAATAGTAATAAATACTTTAAATAGTAATAAATACTTTAAATAGTAATAAATACTTTAAATAGTAATAAATACTTTAAATAGTAATAAATACTTTAAATAGTAATAAATACTTTAAATAGTAATAAATACTTTAAATAATAATCAATACTTTAAATAGTAATCAATACTCAAAATAGTAATCAATACTTAAAATAGTAATAAATAATTTAAATAGTAATAAATAATTTAAATAGTAATAAATACTTTAAATAGTAATAAATACTTTAAATAGTAATAAATACTTTAAATAGTAATAAATACTTTAAATAGTAATAAATACTTTAAATAGTAATACATACTTTAAATAGTAATAAACACTTTAAATAGTAATAAATACTTTAAATAGTAATAAATACTTTAAATAGTAATAAATACTTTAAATAGTAATAAATACTTTAAATAGTAATAAATACTTAAAATAGTAATAAATACTTTAAATAGTAATAAACACTTTAAATGGTAATAAATACTTTAAATAGTTATAAATACTTAAAATAGTAATAAATACTTTAAATAGTAATAACTACTTTAAATAGTAATAAATACTTTAAATAGTAATAAATACTTTAAATAGTAATAAATACTTTAAATAGTAATAAATAATTTAAATAATAATAAACACTTTAAATAGTAATAAATACTTTAAATAGTAATAAATACTTTAAATAGTAATAAATAATTTAAATAGTAATAAATACTTTAAATAGTAATAAACACTTTAAATAGTAATAAATACTTTAAATAGTAATACGTTAAATAGTAATAAATACATTAAATAGTAATAAATACTTTAAATAGTAATAAATACTTTAAATAGTAATACGTTAAATAGTAATAAATACTTTAAATAGTAATAAATACTGTGAATAGTAATACGTTAAATAGTAATACATACTTTAAATAGTAATACGTTAAATAGTAATAAATACTTTAAATAGTAATAAATACTTTAAATAGTAATAAACACTTTACATAGTTATAAATACTTTAAATAATAATAAATACTTTAAATAGTAATAAATACTTTAAATAGTAATAAACACTTTAAATAGTAATAAATACTTAAAATAGTAATACGTTAAATAGTAATAAATACTTTAAATAGTAATAAATAATTTAAATAGTAATAAATAATTTAAATAGTAAAAAATACTTTAAATAGTAATAAATACTTTAAATAGTAATAAATAATTTAAATAGTAATAAACACTTTAAATAGTAATAAATACTTTAAATAGTAATACGTTAAATAGTAATAAATAATTTAAATAATAATAAATACTTTAAATAGTAATAAATACTTTAAATAGTAATAAATACTTTAAATAGTAATAAATACTTTAAATAGTAATACATACTTTAAATAGTAATAAACACTTTAAATAGTAATAAATACTTTAAATAGTAATAAATACTTTAAATAGTAATAAATATTTTAAATAGTAATAAATACTTTAAATAGTAATAAATACTTTAAATAGTAATAAATACTTTAAATAGTAATAAATACTTTAAATAGTAATAAATAATTTAAATAATAATAAACACTTTAAATAGTAATAAATACTTTAAATAGTAATAAATACTTTAAATAGCAATAAACACTTTAAATGGTAATAAATACTTTAAATACTTATAAATACTTAAAATAGTAATAAATACTTTAAATAGTAATAACTACTTTAAATAGTAATAAATACTTTAAATAGTAATAAATACTTTAAATAGTAATAAATACTTTAAATAGTAATAAATAATTTAAATAATAATAAACACTTTAAATAGTAATAAATACTTTAAATAGTAATAAATACTTTAAATAGTAATAAATAATTTAAATAGTAATAAATACTTTAAATAGTAATAAACACTTTAAATAGTAATAAATACTTTAAATAGTAATACGTTAAATAGTAATAAATACATTAAATAGTAATAAATACTTTAAATAGTAATAAATAATTTAAATAGTAATAAATACTTTAAATAGTAATACGTTAAATAGTAATAAATACTTTAAATAGTAATAAATACTTTGAATAGTAATACGTTAAATAGTAATACATACTTTAAATAGTAATACGTTAAATAGTAATAAATACTTTAAATAGTAATAAATACTTTAAATAGTAATAAACACTTTACATAGTTATAAATACTTTGAATAGTAATAAATACTTTAAATAGTAATAAATACTTTAAATAGTAATAAACACTTTAAATAGTAATAAATACTTAAAATAGTAATACGTTAAATAGTAATAAATACTTTAAATAGTAATAAATAATTTAAATAGTAATAAATAATTTAAATAGTAAAAAATACTTTAAATAGTAATAAATACTTTAAATAGTAATAAATAATTTAAATAATAATAAACACTTTAAATAGTAATAAATACTTTAAATAGTAATAAATACTTTAAATAGTAATAAATAATTTAAATAGTAATAAATACTTTAAATAGTAATAAACACTTTAAATAGTAATAAATACTTTAAATAGTAATACGTTAAATAGTAATAAATACATTAAATAGTAATAAATACTTTAAATAGTAATAAATAATTTAAATAGTAATAACCACTTTAAATAGTAATAAATACTTTAAATAGTAATACGTTAAATAGTAATAAATAATTTAAATAGTAATAAATACTTTAAATAGTAATAAATACTTTAAATAGTAATAAATACTTTAAATAGTAATATATACTTTAAATAGTAATACATACTTTAAATAGTAATAAACACTTTAAATAGTAATAAATACTTTAAATAGTAATAAATACTTTAAATAGTAATAAATACTTTAAATAGTAATAAATACTTTAAATAGTAATAAATACTTTAAATAGTAATAAATACTTAAAATAGTAATAAATACTTTAAATAGTAATAAACACTTTAAATGGTAATAAATACTTTAAATAGTTATAAATACTTATAATAGTAATAAATACTTTAAATAGTAATAACTACTTTAAATAGTAATAAATACTTTAAATAGTAATAAATACTTTAAATAGTAATAAATACTTTAAATAGTAATAAATAATTTAAATAATAATAAACACTTTAAATAGTAATAAATACTTTAAATAGTAATAAATACTTTAAATAGTAATAAATAATTTAAATAGTAATAAATACTTTAAATAGTAATAAACACTTTAAATAGTAATAAATACTTTAAATAGTAATACGTTAAATAGTAATAAATACATTAAATAGTAATAAATACTTTAAATAGTAATAAATACTTTAAATAGTAATACGTTAAATAGTAATAAATACTTTAAATAGTAATAAATACTTTGAATAGTAATACGTTAAATAGTAATACATACTTTAAATAGTAATACGTTAAATAGTAATAAATACTTTAAATAGTAATAAATACTTTAAATAGTAATAAACACTTTACATAGTTATAAATACTTTGAATAGTAATAAATACTTTAAATAGTAATAAATACTTTAAATAGTAATAAACACTTTAAATAGTAATAAATACTTAAAATAGTAATACGTTAAATAGTAATAAATACTTTAAATAGTAATAAATAATTTAAATAGTAATAAATAATTTAAATAGTAAAAAATACTTTAAATAGTAATAAATACTTTAAATAGTAATAACAATTTAAATAATAATAAACACTTTAAATAGTAATAAATACTTTAAATAGTAATAAATATTTTAAATAGTAATAAATAATTTAAATAGTAATAAATACTTTAAATAGTAATAAACACTTTAAATAGTAATAAATACTTTAAATAGTAATACGTTAAATAGTAATAAATACATTAAATAGTAAAAAATACTTTAAATAGTAATAAATACTTTAAATAGTAATACGTTAAATAGTAATAAATACTTTAAATAGTAATAAATACTTTGAATAGTAATACGTTAAATAGTAATACATACTTTAAATAGTAATACGTTAAATAGTAATAAATACTTTAAATAGTAATAAATACTTTAAATAGTAATAAACACTTTACATAGTTATAAATACTTTGAATAGTAATAAATACTTTAAATAGTAATAAATACTTTAAATATTAATAAACACTTTAAATAGTAATAAATACTTAAAATAGTAATACGTTAAATAGTAATAAATACTTTAAATAGTAATAAATAATTTAAATAGTAATAAATAATTTAAATAGTAAAAAATACTTTAAATAGTAATAAATACTTTAAATAGTAATAAATACTTTAAATAGTAATAAATAATTTAAATAGTAATAAATACTTTAAATAGTAATACGTTAAATAGTAATAAATAATTTAAATAGTAATAAATACTTTAAATAGTAATAAATACTTTAAATAGTAATAAATACTTTAAATAGTAATAAATAATTTAAATAGTAATAAATACTTTAAATAGTAATCAATACTTTAAATAGTAATAAATACTTTAAATGGCAATAAATACTTTAAATAGTAATAAATACTTTAAATAGTAATAAATAATTTAAATAGTAATAAATAATTTAAATAGTAATAAATACTTTAAATAGTAATAAACACTTTACATAGTTATAAATACTTTGAATAGTAATAAATACTTTAAATAGTAATAAATACTTTAAATAGAAATAAACACTTTAAATAGTAATAAATACTTAAAATAGTAATACGTTAAATAGTAATAAATACTTTAAATAGTAATAAATAATTTAAATAGTAATAAATAATTTAAATAGTAAAAAATACTTTAAATAGTAATAAATACTTTAAATAGTAATAAATAATTTAAATAGTAATAAACACTTTAAATAGTAATAAATACTTTAAATAGTAATAAATAATTTTAATAGTAATAAATACTTTAAATAGTAATAAATATTTTAAATAGTAATAAACACTTTAAATAGTAATAAATACTTTAAATAGTAATACGTTAAATAGTAATAAATAATTTAAATAGTAATAAATACTTTAAATAGTAATAAATACTTTAAATAGTAATAAATACTTTAAATAGTAATAAATAATTTAAATAGTAATAAATACTTTAAATAGTAATAAATACTTTAAATAGTAATAAATACTTTAGATAGTAACAAATACTTTAAATAGTAATAAATACTTTATATAGTAATAAATACTTTAAATGGCAATAAATACTTTAAATAGTAATAAATACTTTAAATAGTAATAAATACTTTAAATAGTAATAAATACTTTAAATAGTAATAAATACTTTAAATAGTAATAAATACTTTAAATAGTAATAAATACTTTAAATAGTAATAAATACTTTTAATAGTAATAAATACTTTAAATGGTAATAAATACTTTAAATAGTAATAAATACTTTAAATAGTAATAAATACTTTAAATAGTAATAAACACTTTAAATAGTAATAAATACTTTAAATAGTAATAAACCCTTTACATAGTAATACTTTAAATAGTAATAAATATTTTAAATAGTAATAAACATGTGCACATCAGCAAACAAATCTTACTAAATTAAAGTACACATCAGCAAACAAATCTTACTAAATTAAAGTGCACATCAGCAAACACATCTTCCTAAATTAAAGTGCAAATCAGCAACCAAATCTTACTAAAAAAGTGCACATCAGCAAACAAATCTTACTAAATTAAAGTGCACATCAGCAAACAAATCTTACTAAATTAAAGTGCACATCAGCAAACAAATCTTACTAAATTAAAGTGCACATCAGCAAACAAATCCTTCTAAAGTAAAGTGCACATCACAAACAAATCTTACTAAATTAAAGTGCACATCAGCAAACACATCTTCCTAAATTAAAGTGCACATCAGCAAACAAATCTTACTAAATTAAAGTGCACATCAGCAAACAAATCTTCTTAAATTAAAGTGCACATCAGCAAACAAATCTTACTAAATTAAGGTGCACATCAGCAAACAAATCTTACTAAATTAAAGTGCACATCAGCAAACAAATCTTACTAAATTAAAGTGCACATCAGCAAACAAATCTTACTAAATTAAAGTGCACATCAGCAAACAAATCTTACTAAATTAAAGTGCACATCAGCAAACAAATCTTCCTTAATTAAAGTGCACATCAGCAAAAAAAACTTACTAAATTAAAGTGCACATCAGCAAACAAATCTTACTAAATAAAAGTGCACATCAGCAAACAAATCTTACTAAATTAAAGTGCACATCAGCAAACAAATCTTACTAAATAAAAGTGCACATCAGCAAACAAATCTTACTAAATTAAAGTGCACATCAGCAAACAAATCTTACTAAATTAAAGTGCACATCAGCAAACAAATCTTACTAAATTAAAGTGCACATCAGCAAACAAATCTTACTAAATTAAGGTTCACATCAGCAAACAAATCTTACTAAAAAAGTGCCCATCAGCAAACAAATCTTCCTAAATTAAAGTGCACATCAGCAAACAAATCTTACTAAATTAAAGTGCACATCAGCAAACAAATCTTACTAAATGAAGGTGCACATCAGCAAACAAATATTACTAAATAAGGGGCACATCGGCAAACAAATCTTCCTAAATTAAAGTGCACATCAGAAAACAAATCTTACTAAATCAAAGTGCACATCAGCAAACAAATCTTACTAAATTAAAGTGCACATCAGCAAACAAATCTTACTAAATTAAAGTGCACATCAGCAAACAAATCTTACTAAATAAAAGTGCACATCAGCAAAAAAAACTTACTAAATTAAAGTGCACATCAGCAAACAAATCTTACTAAATTAAAGTGCACATCAGCAAACAAATTTTACTAAATAAAAGTGCACATCAGCAAACAAATCTTACTAAATTAAAGTGCACATCAGCAAACAAATCTTACTAAATTAAAGTGCACATCAGCAAACAAATCTTACTAAATTAAAGTGCACATCAGCAAACACATCTTCCTAAATTAAAGTGCAAATCAGCAACCAAATCTTACTAAAAAAGTGCACATCAGCAAACAAATCTTACTAAATTAAAGTGCACATCAGCAAACAAATCTTACTAAATTAAAGTGCACATCAGCAAACAAATCTTACTAAATTAAAGTGCACATCAGCAAACAAATCTTACTAAATTAAAGTGCACATCAGCAAACAAATCTTACTAAATTAAAGTGCACATCAGCAAACATATCTTACTAAATTAAAGTGCACATCAACAAACAAATCTTACTAAATTAAAGTGCACATCAGCAAACAAATCTTACTAAATTAAAGTGCACATCAGCAAACACATCTTCCTAAATTAAAGTGCAAATCAGCAACCAAATCTTACTAAAAAAGTGCACATCAGCAAACAAATCTTACTTAATTAAAGTGCACATCAGCAAACAAATCTTCCTAAATTAAAGTGCACATCAGCAAACAAATCTTACTAAATTAAAGTGCACATCAGCAAACAAATCTTACTAAATTAAAGTGCACATCAGCAAACAAATCTTACTAAATTAAAGTGCACATCAGCAAACAAATCTTACTAAATTAAAGTGCACATCAGCAAACAAATCTTACTAAATTCAAGTGCACATCAGCAAACAAATCTTCCTAAATTAAAGTGCACATCAGCAAACAAATCTTACTAAATTAAAGTGCACATCAGCAAACAAATCTTCCTAAATAAAAGTGCACATCAGCAAACAAATCTTACTAAAGTAAAGTGCACATCAGCAAACAAATCTTACTAAATTAAAGTGCACATCAGCAAACAAATCCTTCTAAATTAAAGTGCACATCAGCAAACAAATCTTACTAAATTAAAGTGCACATCAGCAAACACATCTTCCTAAATTAAAGTGCACATCAGCAAACAAATCTTACTAAATTAAAGTGCACATCAGCAAACAAATCTTCTTAAATTAAAGTGCACATCAGCAAACAAATCTTACTAAATTAAGGTGCACATCAGCAAACAAATCTTACTAAATTAAAGTGCACATCAGCAAACAAATCTTACTAAATTAAAGTGCACATCAGCAAACAAATCTTACTAAATTAAAGTGCACATCAGCAAACAAATCTTACTAAATTAAAGTGCACATCAGCAAACAAATCTTACTAAATTAAAGTGCACATCAGCAAACAAATCTTTCTTAATTAAAGTGCACATCAGCAAAAAAAACTTACTAAATTAAAGTGCACATCAGCAAACAAATCTTACTAAATAAAAGTGCACATCAGCAAACAAATCTTACTAAATTAAAGTGCACATCAGCAAACAAATCTTACTAAATAAAAGTGCACATCAGCAAACAAATCTTACTAAATTAAAGTGCACATCAGCAAACAAATCTTACTAAATTAAAGTGCACATCAGCAAACAAATCTTACTAAATTAAAGTGCACATCAGCAAACACATCTTCCTAAATAAAAGTGCACATCAGCAAACAAATCTTACTAAATTAAAGTGCACATCAGCAAACAAATCTTACTAAATTAAAGTGCACATCAGCAAACAAATCTTACTAAATTAAAGTGCACATCAGCAAACAAATCTTACTAAATTAAGGTGCACATCAGCAAACAAATCTTACTAAATTAAAGTGCACATCAGCAAACAAATCTTCCTAAATTAAAGTGCACATCAGCAAACAAATCTTACTAAATTAAAGTGCACATCAGCAAACAAATCTTACTAAATTAAAGTGCACATCAGCAAACAAATCTTACTAAATTAAAGTGCACATCAGCAAACAAATCTTACTAAATTAAAGTGCACATCAGCAAACAAATCCTTCTAAATTAAGGTGCACATCAGCAAACAAATCTTACTAAATTAAAGTGCACATCAGCAAACAAATCTTACTAAATTAAAGTGCACATCAGCAAACAAATCTTACTAAATTAAAGTGCACATCAGCAAACAAATCTTACTAAATTAAAGTGCACATCAGCAAACAAATCTTACTAAATTAAAGTGCACATCAGCAAACAAATCTTACTAAATAAAAGTGCACATCAGCAAACAAATCTTACTAAATTAAAGTGCACATCAGCAAACAAATCTTACTAAATTAAAGTGCACATCAGCAAACAAATCTTACTAAATTAAAGTGCACATCAGCAAACAAATCTTACTAAATTAAAGTGCACATCAGCAAACAAATCTTACTAAATTAAAGTGCACATCAGCAAACAAATCTTACTAAATTAAAGTGCACATCAGCAAACAAATCTTACTAAATAAAAGTGCACATCAGCAAACAAATCTTACTAAATTAAAGTGCACATCAGCAAACAAATCTTACTAAATTAAAGTGCACATCAGCAAACAAATCTTACTAAATCAAAGTGCACATCAGCAAACAAATCTTCCTAAATTAAAGTGCACATCAGCAAACAAATCTTACTAAATTAAGGTGCACATCAGCAAACAAATCTTACTAAATTAAAGTGCCCATCAGCAAACAAATCTTACTAAATTAAAGTGCACATCAGCAAACAAATCTTACTAAATTAAAGTGCACATCAGCAAACAAATCTTACTAAATTAAACTGCACATCAGCAAACAAATCTTACTAAATTAAAGTGCACATCAGCAAACAAATCTTACTAAATTAAAGTGCACATCAGCAAACAAATCTTCCTAAATTAAAGTGCACATCAGCAAACAAATCTTCTTAAATTAAAGTGCACATCAGCAAACAAATCTTACTAAATTAAAGTGCACATCAGCAAACAAATCTTCCTAAATTAAAGTGCACATCAGCAAACAAATCTTACTAAATTAAAGTGCACATCAGCAAACAAATCTTCCTAAATTAAAGTGCACATCAGCAATCAAATCTTACTAAATTAAGGTGCACATCAGCAAACAAATCTTACTAAATTAAAGTGCACATCAGCAAACAAATCTTCTTAAATTAAAGTGCACATCAGCAAACAAATCTTACTAAATTAAAGTGCACATCAGCAAACAAATCTTACTAAATTAAAGTGCACATCAGCAAACAAATCTTACTAAATTAAAGTGCACATCAGCAAACAAATCCTTCTAAATTAAAGTGCACATCAGCAAACAAATCTTACTAAATTAAAGTGCACATCAGCAAACAAATCTAACTAAATTAAAGTGCACATCAGCAAACAAATCTTCCTAAATTAAAGTGCACATCAGCAAACAAATCTTACTAAATTAAAGTGCACATCAGCAAACAAATCTTCTTAAATTAAAGTGCACATCAGCAAACAAATCTTACTAAATTAAAGTGCACATCAGCAAACAAATCTTCCTAAATTAAAGTGCACATCAGCAATCAAATCTTACTAAATTAAAGTGCACATCAGCAAACAAATCTTACTAAATTAAAGTGCACATCAGCAAACAAATCCTTCTAAATTAAAGTGCACATCAGCAAACAAATCTTACTAAATTAAAGTGCACATCAGCAAACAAATCCTTCTAAATTAAAGTGCACATCAGCAAACAAATCTTACTAAATTAAAGTGCACATCAGCAAACAAATCTTACTAAATTAAAGTGCACATCAGCAAACAAATCTTACTAAATTAAAGTGCACATCAGCAAACAAATCTTCCTAAATTAAAGTGCACATCAGCAAACAAATCTTACTAAATTAAAGTGCACATCAGCAAACAAATCTTCTTAAATTAAAGTGCACATCAGCAAACAAATCTTACTAAATTAAAGTGCACATCAGCAAACAAATCTTCCTAAATTAAAGTGCACATCAGCAAACAAATCTTACTAAATTAAAGTGCACATCAGCAAACAAATCTTACTAAATTAAAGTGCACATCAGCAAACAAATCCTTCTAAATTAAGGTGCACATCAGCAAACAAATCTTACTAAATTAAAGTGCACATCAGCAAACAAATCTTACTAAATTAAAGTGCACATCAGCAAACAAATCTTACTAAATTAAAGTGCACATCAGCAAACAAATCTTACTAAATTAAGGTTCACATCAGCAAACAAATCTTACTAAATTAAAGTGCCCATCAGCAAACAAATCTTACAAAATTAAAGTGCACATCAGCAAACAAATCTTACTAAATTAAAGTGCACATCAGCAAACAAATCTTACTAAATTAAACTGCACATCAGCAAACAAATCTTACTAAATTAAAGTGCACATCAGCAAACAAATCTTACTAAATTAAAGTGCACATCAGCAAACAAATCTTCCTAAATTAAAGTGCACATCAGCAAACAAATCTTCTTAAATTAAAGTGCACATCAGCAAACAAATCTTACTAAATTAAAGTGCACATCAGCAAACAAATCTTACTAAATTAAACTGCACATCAGCAAACAAATCTTACTAAATTAAAGTGCACATCAGCAAACAAATCTTCTTAAATTAAAGTGCACATCAGCAAACAAATCTTACTAAATTAAAGTGCACATCAGCAAACAAATCTTACTAAATTAAAGTGCACATCAGCAAACAAATCTTACTAAATTAAAGTGCACATCAGCAAACAAATCTTACTAAATTAAAGTGCACATCAGCAAACAAATCTTACTAAATTAAAGTGCACATCAGCAAACAAATCTTACTAAATTAAGGTTCACATCAGCAAACAAATCTTACTAAATTAAAGTGCCCATCAGCAAACAAATCTTCCTAAATTAAAGTGCACATCAGCAAACAAATCTTACTAAATTAAAGTGCACATCAGCAAACAAATCTTCCTAAATTAAAGTGCACATCAGCAATCAAATCTTACTAAATTAAGGTGCACATCAGCAAACAAATCTTACTAAATTAAAGTGCACATCAGCAAACAAATCTTCTTAAATTAAAGTGCACATCAGCAAACAAATCTTACTAAATTAAAGTGCACATCAGCAAACAAATCTTACTAAATTAAAGTGCACATCAGCAAACAAATCTTACTAAATTAAAGTGCACATCAGCAAACAAATCTTACTAAATTAAAGTGCACATCAGCAAACAAATCTTACTAAATTAAAGTGCACATCAGCAAACAAATCCTTCTAAATTAAAGTGCACATCAGCAAACAAATCTTACTAAATTAAAGTGCACATCAGCAAACAAATCTTACTAAATTAAAGTGCACATCAGCAAACAAATCTTACTAAATTAAAGTGCACATCAGCAAACAAATCTTACTAAATTAAGGTTCACATCAGCAAACAAATCTTACTAAATTAAAGTGCCCATCAGCAAACAAATCTTACTAAATTAAAGTGCACATCAGCAAACAAATCTTACTAAATTAAACTGCACATCAGCAAACAAATCTTACTAAATTAAAGTGCACATCAGCAAACAAATCTTACTAAATTAAAGTGCACATCAGCAAACAAATCTTCCTAAATTAAAGTGCACATCAGCAAACAAATCTTCTTAAATTAAAGTGCACATCAGCAAACAAATCTTACTAAATTAAAGTGCACATCAGCAAACAAATCTTCCTAAATTAAAGTGCACATCAGCAAACAAATCTTACTAAATTAAAGTGCACATCAGCAAACAAATCTTCCTAAATTAAAGTGCACATCAGCAAACAAATCTTCCTAAATTAAAGTGCACATCAGCAAACAAATCTTACTAAATTAAAGTGCACATCAGCAAACAAATCTTCCTAAATTAAAGTGCACATCAGCAAACAAATCTTACTAAATTAAAGTGCACATCAGCAAACAAATCTTACTAAATTAAAGTGCACATCAGCAAACAAATCTTACTAAATTAAAGTGCACATCAGCAAACAAATCTTACTAAATTAAAGTGCACATCAGCAAACAAATCTTACTAAATTAAAGTGCACATCAGCAAACAAATCTTCCTAAATTAAAGTGCACATCAGCAAACAAATCTTCTTAAATTAAAGTGCACATCAGCAAACAAATCTTCCTAAATTAAAGTGCACATCAGCAAACAAATCTTACTAAATTAAAGTGCACATCAGCAAACAAATCTTCCTAAATTAAAGTGCACATCAGCAATCAAATCTTCCTAAATTAAAGTGCACATCAGCAAACAAATCTTACTAAATTAAAGTGCACATCAGCAAACAAATCTTACTAAATTAAAGTGCACATCAGCAAACAAATGCCAAAGCCACAAAACAAAGGGGGACTACAAAATTTTCTCAGTATGCTAAATTATCTTTCCCCATTTATTGCAGACTTTTTCTTTTTAAACCTCAATCACAGTGGATTTGGGACCCTGACCATCAGAAGTGCTATGACCAGCTCAAGGAAATGATTTCTGATGACATGTTTTTCATACTATGATCAAACTAAACCTACATCACTGAAGGTGAATGCCTTGCAGAAAGGCCTTGGAGTGGCACTGATCCAAGATGGAAAACCAGTTGCATTTGGATTGAAAACGTTACAAATCAGATACAGCAACATTGAACAAAAGATGCTGGCAACTGTGTATGGTATTCAATGATATCACACCTACCTCTACGGGAAATCTTTTTTCATCAGCACTGGATACAATATGTGCTAAACCATTGCATTCAGTACTACACCAATTACAACAGATGCTATTGAAGATCCAGGGCTACCTATACTGAGTAATATACAAACCGGATAGCGAAATGATTCTTACTGACATCTTAAGTCTAACCTAACCCCGAAAATAACAAACTAATTGAGTTAGATGAGAAAATGGATAAATACTGAAGTTGATGATGGTCAGACCATCTCAACTATCAACTTCTCATTTTAAAAGCAAAAATGCTCTAAAATGAAACAGCGAAGGACCCAACCATGAATCTCATCAAGGAGATGATATACCAAGGATGGGCAGATAATATCCATGAATTATCTGCCAAGATCTGATCATATTGGTTCTGTGATGAACTTGCCATTGAATTTGAAATCCTGTTCAAGGGAAAACAAGTGCTCATCCCAGACTCCATGAGGGAAGCCATCCTATAACAGCCCCACTGAGTCCATCAAGGCATAAAGAAAACATGTTGACTTGTGAGAGAAAGCATGTGAAAAGCTTGCACACATGTACTGGGTAAATATCAACAAAGATATTGAAAGGATGTGCAAATCGGGCACATCCTTTGCCAGGAAAACTACTGCATCCACACAACATTACACCTCAATCTTGGAAGTTCATCACATCAGACCTATTCGAGATCGATAGCAGCAATTCCTATTTACCGTTGATAGGTACTCAAAATATCCAATTGTCGATGAAATGTTAACACCAGTAAAGCAGAGGCAAATAAAATGATAGTTGTTGGTATTTAGTAAAAAAGGTAAAAGTATAATTACTTTGACCTTTTTTACTAAATACCAACAACTATCATTTCAGCTTGTATTCTATTTAGATTATATTCTTCAACCACCCCTACACACTAGTCTACCTTACCCTCTAAGAGGTAGAGACTTGTGATGGAACGGCAAAGAATTGGTTGATCTGAGACAATTCCTTTCTGCAAAAGGTCAGTGGTTTTTGGACTCACATTGCTTTTGAAATTGAGCAAGTGTTTTTCTGACAATGTAGAGTCCTGCAGCATATGTAATCTGATTCAGCTCCGTGAGGGATGTATTTGATGGAATAAGTCTTTGAAGAGTTAGAGTTATGTTTGTGCTTCTTATTTGGTAGCACTTGAAGCATGTTTTTTTGGCATTTGGGGTTTTTCTTTCAGCCACATCCTCTAGACTTCCTCCAGAGCAATTGTCTATCATTTGGCTCTTACAATTTCTGAGGTAATGGTGGCGGTTCAGGTACTTAAAATGTTTTTAAGATTTTTCACTTTCATTTTTAAAAATTTGTTTTTATTAGACACAGGAAATAAATGGTCACTTGTCGCATAAATGTTGGAAGAATTTTTGGAAAACATTGTAAAACACTCTACTTCAGTTCAAGGAGGGCTTGCAACTCAAAGTTAAGGTTAGTAGTAAGATAAGTAATTTTTTTTTTTACAATCCTATTTAAATAACAAACATCCACTTGTTTTTCTCCTGTGTGTAAAGATTGCTTTGAACAAAATAATATTTTGAAATAAAAAACATAATTTCAACATGTTAAAAGTATATAATAAAATTCTACTGCATTTGATATAACACATTTGTTGTTATTTTTATACTTTTTCGACTGTTAACTATTCTGCACTTTTAGCAAGTGAGTAAATACTTATTCAAAAATATGGAGGTAACTTAGCCCCTATTTAAAACTGTAGAAACCGTGCCCGGAAAACTCGTCCTGGGAAAACTCGTCTCTGGAAAACCCGTACCCAGAAAACTCGTACCCGGAAAACTTGTTCCCGGAAAACTACCCACTTTTTGCTAGGTAGGAAAACTGGTCCCTTATTGAATAAATATCGATTGAAAACACATTTTATTACCGTTCTTGAAGGAGATATTGTTTTTAAAAGAGACTATGAACCCCCATAATATTTTTAAAAAATTATTTTTAACTCTTGCTTAAAAAAAATAAACTTGATCACAGAGTCAAGATACAAAAAACTAAACCAAATATTTATTTAAAAAAATACTCTAGTTTTAACACTTTTTGTGTCATTACGAAACAAAAATAAATAAAGAAAACACGTATTATCAAAGAAAGCAATTATTATATTTAGAAGAATTAATTTAGTTTAAATAATTCTTGTGTAAACAACAAAAAAGAAAACACGGTCTTATATAATTTTGGTACCGCGCTGAAATAATAATGTTATTATTTTGAAAGCCATTCTTAACATGGGGAGGGAGGGTATCGTTTAAAAGTCATTTCGGGGGCACTTGTACAGTATGCAGACGGTGGCTATTGCTAGGGGGTGCGCGTTGAGCATATGCGCGCGCTTGCGCGAACAAAATGGCCACCCGTGATAACATATAGAATCATATGGTTTATTATTTAGAAAACTACTTGTTTTTCGTCTAATTTTAATTTTTCACCAATACTACACTGTGACAAGGCATTTTGGTACACGAGTGCACATTTAACAGCCTTTTTCATGCTCAAGCGTAGCGTAAATGAAGGCTGGGCTGTGAAATGGAAAATAGTCCCAGAGTTAAGTGGTTAATACCATACAAATGGTAAATTTGCGACGGAAACAGTTACCATATTCTTTTAAAGCCCACCATATCGAAAACTACAAAACAATTTTTTTTTCTATACGAATGTGAGACGAGCCTTAAAGTAAAATAATACCGCTTTTCCTTTATTTTTTAATTTCCTTGTGTCTTTATTGAAAGATGAAAACAGAAAAAGAAATCGAAAAAACCTTTTAGCCAATAAGCACTTGAAAAAATGCCCCCTCTCTCCGGTGGCCAGAAAGTGGGTGCCGACTTTAAGTTAAACTTACATGGATCACCCACTTGTCGAAAAAGTAATTTCTTCATATCATGAAAACTATTTTTTTGCGACGGAAACGGTTTGCAGATTCGTTTTTAGCACACCGAAATCTTCAAAAAAAAATATTTTGTCATATACGTACGTGAGATGAGCTTTAAGGTACAATTTTACCCTTGTTATTTCTTTTTAACTAAAGAAACTCTTTAAAATAAGTTTAGACACCAAAAACTTACAATGCTAGGTAGAAAACAAAAACTTAGAAAAATCAATTTAATTTTTTTAAAACAGTAAACATGTAAAAATATTTTTTTAAATATTATGGAATGTGCATTTATTACCTAAAAATATACAAATTTATTTTCTTTTGGGGAGGGGGGCTCGTTTTAAAACTATATCTACCTTAGTATTTTCTTTCATTTTCTATTTTTGAGCAATTATCGAGACTCCTAAGACGTGATCCTCTTATGTCGGACATTTTTTGTTCCTAAGTAACACTCGACATTACTTTTTTTTTTTTTACTAAATAAACTCTTTAAAATAAGTTGAAAGACCAAAAACTTTCAAAGCTAGGTAGAAAACGAAAACTTAGAAAAATTAATTTAATTTTTTAAAAACAACAGTAAACAAGTAAAAATATATTTTTTTTAATATTATGGGATGTGTATTCTCCTTTAAAGACAATATCTTCTTCAAGAACGATCATAAAATGTGTTTTCAATCGATATTTATTCAATAAGGGACCAGTTTTCCTACCTAGCAAAAGGGGACCAGTTTTCCAGGGTCGAGTTTTCCGGGTACGAGCTTTCCGGGTACGAGTTTTCCGGAGACGAGTTTCCGGGGACGAGTTTTCCTAAATTCATAGAAACGAGATGCATCCCCCAAAAAATATATACAATAATCGAGTTTTTTTTTTGCTTCAAAACAACAAAATAAATTATAAAAAAAAGATTTATTTCAAAATGGGGAGGGGACCTCTACTTAACCTAGAGGTGAGAAAATCTAGTCCCCACCTCTTAAAAATCGATTTTATTTGCTTCAAAACATAATAAATATTGATTTTAAATATTAGGTGAGATTAAGGCGTTGTTCATATTTAAAACTAAAGGGATGGGAGTCTAAATCGTCTACTAGCCCCCTTCTGAATAATCCTAATTTTCTGTTATCGAATTGTTCTTCTTTTGTGTCATTTTGGATGCTAGTGCATACTGCATAACTCCTCCTCAAAAACAAAACAAAATAAAGAAAAACCTTTATGCTGTAAATGACACAAAGAAAATATGGTGCACAGATAGGAGCGAGGCATTCACCTCTAACCCTCCCACTGCTTTCTATTTATTCACTTGTGCTATTTTTACCGCAGCCATTTTATCTAAATTCATTTCACTCACCCTCAAGATCCTTGCGTATATATAGGTGACAGTGACCTATTTATTAATTGCAACATCAGTATAAGTTACGAACAAGAGAGGATAACCCTGACTTTACAAAATGATTTGCCTTTCTTGTCTGCTTGGTGAGCATTCTTCCATTTTTTACAATTTGCTTTTGTACGCTTTCTACTTTAAAATGGTTTCATTTAATACTGACATTGTAATGTGTGGTTGCAAGAAAAATACAGACAACTGAATAAAATTAAATATATATATTCTATTCTCACCAAAGTAAAGATTTATAGCGGTAAAGCCATCATCGTCAGTAGCAACAAGTCTGGTTGATGTCAGCAGGTTACTCGCTCTAAGTTAGTGACGGTGTTGGCGATGACAGTGAGGTATTCGAAGCAAGTTGGCAATGACAGCGGTGTATTCATAGTAAGTTGGTGTCGGTGACGATGGCGAGATATTCACAGTTGGTGTATTTGACGACGATGGTGTACTTGCAGTAAGTTGGTGTTGGTGACAACGATGGTGTATTCGCAGTAAGTTGGTGTCTGTGACGACAGCGAGATATTCACAGTAAGTTGGTGTCGGCGACGATGGTGATGTATTCACAGTATGTTGGTGTCAGTGACGACAATCCCAAGATGATCCACAAGGACGGTAAAACTGTCTCATGGTCAAAGGAGGGGTTCCATTTATAGTCGGTCTTTTGCTTGTATCAGATCCAAAAATATGTCATTTATTGTGTCTCTGATTGGTCAGCAAATAACATTTCCTAATCATGTGGTATGTCGCTTGCTACGTCGATGTGGAGAATGCAGTTTTGTTTTTGTTTCTCGCAGAGCATGTGTAGATGCAATGGAAATTGTGTATTTGACCGAAATTTTAATGTGCGGCAAATGTGCACGCAATTGCATTTTTTTCAACATCTTTTGGAAGAAGTGTATTTAGGTAAATTAACTATAATATATATATATATATATATATATATATATATATATATATATATATATATATATATATATATGTTATATATTGCAGCATGGTTGCTGCAGTTAATTTACCTAAATAATCTTCTTCCAAAAAATGTAAAATATATATATATATATATATATATATATATATATATATATATATATATATATATATATATATATATATATATATATATATATTTTATTAAATAAGTAGGATATTACTCACTAAATAACTAGGTGATCACTTGCAGGTATCATTGCAAGAAAACTAGACTAGCAACGCGTTTTTCAACTTTGGTAAATACTGATACAACTCCATTCAAATGTAATCTCAGTATGTTTGCATGTTCCCCAAAACAGTGGTGTTTAGGAAAGAACAAGACTATCTATCTTTGAGGCATGGAGAAATAACCTTACATACTGACTGTCCTTTGGTAATAATATAAGTCACACACATATCCACATCAGGATTTCACAAATTATGGTATGGATGTAACTGATTTCATTAAACACACTGCCATGTAAAAAAAAATAATATTGCCAAGATGATCTTAGAGCCGGTGGCAATATTTTACAGAATGCTATTGTGAAATCATCCACATCCTTAGTTTGGCAGACCATAAGATAAGATTATGGTTTCCTAACTAGTGGCTCTGACCTCCTAGACCTCAACTTCGACTTGGCCATAGTGGTCGTTTTTGATTTTGATTATCAATGGAGGATTTGTTTACCCATGAGTAGTTGTACAGAACTTGGTATGATGTTTGAATTGCAGCAATGCAATTGCAGGCATTGTTCCCGACTGTTTGGTTTTCTTCAGAATGGTCTTGATAGTCCTAATTTAACGTTCTATGAAGCTATTTTCTTGTGACCTCCAAGGTGAAGTGATCTCATGATGAAAACCCAATTCTTTGGTGAATTCAGGGTAGGGATGACTTGAAAAGGTGTGGTTCATTATTGCTGACTATTTGCCAAACTCTGCAAAGACTTGTTGTGATGTTCACTATGACACTGCTTGGTAAATGAGTAGGTAGGCATTTGACTATAGGATACTTGGAGTAATAGTCAGCTGTGATCAACCATTAACCTCCATGGAGATCAAACACGTCTGTGCCAACTATGTCCCATGGCTTTGTCGTGTTGCATAAGTGCTCTTGCATTTGGGATGGTTAATGTTGGCAGATGCTCCATGACATTGTGAACTGTGCAATATCTCTGTTTATATTTACAAGTAGACAGTGTCTTTGGCAAGGAGTTTTGTTTTCTCCTTTTCTTTCTTTTTTTTTTTTACACGGTGGTCACCACTTATCAAGGCCCGGAAGCCACTCGGGGATAAGGGTTATTGCAAGTACAGTAGTTAGTGTGAAGATTTAATGAAGTGTTTACTTAAGGGGGCGGTTCATTAGGAATTTGTTTATATTGGACTTGAAGACATCTAGGTTGTAGTCAGGTGGGAAGCAGGCAGACGGAACAGAGTTCCACAGGCGTGCAGTTTTAAGAAAGAAGCTTTGTTCATGGAATCCACATTTTGATTTAGCCACAGATAAAGAGTGGGGGAAATTTTTGACAGTGGATTCAGCTAGACGGGTGTTTTTCGTGAAAGATTGGCGAGGGGGGACCAGAGATTGGAGTTCAGACGAGCACCTGCCATGGAAATAACGATAAAACAAAGATAGGCTCGCAACGTCTCTTCTGTGGAAGAGAGGTTGCAGGGAAGAGAAAAGGGGATCCCCACTAAGCCACGAAGTCTATTTTGTACTCTGTCAAGGCAGGATAGGCTGTTTTTAACAGCTCCTGCCCAGATATGGCAGCAGTATTCCATCCTTGGACGTACTTGGCTTTTAAATAGATAGAGAATTGCATCAGTAGTGAGATATCTTCTGGAGCGGTAGAAGGATCCCACCACCTTTCCAGCAACCTTGGCAACAGACTTGATGTACGTGTTCCATTTCAGATCAGGAGTAAAGGATAAACCCAGAAGCTTGTCAAAACATGGGGCTTCTCCTAGACGAGAGCCATCCATTTCAATTGATGCCAGATGGGGATCAGAGCATTGATGATGTAAAGATAGGAGTTTGGTTTTAGATGTATTAAAGGTAACCAGCCACGTCTTCCCCCACTGAACCACGCGCTCGAGATCAGAGGAGAGAGAATCAGAGAGAATTTTGTCATTTACAGCCTTTGATGTGTTGCCGTAGATGGTCGAGTCATCAGCATAGATGTCAACAAATGATTTAAGTATGTGTTTAGGGAGATCGTTGATGTATATCAGGAAGAGAGTTGGGCCCAGGATTGACCCTTGAGGGACTCCAGCATTAATACTGCAGGCCTCTGATTTTTGTCCATCGACCACTACTCTTATGAGCCTGTCGGAGAGAAATGATTTGATGAGTGAGAAAACATTTCCAGTTATCTCGTAGCTGGAAATCTTGTGAAGTAGGCCCTTATGCCATACCTTGTCAAAGGCCTTTGATATGTCAAGAGCAATTGCCCTAGAAAGGAAGCCTTTGTCAAGAGATTCACTAATCCTGTGAGATATAACCATTAGCACATCTGTTG
Organism: Euprymna scolopes; assembly: GCF_053919585.1. Taxonomy (NCBI): domain Eukaryota; kingdom Metazoa; phylum Mollusca; class Cephalopoda; order Sepiida; family Sepiolidae; genus Euprymna; species Euprymna scolopes. The sequence continues at coordinate 15,708,449 of NC_136524.1, read as the reverse complement.
TAGATCTTGCAGAATGGAAACCATATTGTGTGTCCCTAAGAAGGTTATTTCTGCTGAGGTGGTTGACTATTTCTCTATTTAATATGGATTCCAGCAACTTACTCATAACACACAGGAGACTTATTGGTCTGTACTGAGAGGGAGATGACTTATCACCTGATTACCAGAATTCTTAAATACAGGGCATACTGATGAGGTTTTCCAGGGAGTCGGAAAACACTTCTCCTTAAGGCAATGCTTAAACAGTTTCGTAAGTATGGGAGCAAGTTCTGGTTGAAGCTTTTTTAATTGGGATGCTGTCAGGACCAGTTGCTTTACTGGAATCAAGGTTCTTGATTAACTTGGCGACCTCATGCACAGATATTTGTATGTTACCTAGCGTGTTCTGTGTTATAGGAGGAAATATGGGGAGTTGATGGCCTTCGTCGCGTAGGGTAGAATTAGCTGCAAAGTTCTTTGCAAATAGTTTGGCCTTGTCTGATGCTGACGAGATGACCTCTGGTCCATTGATAATGGTTGGGATAGAAGTCACACCTCTGTTCAAGATCCTATTTGTTATTTGCCAAAACTGGTGGGAAACAAGCCGCTGATCAGCTACCTTGGATTAAACAGACTGGGCATATAGCTCTCTTGCATTTTTTATTACTCTTTTACAGTGGTTGCTGGCGTTCCTGAAAGCAGCTTTAGTCTCAGTGCATCTATTACGTTGGTAGTTTAAACATGGAATGCAGAGGTAGATCAGATATGAATGTACGGAAGCTATCTCAGTCAGCCATAGAGTATCGGTATACAGTACGGTGGAGGGGTACGTCTGGGGACTTATTACATTTAATTTTTATCTTAACTGATACGACGGAGTGGTTAGAGGATCCTAGAGGAGAATGAACGGAACATGAACATAGCTCAGGGGAAGTTGAGAGAAAAAGGTCTAGGAGGCTTGCATATTGACTGGTAGTATCGGGCACACGGGTGGGTTCACGAACAATCTGAGTGAGGTTATAAGCAATGGCAAAATCATGACAAGACCTCCCCTCATCGTCTGTCTTATTTGAGTGGGTCAGCCATTCCACGTTATAGACGTTGAAGTCACCACAGATGTGGATAGAGAGGGAAAGTAAGAGAGAAAAAGACAGGAATTTTTTTTTTTTGTAGCACATGAAAAGGTAAAGCCGTAACAATTACCCACTAGTATGGCATCGAGTGGCCCCACCGGAGACTACTGCATGGTCCAGAATCCATTCACCAAATGGCAATACAGCACTCCCAGTACTTTGCACCTGCTGATAGGACAGCCTCCTTAGTGGTTAATCCAAGGTTCGGGTCCCTGACTATCAGGCGGATAACGTCAGCCCAGATGAAGCGTTTACCTCCAGCACCCCTACTAGTGACATGGCCACAAGGATAGACAAAGAGACAGAAAAATTTCCGACATCTCAGACTACTATTCACCAAGTACAACCGACCTTTAAAGCAGCTTTGTCAGAAAAATCACTCATTTGAATGAGGACTGAGGGACAAAAAAGGAGAAGCGAGAGTTACTGAAGCTGCCGATAACACATCCACTGTATTATCTACTCTCCATTAAAAAAATAAATAAATAAATAATAAAAAAAAATAAATGGGGGGAGGGGGAATGGATAACAAGGGACTTATTAATATCTACTTAGTAAAGTCCGGTGCTCAATTATCAATTCAGGACGCTTTTGATGATAATCTCCCTCCCCCCCCATATCAATGGGTGGATGTTTTTGGCGTTATCTATCTCGAGTTTGAATCATTCGATCTTCAGCTTATAATTAAAATCCAATAATGAACTTTTATCAGTTCGTGAAGTCAGCTTAATATTAATTTACATTTGAGTTTAGATAATTATTCAAGGTTTTAATTTGGGAGGTTCGTTTTCATAGGTGACTTTTTCTTTGCTAATGCCACTGTGTATTATATTTCAAATATAATTGAAAATAAGACTAACTATATTAGAGGGTTTAATTGGCTAGCCAAAAAGCAAGCATTTTCAATATAAGCAAGCTTATAGTAATAGTATATATTAAGTGTATTACTTAAACAAAGTCCTAACTTTATTTAATGTAATAGAGAATAATTCTCAGCATTTTTGTTTTTTATCGCTAGTTTACTTCAATGTAGCATGAGTGAGCAGTGTTTTGCCTGTTCGAATAGTAGTCAGGAAGGGGGGGGGGTGACGAATCTCATCTTAAAAGTTTTGCAAGACAGAAAAAGCAGAGACAAATAAATACATATGCATAAATAAAACAAGAAAAACAAGTTTAAACAAGTGAACATGAAATACATTTGTTAGGATGAATTTTAAAATACTTAACGTCTCCTGTCCTAAATAAGCGGCATAAAGTTGTTTTAGTATGCCTTTTACAAGTGTCTGGGGGGTGACAATTTGTTGTCCTTTGAGAACATCAATTGAAAGTTGGTCTGTAATACCACAAAACACTTGATTGAGATAGGCTGTGAGGCTAGGCATTGTGTTGAGGTGAGCGATCCAGGCCTTTCATATTTGGTGATTTTCTGCTGTTGGTTTTGATTGAACTAAAGGTGAGATATTCCATTGCAACGCCATGGCTTGATCGTCATGTTTGGCGATGTTGTTAACTTTCCTGTCAAGTTCCCATTGTGGGAAAATCCTGACCAATAAATGGTGACGACTGTTAGGTCAGGATTTTCTTTGTTGTTTCTTGATCTTGTGTTTGCCTGAAATGCAGATTTTGCCACATGTGTTGCAAGTGTCATTCTTGGTAGGGCAGTGTTCTTTGTCAAAATGGTGGCTGTTTCCACAATTTTTGCAAGCCTGTCCATGTTTTTTTTTTTTTTTTATCTCTCCCTTAATGTTGGTATGTACCACGGTTTATTCTAGCTATCTGTGGTGATCCCTGTAGCTGGTGGAGCTGGCTGACATATACTGCCGATGCCTCGTGTGAATGGGCTAGTTCAACAGCCTCTTCGATTTTGCAAACCTTTGGGTTGTTTAACAGTTCCTTTTGCAACCCTCGGGTATGGGAGTTTGAGGCATTTGTTTACTTCATCAGCAGTGAAGTCATATTTTGTAGTTAGCAGTCAACATCTGTTAACGAAGATGTCTGTTGTTTTAGTTGATATTTGTTATTTGCTGAGGTCAAGTCAACAAATACAGTGGTTTCTTGCCAGTTTGAGCCGCTCCATGAAGGTAGTGAATATTATTTGTGGGTCTTTGTGGTCGTCGTCTGTCATTGACTAACTGTTGTATCAGTGCAGGCCTTCTTCACTGGCTGCGAGGAGAATTAACAGCACCTTGTCTTGGTGTTTTGTTGCTTTGATGGTGAAGTAAAGCTCCATACATTGTTGAAATAGTTTGAATGATTCGGTAATATCAAGACGAGGTACTTGTATTAACAATATATTAACAATGATATCTGCCTGTTAGTAACAGTTATGTTGTGAACATCATGCAAGTGCCAATTTGTGTAGCATGGAAGGTTAGGGTTAGGGTTGTTTAATGTATTATCCAGTCACACTGCCACCATGTCGTGCCCAGTGGTATATTAATAGATAATAATAATCTAAACACATATGTACACTACAATTGAGGAGCTGTCATGGTGCATGTTTTATTGATAATGCACATGCATGTTTGTACATATAAAAAACAGATTGTCGTTCTGGGAATCCAAAATGAAAAAGTAAGCAATATTATTACATTGCTGCTAAGGCACCATGATGAGATCAGAAGGTAGAGAAGTCTGCCCCGCAATAGTCCTCACATGGTGGAGCTTACTTCATCAAGCTCTCCCTAACTTAGTCAAAAAACGTTATAGGATGGTGTTGAGATCGCACACATTGGCTTTATATTTCTTTTCATTTTTTTTTAAAAATCTCTTTGCAAAGCAAAAACATATGGAACTTATAGATGCTATGGGGGATAAGGAAAAAATATGCCCAAATACGTTGCAGACGTTTTTTCACCCATTGAGAAATTTAATGAAGACAATATAACTATGAAAGGGTTTTATTCATTCTTGTGGTGAACTCTACCATGTGAGGTAGGTATTTGGACTAGGGCAGAGTCTTGTATGCCCCCATGTAGAAATCAGCTCACTGTGAAGAAAACATGCTTTTACATCCCATTATCTGGGCCCTCTGCCCAAGGAGTAATAACTCACCAGTACCTTAGAAACCAGTGTAATGCTCCAATCAAACCTGAGATTACTTAAGGTGACGGCTCATCAAGAGCTCATTCACATTGGACTTGGAGATTACCATATTGTAGTCAGTTGGAAAGCAGGAAAACGGAATAGAGTTTCACAAACGTGCAGATGTGAGCTCCTAATTTCTCTCCATCAACCACTAGTCTTATGAACGTATCAGAGAGAAATGATTTAATAATTGAAAAGACATATCCAGCTATACTATAACTGGAGATTTTGTAGAGTAGACCTTTATGCCATACTCTATCAAAGACCTTTGATATGTCAAGAGCCCTAGAAATGAAACCTCTGGTGAGAGATTTGCTAATCCTATGAGATATAACTGTGAGCGCATCTAGCAGAATGGAAACCATATTGCATGTCATTAAGGAGGTTATTTTTGCTGAGGTGGTTGACTACTTCTCTATTTAACACAGATTCCAGCAACTTACTCATAACGCACAGGAGACTTATTGGTCTGTACTGAGAGGAAGATGACTGATCACCTGAATTCTTAAATACAGAGCATACTAATGAGATTTTTCAAGGTCATAGGAAGCAATGGTGGGAGGGATAGGGACAGGGGTTTGAATGGAAATGGAGGATGGATTTCATTGTAGTGTGCAAGTTTTCGAATAATGCATTCTGAATGCAAAGCTAGCTGTTGCTGTCATTCCTTTCATAAATGCTTTCTTCAGCTGACTCGTTTTCCTGTGCAATCTTTTTTCTTTGTAGTATGGTTTTATCAGGCTGTATTTGGGACTGAGATTGAGCATCAGCTGTGCATGTAGTCTGATGGTGTCCTGAGAAGGAGTGTTTTGACTTGGGCGTTTTGCACAGAAATCACCTGTTTTGGTGGTATGGGTGTCCGTCTCTTCCCTCTACTTCATATGACCTACCTGTTATTCATTTTCTGACTGTTGCTTCCCTCCAATCTCTTGTGGAGAGATTCAATGGCTGGACTCAAACATTGTCACTGATGTGGAGATCTTTCAGCTCTTTCCCTGTCTCATAGTGTCTAAGCCTTCTTTCCTGTTTTCTCCATGTTTCATCAAATGAGTAAGGGTAAGAGCTTAAGTTTTGATTCGACAGCATTGTTGACCTTGTCCTTCTATCAAAGAGTCTTTGTGCTGGGATGGTGCTTAGTCCTTTGTTTGGTGCATTGCATTCAACAGCCCTAAGAATGAATCTTCTCCTGACGCTTTTCATTTACGGAAGAGGTGATTTTTATTGCTGCTTCAGCAGAACCATTTGCTTAGCTGGTGACATTGTTTCATGTTTGATCAATCATTTCCTTGTAAATTTTCTGAAATGTATGATGAAAATTGAGGACCATTATCGGATGTCAGTACCCCTGGAATTCCATGGCGTGCGAAATGTGATTTTATGCATTCAATCATAGTTTCTAATGTGGGTGTATTCAGTTTATCAATTTCAAAGAAATTGCTATGTCTGTCCACTGTGATTGGATAGCTATACCCTCATTATGATAGGAGGTCCACTGCTATTTGTTGCCAAGGTCTTTCCAGCACTGGTGCTATAATTTGTGCTTTTGCTGGCTGGCGTCTGCATAGGTTGTGCAGGTGTCACAGGCTTTAATGTATTGTCTAATCTCTTTAGACATTCCTGGCCAAGATATAAGGTCCCTTGCTGTTTGCAGACATGTATTTATGCCTAGGTGGCTGTATGTGCTTTTTGTTTCATCTTGGTCTGCATGGCATGTTGTATAACTATTCTCTGTTCTTGCAGTATTAGTCCATCTTGTGCATTGAGTTCATCTCTGTAATCGAAGAACAGTTTAATCAAATTGGGCAGGCTTTCCTTATCTAGCCACTCTTTAGCAATTACTTCTGCCAGTACTCTCATGTAGGAGTCTTCAACTGTATTTTGGCGAATCTCTGTGAGCCTGTGGCTTGTATCAGTTGCATTGTCAGATTATTCACTGATGTTACTTCTTCCAACTCTTGCTTGTTAGTTGGTGCTCATAATAGCATATCTGCCAATAGGATATCTTTCACTGGCTTATATTGGAGTGTGTAGTTGTATTGCTGGGCCTGTAGCAGGAGATTATGTAGCTGTTTTGGTGCCTTTGATGGGGGCTTTTTGCTGACTGAGACGAGGGGCTTGTGGTCAGTCAAGACTACTACTTTTCTTCTGTGGATATAGTGGTGAAATTTTTCTAGGCTATATACAACTGCTAGCATCTCCTTCTCAATTTGTGCATATCTTTGTTCAGCATCTGATAGGGATCTATTTACAAATGCAACTGGTTTGCCAACCTGTGTTATCACTGCTCCTAACCCATATTCACATGCATCATTCTTGAGAGTCAGTTCCTTGTGGCGGTATGTAAGGTATGTAAGGATGGGTGAGTTTGTGATTGGAATTTGACCATGTCCACAAAATATTTTTTTGGTCAGATTCTGGAGGGGTTTTGCCAATGTTGCAAGATTTGAAATAAATTTGTCATGCCTAGGAATCTACAAAGAGCTCGAATGTTTTCTGGTGCTGGCTCTCACTTTTTCTGGGGCGACTCCAATGCCATCTTTGGTGATGCGCTGCTCCATGAAAGTGATCGCATTTAGTCCGGTCTCTAGTTTTTCTGGGTTTAGTTTTATTCCTATTATTTGAAACTGATCAGATCACTTGATGCTCCTAATTTGGTTAGTCAACTTAAATCCTTTTTCAATTCAAAACGTATGTCTATAGATATTCTCTGATTGGGCATTAAAACTGGTATTGCATCTGGCTTGAACTGGAGAGTGGCAGTTTGTCAAGTTGATCATCAAACACCTCCTTATAGTTTTTCTCTGTTGACTGCTGCGACACAGTGGAAATTCTGTTTTATCTCCACAGGGCCCATTTGTATGCTCGCCTACATGCCAAGCAGTGGTTAGCAGTCATTTTCCTCTTTCAATATTATAAATTCTACTGAGTAGGTTTGTTGGTTTTTTTTTTTTTTTTTTTTTTAATTTTTTTTGGAATACAACTTTTCAGAGTATTAATAGATTCCTCATGTCAATCTGGAAAGCAACTTCTTTTAAATCCTGCATAAGGCATTTGGCCTCTTTTGCGTGTTTTGTCTTTTATCACATTTACCCATTTGACAGGGCTCTTAGATCATTGTAGAACTTGTCAAAGGCCTCTCCCTCACCCTGTTTCTTTTGACAGAATGCAAATATCTCATAAGTTTTGTTGAGAATTCTAACGAAATACTCCTCTTATGCTTGTAATATGTCCTCCATAGTGCGTTCAGTCTCCGAGGTGTCAAACTGCATGGCACGGTATATTTTCATGGTGTTATTGCATGGGCAGTTCTCAAGCATAGCAACCTGAATTTATAGTGGATTATGGTTCAGACCTGTCAATAATGAGTAGTTGAACCATCATTTATGAAATATTTTTCGGGAGTCTGCCTTATTCCCACTAAATATGCGTCGTTCTGGCACCTTGATGTGTAAGCCAGACATATCACCAGTCAAGGAGACGGTATTAGTTGTAGTAGTCATATTCTCTTCAGCAGATATTGTCGTGAGACAGAGGTGTTCTGTTTTGGAAATTAATCAATGCAGAGACAAAAAATGTTTAGTCAAGAAGCACTTGATAACAATAATAATGATAATAATAACAGACTGTAGAGATCAGCAGGGATCATAAGGTGAGGGCACACCATTAATATGTCCACGTGGGAGCGACCGAGCGATAAAAAAACATAACAGAAGTTAAAACTGAAAGGAATACTGCTTACACGTTCTGACGATCTGTCATCCTTCTTGGATGATACGAATTCCATAAACATGCTGCCACTATGTTACGTTCATGGGTTAGTATCAGAATGAAGATGACACAGAACTAAGTGTAATCGCAGCTTTTTTTTTATAGGAGAGTTATGTAGAATGAAGATGACACAGAAAAAAAAAGTTATGTAGAAAAGAGAGAGGGCTAGGAAACAAGTTTCGTGTAATGCGTCTTTATTTACTGGTGAAAAAACATGTATTAAAAATAGAGCCCAAGACTGTTTTGGGGAAGCAGAGATTTTTTTTTTTTTACATAGGCATCACTACTTATCAAGGCCCAAAGGCCACTCAAGGATAAGGGTTAAAGAGTGTACAGTAGTAAAATTGGACAATATAGTAATTGTTAATAATGGAAATTCGGTAAATTTGTTAACTTAAGTGGAACAGCTCATCAAGAACTTGTTTACGTTGGACTTGAAGACAATCATATTGTAGTCAGCTGGAAAGCAGGAAAACGGAAGACAGTTTCACAGGCGTGCAGTTCTAAGAAAGAAGCTTTGTTTATGGAATCTACGTTTAGGTTTAGGCACAGATAAAGAGTGGGGGGATATTGATAGTGTTTTCAGCTAGACGAGTGTTTCTTGTGAAAGTTTGACGAGGGGGGGAAGATAGATTGAAGCTCAGTTGAGCACTTGCCATGAAAACAACGATAAAGCAGAGACAAATTTGTAACATCTCTTCTGTGAGAAACAGGTTGCAGGGAAGAGAAAAGGGATATCCCCTACGAGGCTACGGAGTCTGTTTTGAAGGCTTTCTAGCAACTCCTGTTCAGACTGGCAACAGTACTCCATCCTTGGATGTACCTGGCTCTTATATAGATAGAGAATTGCATCAGCAGTGAGATATCTACTGGATCAATAGAAGGATCCCACCATTTTTCCAGCGGCCTTGGCAACGGATTTGATGTATGTGTTCCATTTCAGATCAGGAGTAAAGGTCAATCTCAGGAGCTTGTCAAAACATGAGGCTTCCCCAAGACAAGAGCCATTCATTTCAATTGATGCCAAATGGGAATCAAAGTGTTGATGATGTAAAGATAAAAGCTTGGTTTTAGATGCATTAAAAGTAACAAGCCACTTCTTTCCTCATTGTACCACTTGCTCAAGATCAGAGGAGAGAGAATCAGAGAGAACTTGGTTGTTTACTGTCTTAGATGTTATACCATAGATGGTTGTGTCATCAGCATAAATATCTACAAATGATGTAAGGATGTGATTTGGAAGATCATTAATGTAGATCAGGAAGAGAGTTGGGCTCAGGATGGACTCCTGAGGAATTCCAGCATTAATACTGTGAGCTTCTGATTTCTGCCCGTCAACCACTACTCTTATGAACCTATCAGAAAGAAACGATTTAATAATTGAGAAGACATTTCCAGCTATACCATAACTAGAGATCTTGTGGAGTAGACCTTTATGCCATACCCTATCAAAGGCCTTTGATATGTCAAGAGCAATTGCCCTAGAAAGATTGCCTCCGTTGAGAAATTCGCTAATCCTATGAGATATAACTGTAAGCACATTTGCTGTAGATCTAGCAGAACGGAAACCATATTGTGTGTCACTAAGAAGGTTATTTTTGCTGAGATTATTGATTACTTCTCTATTTAACACAGATTCCAGCAACTTACTCATACTTACTGTACTGAGAGGGAGATGAGCAATCATCTGAATTCTTAAATACAGGGCATACTGATGAGATTTTCCAGGATAATAGGAAGCAATTCTCCTTAAGACAACGTTTAAACAGTTTTGTAAGTATGGGCGCTAGTTCTGGTGTAAGTTTTTTGAGTACTATAATTGGAATACGGTCAGGGTTGGTTGCTTTACTGAAATCAAGGTTTTTGATTAGCTTGGCAACATCATGTACAGTTATTTGCATATCACATAGCGTGTTTTCTGATACAGGAGCAAATATTGAGGGTCGGCAGCCTTAGTCGCAAAGGGTAGAATTAGCTGCAAGCTTCTTGGCAGGATTTGAACAGAGTTTTAAATAGGGCTCAATATTTTTAAATAAATATTTTTTGTTAGCAAGCAAATTAAATCGATTTCTCAAAAAAGAAAATTCTGTGTGTATGTGGGTGGGAGAATAAACTACTTTTGAATAGGAGTAATTCACGTTGATCTAAGTTCAGCACACTTCTGTGAGACAACTTCTGTGTGACAACTTCTCGGCACTATTTACTAAATCCACGTTTTAAAATGTTTATATTAAAATAAATCCTTGTGTTTGAAAAATATGTCGCGTTGACCTATTTTTTAAAAACATTATTTGATTGCCATACAAAATTATCGGTTAAAAAGTTATTTTTATTTATTTATTTATTTATTTATTTATTTTAATTATATCATGCTATAGCATGACATACTTTAGTTTATATGAAGAGAAAATATGAAATTGGCCAAATTAAGAGAAAAACGAATTTAGGAAAACTCGTCCCGGGAAAACTCGTCTCGGGAAAACTCGTCTCCAGAAAACTCGTCTCGGAAAAACTCGTCCCCTTTCGCTAGGTAGGAAAACTGGTCCCTTATTGAATAAATATCGATTGAAAACACATTTTATGATCGTTCTTGAAGGAGATATTGTTTTTTAAAATAAACTATAGCCCCCCACCCCATAATATTTTTTAAAAAATATTTTTACTTGTTTAATGTTTTTTTTTTGTGTTTTTAATAAAAACGTTTATTATGTTCATAAACGAGACCGCATATTTTTTTTATATTAATATAAAAAGAATTTACTTATATACTGTTGTTTATAAAAGGGTAAAATCGATTTTTCTACCTCGCCGACTATATTGTTTATTTAATTTATTTGGAATCGTTTATTTGGTAAAGAAAAAAAAAACAGAAAACAAACAAAAAACATGTCGAGTGTTACGGGAGAACGGGAAATAATGCCGGTATATCACATGGTGCCCGGAAAACTCGTCCCGGGAAAACTCGTCTCGGGAAAACTCGTCTCGGGAAAACTCGTCTCGGGAAAACTCGTCCCCTTTCGCTAGGTAGGAAAACTGGTCCCTTATTGAATAAATATCGATTGAAAACACATTTTATGATCGTTCTTGAAGGAGATATTGTTTTTTAAAATAAACTATAGCCCCCCCCCATAATATTTTTAAAAAAATATTTTTACTTGTTTAATGTTTTTTTTTTTTTTTTTTTTTTAAATAAAATCGATTTTCTAAGTGTCCGTTTTCTACCTAACTGGCTAAGTTCTTAGTGATTTAACTTATTTTAAAGCGTTTATTATGTTCATACAAAGTTAATTACAAATTTTTTTTGTTCTTATTTTAACGATGTTTTTTGGAGTCATAAAAACAATAAAAAAAAACAAAACCCAAAAATTAAAAAACAGGGAGCGATTCGTCGTTACGCTTTTGGTTTTGTTTTGTTTTTTTGTTGTTATGTTTTTGTTTTCTGTCATACCAAATGCACTCATGCGTTATTTAAAATTATGATTTTATCAATTATCAACATTTATTGTCGTCCTGTCAAATTTTGCAAAAATTAACTAATAAATTAAAAGCGAAATATATTTTTTTTGGCGCGAGAGATGCCATGTGCTAACAATCTCTCATTAACTCATTTTAATTTTTTAAATTTTTACTTCAAAATTCTAAAATCAATCATTAAGAGAGAAAGTAATCACTAAATAAATTTATTAATCAATTTTATTGAAAACTCCGCTATCGTTTATCAAGAATCTTTTTAATTTCATTTTTTGTTGGTTGCTTTTCGAAGGGAGATATAGGTTTTATCCCCCCCCTCTCTCTCTAAATTATATTTTAAAAAATATTAAAATTTATTATTTTCTTTTTAAAACCAAATCTCCCTCAGTAATTTCTTTAATTTTCTATTTTTTAGCGATTATCAAGACCCCCTAAGATGTGATATACCGGGCATTATTTCTCGTTCTCCCGTAACACTCGACCGACATGTTTTTTGTTTGTTTTTTGTTTTTTTTTTCTTTACCAAATAAACGATTCCAAATAAATTAAATAAACAACATAGTCGGCGAGGTAGAAAAATCGATTTTACCCTTTTATAAGCAACACTAACAGTATATAAGGAATTTAGGAAAACTCGTCCCGGGAAAACTCGTCTCGGGAAAACTCGTCTCGGGAAAACTCGTCTCGGGAAAACTCGTCTCGGGAAAACTCGTCTCGGGAAAACTCGTCTCCGGAAAACTCGTCTCCGGAAAACTCGTCTCGGGAAAACTCGTCCCCTTTCGCTAGGTAGGAAAACTGGTCCCTTATTGAATAAATATCGATTGAAAACACATTTTATGATCGTTCTTGAAGGAGATATTGCTTTTTAAAATAGACTATAGCCCCCCCCCCCCATAATATTTAAAAAAAATATTTTTATTTGTTTAATGTTTTTTGGGGTTTTTTTTAAATAAAATCGATTGTCCGTTTTCTACCTAACTGGTTAAGTTCTTAGTGGTTTCACTTATTTTAAAGCGTTTATTATGTTCATACAAAGTTAATTACAATTTATTTGGTTCTTATTTTAACGATGTTTTTTGGAGTCATAAAAACAATAATAAAAAACAAAACAAAAAAATTAAAAACTGGGAGCGTTACTTTTTTGTTTTGGTTTTTTAATTATGATAGTTTTTTGTTGTTATGTTTTTGTTTTCTCTCATACCAAATGCACTCATGCGTTATTTAAAATTATAATTTTATCCATTATCAACATTTATTGTCGTCCTGTCAAATTTTGCAAAAATTAACTAATAAATTAAAAGCGAAATATTTTTTTTGGCGCGATAGATGCCATGTGCTAACAATCTCTCGTTAACTAATTTTTAATTTTTTAAATTTTTACTTCAAAATTCTAAAATCAATCATTCAGAGAAAAAGTAATCACTAAATAAATTTATTAATCAATTTTATTGAAAACTCCGCTTTCGTTTATCAAGAATCTTTTTAATTTCATTTTTTGTTGGTTGTTTTTCGGAGGGAGATATAGTTTTAACCCCCCCCCTCTCTAAATTATATTTTAAAAAATATTAAAATTTGGGTTTGTATTACTGTACACATAGATTCGAAAAAGTAGTTAAAAAAATAAATATATAACAAATAAATGTTATCAAAGGCAAGATAAGTTGGGTTACCCGATAAGTTACTTTTCTACCAAACTGGATATAATTCTCGTGTTTTTATTCAATTTAACATGTTTATTCAGCTCGAAAAACATGCAGTGTTTACCGATGTATTGGAAAATTCAAAATGGCGGCCGACTCTCTCTTAAACACGGTAAGTTCGGGAAAAGGTGTTATAAATAATAAACTAGACAAAATACTGTTAGAAATTTGCTCAATATATGTTACCGTGACATAACTTGACATATATTCGGTGGTTTTTTAATAGTATTTTGTCTGGTTTATTATTTATAACACCTTTTCCCGAACTTACCGTGTTAAATAGAGAGAGTCGGCCGCCATTTTTAATTTTCCAATACATCGGTAAACACTGTATGCTTTTTGAGCTGAATAAACATGTTAAATTAAATAAAAACACGAAAATTATATCCAGTTTGGTAGAAAAGTAATTTATCTTGCCTTTGATAACATTTATTTGTTATATATTTGTTTTTTTGACAACTTTTTCGAATCTATGTGTACAGTAATACAAACCCGAACGAGAAATAATGTCCGGTAAATCACATCTTAGGGGTCTTGATAATCGCTAAAAAATAGAAAATTAAAGAAATTACTGAGGGAGATTTAGTTTTAAATAGAAAATAATAAATTTTAATATTTTTTAAAATATAATTTAGAGAGAGGGAGAGAGAGTGGGGGGGGGGTTAAAACTATATCTTCTTCCGAAAAACAACCAACAAAAATGGAATTAAAAAGATTCTTGATAAACGATAGCGGAGTTTTCAATAAAATTGATTAATAAATTTAAGCACATGGCATCTATCGCGCCAAAAAATATTTCGCTTTTAATTTATTAGTTAATTTTTGCAAAATTTGACAGGACGACAATAAATGTTGATAATGGATAAAAATATAATTTTAAATAACGCATGAGTGCATTTGGTATGAGAGAAAACAAAAACATAACAACAAAAAACTATCATAATTAAAAACCAAAACAAAAAAGTAACGAAAAATCGAATAAACGAATCGCTCCCTGTTTTTTAATTTTTTGGTTTTGTTTTTAATTATTGTTTTTATGACTCCAAAAAACATCGTTAAAATAAGAACAAAAAAAAATTGTAATCAACTTTGTATGAACATAATAAACGCTTTAATATAAGTGAAACCACTAAGAACTTAACCAGTTAGGTAGAAAACGGACACTTAGAAAATCGATTTTATTAAAAAAAAAAAAAAAAAAGAAAACATTAAACAAGTAAAAATATTTTTAAAAAATATTATGGGGGGGGGGCTATAGTCTATTTTAAAAAATAATATCTCCTTCAAGAATGATCATAAAATGTGTTTTCAATCGATATTTATTCAATAAGGGACCAGTTTTCCTACCTAGCGAAAGGGGACGAGTTTTCCCGAGACGAGTTTTCCGGAGACGAGTTTTCCCGAGACGAGTTTTCCGGAGACGAGTTTTCCCGGGACGAGTTTTCCCGGCACCGTCAAGGTATGTCACGGTAATATATATTGAGCGAATTTCTAACAGTATTTTGTCTAGTTTATTATTTATAACACCTTTTCCCGAACTTACCGTGTTTAAGAGAGAGTCGGCCGCCATTTTGAATTTTCCAATACATCGGTAAACACTGCATGTTTTTCGAGCTGAATAAACATGTTAAATTGAATAAAAACACGAGAATTATATCCAGTTTGGTAGAAAAGTAAATTATCTTGCCTTTGATAACATTTATTTGTTATATATTTGTTTTTTTTTAACTACTTTTTCGAATCTATGTGTACAGTAATACAAACCCAAATTTTAATCTTTTTTAAAATATAATTTAGAGAGGGGGGGGGTTAAAACTATATCTCCCTCCGAAAAACAACCAACAAAAAATGAAATTAAAAAGATTCTTGATAAACGATAGCGGAGTTTTCAATAAAATTGATTAATAAATTTATTTAGTGATTACTTTTTCTCTGAATGATTGATTTTAGAATTTTGAAGTAAAAATTTAAAAAATTAAAATGAGTTAACGAGAGATTGTTAGCACATGGCATCTCTCGCGCCAAAAATATATTTCGCTTTTAATTTATTAGTTAATTTTTGCAAAATTTGACAGGACGACAATAAATGTGGATAATTGATAGAATTATAATTTTAAATAACGCATGAGTGCATTTGGTATGAGAGAAAACGAAAACATCATCAACGCTCTGATCCCCAGCTGGCATCAATTGTGATGGATGGCTCTCGTCTGGTGAGGCCCCATGTTTTGACAAGCTTCTGGGTTTGACCTTTACTCCTGATCTGAAATGGAACACGTACATCAAGTCTGTTGCCAAGGTCGCAGGAAAGATGGTGGGATCCTTCTACCGCTCCAGAAGATATCTCACTACTGATGCAATTCTCTATCTATATAAAAGCCAAGTACGGCCAAGGATGGAATACTGTTGCCATATCTGGGCAGGAGCTGCCAAAAACAGCCTATCATGCCTTGACAGAGTACAAAATAGACTTCGTGGTTTAGTGGGGGATGCCCTTTTCTCTACCCTGCAACCTCTCTCCCACAGAAGAGACGTTGCGAGCCTGTCCTTGTTTTATCGTTATTTTCATGGCAGGTGCTCGTCTGAGCTTCAATTCCTGGTCCCCCCTCGCCAAACTTTCACGAGAAACACCCGTCTAGCTGAATCCACTGTCAAAAATTTCCCCCACTCTATATCTGTGCCTAAATCAAAATGCGGATTTCATGAGCAAAGCTTCTTTCTTAGAACTGCACGCCTGTGGAACTCTGTTCCGTCTGCCTGCTTCCCTCCGGACTACAACTTGGATGTCTTCAAGTCTAATGTTAACAAATTCCTAATGAACCGCCCCCTAATTAAACACTTCATAAAATCTCCTCACTAACGTGATGTACTTGCAATAACCCTTATCCCTGAGTGGCTTCCGGGCCTTGATAAGTGGTGATCACTGTGTAAAAAAAAAAAACAAAAAAAAAAAAAAAAAACATAACAACAAAAAACTATCATAATTAAAAAACCAAAACAAAAAAGTAACGCTCCCAGTTTTTAATTTTTTTGTTTTGTTTTTTATTATTGTTTTTATGACTCCAAAAAACATCGTTAAAATAAGAACCAAATAAATTGTAATTAACTTTGTATGAACATAATAAACGCTTTAAAATAAGTGAAACCACTAAGAACTTAACCAGTTAGGTAGAAAACGGACAATCGATTTTATTTAAAAAAAACCCCAAAAAACATTAAACAAATAAAAATATTTTTTTTAAATATTATGGGGGGGGGGCTATAGTCTATTTTAAAAAGCAATATCTCCTTCAAGAACGATCATAAAATGTGTTTTCAATCGATATTTATTCAATAAGGGACCAGTTTTCCTACCTAGCGAAAGGGGACGAGTTTTCCCGAGACGAGTTTTCCGGAGACGAGTTTTCCGGAGACGAGTTTTCCCGAGACGAGTTTTCCCGAGACGAGTTTTCCCGAGACGAGTTTTCCCGAGACGATTTTTCCTAAATTCATATCACATCTTAGGGGGTCTTGATAATCGCTAAAAAAAATAGAAAATTAAAGAAATTACTGAGGGAGATTTGGTTTTAAAAAGAAAATAATAAATTTTAATATTTTTTAAAATATAATTTAGAGAGGGGGGGGTGATAAAACCTATATCTCCCTTCGAAAAGCAACCAACAAAAAATGAAATTAAAAATATTCTTGATAAACGATAGCGGAGCTTTCAATAAAATTGATTAATAAATTTATTTAGTGATTACTTTCTCCCTTAATGATTGATTTTAGAATTTTGAAGTAAAAATTTAAAAAACTAAAAATGAGTTAACGAGAGATTGTTAGCACATGGCATCTCTCGCGCCAAAAAAATATTTCGCTTTTAATTTATTAGTTAATTTTTGCAAAATTTGACAGGACGACAATAAATGTTGATAATTGATAAAATCATAATTTTAAATAACGCATGAGTGCATTTGGTATGACAGAAAACAAAAACATAACAACAAAAAAACTATCATAATTAAAAAACCAAAACAAAAGCGTAACGAAGAATCGAATAATCGCTCCCTGTTTTTTAATTTTTGGGTTTTGTTTTTTTATTGTTTTTATGACTCCAAAAAACATCGTTAAAATAAGAACAAAAAAAATTTGTAATTAACTTTGTATGAACATAATAAACGCTTTAAAATAAGTTAAACCACTAAGAACTTAGCCAGTTAGGTAGAAAACGGACACTTGGAAAATCGATTTTATTTAAAAAAAAAAAAAAAAAAAATTAAACAAGTAAAAATATTTTTTAAAAAATATTATGGTGGGGGGGGGGGCTATAGTGTATTTTAAAAAACAATATCTCCGTCAAGAACGATCATAAAATGTGTTTTCAATCGATATTTATTCAATAAGGGACCAGTTTTCCTACCTAGCGAAAGGGGACGAGTTTTCCCGAGACGAGTTTTCCGGGGACGAGTTTTCCCGAGACGAGTTTTCCCGGCACCAAAGAGAGAGTCGGCCACCATTTTTAATTTTCCAATACATCGGTAAACACTGTATGCTTTTTGAGCTGAATAAACATGTTAAATTGAATAAAAACACAAAAATTATATCCAGTTTGGTAGAAAAGTAATTTATCTTGACTTTGATAACATTTATTTGTTATATATTTGTTTTTTTGACAACTTTTTTGAATCTATGTGTACAGTAATACAAACCCGAAAATTGATTAATAAATTTATTTAGTGATTACTTTTTCTCTGAATGATTGATTTTAGAATTTTGAAGTAAAAATTTAAAAAAATTAAAAATTAGTTAACGAGAGACTGTTAGCACATGGCATCTCTCGCGCCAAAAAAATATTTCGTTTTTAATTTATTAGTTAATTTCTTGCAAAATTTGACAGGACGACAGTAAATGTTGATAATTGATAAAATTATAATTTTAAATAACGCATGAATGCATTTGGTATGAGAGAAAACAAAAACATAACAACAAAAAAACTATCATAATTAAAAAACCAAAACAAAAAAGTAACGAAAAATCGAATCGCTCCCTGTTTTTTAATTTTTTGGTTTTGTTTTTAATTATTGTTTTTATGACTCCAAAAAACATCGTTAAAATAAGAACAAAAAAAAAATTGTAATTAACTTTGTATGAATATAATAAACGCTTTAAAATAAGTGAAACCACTAAGAACTTAACCAGTTAAAACGGACACTTAGAAAATCGATTTTATTTAAAAAAAAACAAAAAAACATTAAACAAGTAAAAATATTTTTTTTAAAGTATTATGGGGGTTATAGTCTATTTTAAAAAAAACAATATCTCCTTCAAGAATGATCATAAAATGTGTTTTCAATCGACATTTATTCAATAAGGGACCAGTTTTCCTACCTAGCGAAAGGGGACCAGTTTTCTGAAGACGAGTTTTCCCGAGACGAGTTTTCCGGAGACGAGTTTTCCCGAGACGAGTTTTCCCGGGACGAGTTTTCCTAAATTCAACTTAACCAGTTAGGTAGAAAACGAACACTTAGAAAATCGATTTTATTTAAAAAAAAAAAAAAAAAAAACATTAAACAAGTAAAAATATTTTAAAAAAATATTAGGGGGGGGGCTATAGTCTATTTTAAAAAACAATATCTCCGTCAAGAATGATCATAAAATGTGTTTTCAATCGATATTTATTCAATAAGGGACGAGTTTTCCTACCTAGCGAAAGGGGACGAGTTTTCCGGGGGCCAGTTTTCCGGAGACGAGTTTTCCGGAGACGAGTTTTCCCTGGACGAGTTTTCCGCCCCCCCCCCAGCACAAGTGCCCCCAGAATAACTGCACAAGTGCTCCCAGAATAACTTTTAAACGATACCCTCCCCTCCCCATGTTAAGAATGGCTTTCGAAATAATAACATTATTATTTCAGCGTGGTACCAAAATTACATAAGACCGTGTTTTCTTTTTTGTTGTTTTGTAATAACACAAGGATTATTTAAACTGAATTAATTCTTCTAAATAAAATAATTGCTTTCTTTGATAATATGTGTTTTCTTTTGGTATTTTTGTTTCGTAATGACACAAAAAGTGTTAAAACTAGAGTATTTTTTTTTTTAAATAAATATTTGTTTTTGTTTTTCGCATCCTAACTCCGTGATCAAGTTTAATTTTTTTAAGTAAGAGTTAAAAATAATTTTAAAAAATATTATGGGGGCGCATAGTCTCTTTTAAAAACAATATCTTCTTCAAAAACGGTAATAAAATGTGTTTTCAATTGAATATTTATTCAATAAGGGACCAGTTTTCCTACCTAGCAAAAAGGGGGGATTTTTCCGGGTACGAGTTTTCCGGGTACAAGTTTTCCGGGTACGGGTTTTCTGGAGACGAGTTTTTTAGGGTACTGGTTTTCTGGAGACGAGTTTTCCGGGCACCGAAAAAATACACTGATTCATTTTCTTTTGGAGACGGAGATGTAGCAGTTGACACTCGCTACAATCACAGGCAACAGCTAATTCTCACGCTTCGAGATATGAAATCCATTTCCTCCTTGCTTGTCCAATCACAAGCCAGCTTTCAATCATGTGACTGAGTACATGAAAGGCGAAATCACAAACCCCCCCTCTCTCTCTCTCTCTCTGTCTCTGTCTCTGTCTCTCTCTCTCTCTCTTTCACTCTCTCACTCACTCACTCACTGGCCAGCTGGCAGCAGACATTAGCCTGGGGCAAAAGCCCCAAGCTGAACATGAATACTACAAGCTAACAATGGTTCTTTTCAAACTCCCATTAATTTCCACATGCGCTACCCAAACAAACATTCTTTTTCATGCTAAAGAACATATACCAACACACACCCACGACAACATGCAAACACACTGATGACTTTGCCCTTTCTTTCTCCTTTAATCGATTTCCTTCATCCTGCTAGCTATAAACACGTGTGAAATGAGCTGTCCTCTCCTCAAGCCGGCAATATATTAATTCTATCTTTACATAAGAACACTTCAACCTACTACTCCGTTTCTTTCTTCTTCTAACGCTACTAACGAAAATGACAAATAAAGTTGTTTATTAATACAGAATGAAACACTATTTTGTTGTCTCATTTGTATAGGGCTCTTTTTAAACTATATTTACCTCAGTATTTTCTTTAATTTTCTATTTTTCTTATTCCATTTTACTCCATGTAGGAAATTGAGCAGCAAAATGTCCGCTCATATTACACTTCTTCATGTCAGTACAGTTGGGAAAGCGGAAACCTGGAAAAGTGTTCAAAAGTCCAGCAGTTCTGGAGAAGAAACTAATAAAGTAAAAGGCCTTCTTACATCTACGGATCTTTACTAAGTAGGGGGGGATTTTGCTGCTTGTCAGGTTTGTCAAGAGTGTTTATGTCGAGGGGGGACAAGGGCTTGTAGTTTGTCAGAGCATCTACCATTGAAATAGTTGTAGAACAGGCAGAGGGATGCAACATTTCGTTGATGGGACAGAGGCTGAAGCCTAGATGACAATTCACGACCTATCAGGTTGGCGATTCTTTTTTGAACCCTGTCCAGGAGCAAGAGACTAGTAGGGGATACACTAGCCCAAATATGACAACAATACTCCATACGTGGGAGAATGGTGACCTTGTAGAGGTACAGGATACTTTCAAGCGTAAGTAACTTTCTAGCACAGTAGATAGAGCCCACCTTCTTCGCAGCGGCCCTGGCAATGCTCTCAATGTATCTGTTCCAACTCATATTTCCTGTGAATGATAAGCGGAGGGGTTTCAAAAAAGTACTTTCAGGTAATGTTTCTTTAGCTATAGCTATTAATGGTTGAGAAGATTTCTTGTAATTATTGAAGGAAACAAGTTTAATCTTGGCAGCATTGAATAGAACCATCCATTTTTGTCCTCATTTAATCACAGATCTAGTGTTTCTGACATTTCCTTAGATATATGTTCATTTGTTTTCTCCGCGTTCCTTTATAGAGTGTGGTGTCATCAGCAAATATACCTATTTCAGACAAAATTTTATCAGAGAGGTCATTTATGAATATTAGGAATAATAAAGGTCCAAGGATAGACCCCTGAGGTACACCTGCATTTATATCATATTGTTTAGATGTATGACCATCAAGGACAACCTGGATTCTTTTATTTAAGAAGGATTTAATTATATTAAGTATTCATCCAGTGATACCATATGATCTGATTTTCCTGAGAAGACCATCATGCCAAACCCTGTCAAAAGCCTTAGATATATCTAGGGCTACCACTCTACCCACACTGCTTTGCCCAGTGTATGGTATATACATTCTGAGATTACAGTTAGAATATCTGCTGTAGAACGGGCTTGCCTAAATCCATATTGATGGTCGCTCAGATGTTTGGCAGCTGTAAGGTGACGGACTAGAGCTTGGTTTATTATTTTTTGGTGAAAAGTTATTGGGATTTCCCAAATGTTTGAGGTAACAAAGTAATGTGACCACGTCAAGAAGAAAGGAAACACAAACACAGAGTTAAATGTTATAAAAAAACTGCATTTACAAAAAAGGAAAAGAAAGGTGTTGCAAACAATTGAGTTTGCGGGAAACTTATCTCACAGATATGTCCGTTTATCAATTAAATCTTTCCTGTGTCCTTAGTTGGTATGAAAGAGAAAAGGTGCGGCCTTAGTCTGTGCTGCTATTACGGCTTTGGATTCCTCGTGCGTCCCGTATTTCTGGTGGCGGAGAGCTGGCGAAATGGATTTACTCGCAATCATGTCCCAAACGCAAAGAGGCCGAAAGTTCGAAGGGGCCGCGCAAATAGGGGTCGGGGAGGAAACTAGAATGGCAGCCCGTGATTGGTTGTTTTTCATCCAATCACAGGGCCTCACACCAGTGACTCCGTAATAATTCCAATATTCTCCCCCAAAACAAAATTGCAATATGAAATCATTGCAACATAATTCTCTGCAGTTACAGGTCCTTATGCTTCTAAGCTGGAAGTTCATAGCAGGCTTATTGTAAGGCAAACTATCCCATAATGAAAGGTCGCAGAAACTTGGATTTGCCTCCCTTTGAAGGGATATATAGCCCATGGTAAGGTTCGCAGGAGAGTTGAAAGTTGAAGGCAAACATAGCCAATAATAAAGTTCACAGGAAAAATTGATTTTTCTTTTCTTGAAGGCAAACATAGCCAATAGTAAAGTTCATAGGAAAATTGATTTTTTTTTTTTGAAGGCAAACATAGCCAATAATAAAGTTCACAGGAAAAATAGATTTTTTTTCGAAGGCAAACATAGCCAATAATAAAGTTCACAGGAAAAAGATTTTTTTTGGAAGGCAAACATAGCCAATAATAAAGTTCATAGGAAAATTGATTTTTTTTTTTTGAAGGCAAACATAGCCAATAATAAGGTCCACAGGAAAAATAGATTTTTTTTCGAAGGCAAACATAGCCAATAATAAAGTTCACAGGAAAAAGATTTTTTTTTTGAGCTTCAAACTAGAATATAGAAGAGGTGAAGAATTCACAAAGAGCTTAAAGGTTTGAAAGAAGTGAGTGTAGTGATTTATTTTGTATGTAAAGAATTCTCATTTTGGTGCACCAATAGGACTATAGAAATTTCATCCCTTCAATAATAAGGTAGGATATCATTAACAGTTATTATTTTTTCTTTTTTTTACAATAAGTACCTATAAGCTAAGGTATGTGAAGATTGTTTTAGATAAACTGAATTTAATAGTATATATAGGGGTTATTAAAAGAGTTTTTACTACTTTTTAAATTTTTAGTTGTGTTCGTTACAACTCTACTTTCAACCGAGTCGTTGTTTGTTTCGTTCACCACACTCTTTTCTTCTACCTCTTCTTTTACACACGTCCATCCAAACTCGTCTCGCTTCCCGCTTTCCTCTTCTCGTTATTTATGGAATCAGGGTACGAGATTCTCCGAGATTCCCCGAGACTCCACGAGACTTTTTTCCACATAAACACATGCGGGCGCCATCTTGATTCTTAGTAGCCACTTTCTCCACACTCCGCCCTGATCTCATGATCACAGAGATGACAGGGGGATGGTGATCGCCGCCGTCGGGTGCTTCTACGAAGGGGGACAGTGCTGCTCTCGTCTTCGCGTGCGCTCTCATCCACCGCCTGATGGTCGGGGAAGGCTTCATCTCCGTGGAGGTTACTGATATCAGAGTCACTGCTTGATAGGGATGGTGCAAACCAAAGCGATGGCCCACTCGTCTCAGAGTCAGAATCACTCTCATCGTTCACTGGAGGTGGTACATGTGTCGCCGGCCGTAGGTCCCTAACGTGACGGGGTACGCCATCAACCTGGACACACTGCTGACTCACCACATCAGTCACTGTGCCTCGTTTATACTTGTCAGTACATCGGTTTCCTGGCGGCTTCACCCAGACAGCATCCTCTTTGGCATATCCGTTCTATCTCAGTGGCCACAGTTGTATCGGGATGGATTCCTTTTTCTCGGACACGGTACTGATAGATTGCGTTTGCAGGCGCCGTTCCTGGAGATACGCCATCCTTTGGCATGAGATTATACCAGTACACAGCTTCTGCGATGGTGCACTGCTTCCTGGCTGCAATTGTTTTGATGCTGCGATGGCTTCTCTCAGCTATACCATTGCCAGAAGGCACATAAGCGCATCTAAGCCGCAGCCGCACACCCCATTCTTGTAAGAACTGCCTCATCTGATGGCTGCAAAAGGCTGGGTGATTGTCCGTCAGCAGTTCATCGGGTGCACCTCTTTCACAGAACACGGATGACAGCTGGCGAATAATGTTGCAAAAGTCCTGGCGCCCGAGGAGTCTCCAGACTGCGAAACGTGTAGGCCCACAACCGATGAGGGTAAGGAAGTGGTTGCCACCGTAGTGTGTGATGTCCATGCCCACTCTCTGCCACTTACCACTCACTCCCAACTCCCCTTTCTTTCATCGTGCTGGAGCTGGGTCGATGGATTGGCAGGCCTCGCAACTTTCCACCACTCTTCGGATATCTTTTTTTCCTACTCCTGGATCAATCATCTTGACAAAGTACAGTGTCCGCTTGATGCCAGGATGTCCACACTGTCGATGAATGTCCATGATGCGCACTGCATCCACATTACACACAACTGCTGCACATGTGTTTTGCAGATTATCAGCATCTCTCTGAGCACCAGCCAGAAGCCATCGTTGAGGGACTCTTGTCAAAGCATCTGCAACTGTTGAGCGCAGACCTGATCAACATTACGTCCACGGTCAGGTCGTACTCTGTGATGGTGTCGACCAAGGTGGCAAGCCGTCTTTGAATTAACATCTCACTTGATGCTCGTGTCGTCAGCCATGCTCTTCCACTTAATGCATCGGTTATCCACCGATGAGTGCATGCCGAGTCAGTCATGATATGTAGAACCTTGGCGTGCCATTGAAGCGCCAAGTTAACGCCCTTCAATGTGGCATCAAGTTCGGCCAGGTTTATGTGCCTCGAATCATTCTCTGGCCGAAGCCAACAGGCATCTTCAATAATGGAATCATTAACTGCAAGGGCAACTCCAAGGGCCAGTGAACTAGCATCCACCCAGACCGTGAACTCATTCCCGCTGACGCACCACTTTCCCTGAACGGGGTCATCACTGGTCACTCTGGACACAGTCTCTGTCAACATGCTCCTTAGGGTGACATCGTGTACTGCATCGTCACATCCCGACGACACGGCTGTTGCACGTCTCTTTATGGCTGCCACGGCCACCCTGAGCCAACCGCACACAGGGAAATGGCCTACCATCTTTCCACAAAGTGAAAACACTGTTTGTCGAGTGATGTTTGATGGGACCTTGGGAACGTGACTTCCTCTTCTCCAGCAAAGTCCTTCCTTGCTATTGCGCATGTGCAGGCCGAGAACTTTTGCTCCATCGCACAGACGCTCTGGTTCCTTACATGTCAGTCCAAAGCTTTCAAAGTGCTTTTTAATCGATTGCGCTGACATGAGGTTCTCATTGACGAATATATCATCGATGTATGAGGATGTTGCCTGTTGCACTGCCTCATCTTGCTGCCGGATAGCATGCATGATTGCTGTCATAATGCCTGGTGCCACATTTAGACCGAACCCTAGCCTGGTTAGACAATATCGGGTTCCTCTAATTTCCACAGTCTGAAATGGCCACAATTTCTTCTCAATGCGTATTTGCAGATAGGCCCTGCGTAGGTCCAGAGTTGCCACGTTCAATCCCTGCTGTCGCCACTCCCTTAATTTGAGTGCACACACATCAGCCCTTGCTGTATATGGGTTGACATGCTCATTGAGCTCATGGTAGCCTAGGACGGGGCGGACCTTTTGTTTGGTCTCTTGTACGACGGCCATCAAGGGAATCAGCCCTCGCGGGGGGCCAAGCTAATCCTCTGGGTATGGAAGAAGCCAGCCATTGTCGATCCACGTTTGCAGTTCTTCTTCATACTGTTCCGTTAGCCACATGGGTGGGGGATATTCCGATAACCGGTTTCGCAAGGATATTGGTGGCTGATCGTTTGACCACTTCCAAGACGCCGTCCATGCATTGGTGTTTCTATCATACTCTGCATGAAAGTCAGGCTCGTCGAGAGTTATGGCAGCATAAACATGTTCCTCACATCGGGAGAACTGTACCTTGCCGGTTTTCTCCACGGTAATTCCACCCAGTTGTGTAATCAAGTCCATACCCAGGAGTAGGTCGTACCCGAGAAGCTCTCCCTCCATCACCAGGGCTCGCACGGATAATGCTCACCCCACAAGAGGCTAGTGAACCTCTGCCTACAGTTAGTACCGGAATTCTATCTGCTTTCCAAGTGGCACAGCATATCTTGCTTACGAGAGTCTGGGTGCACCCAGTGTCCACAAGCGCGAGGTGCTCGCTTCCATTAATGTGTATGCTTACAGTGGGTAGCGCCCTGCTCAATGACGATCTGGGGAGAAGACTGGCGCCATAGCTTCTTCCCCTTGTCCGTTTCCCGGACAGGTACGGGCCAGGTGTCCGCGTTTTTTGCACTTGTAGCACTGCGGCCCGTCAAGTTTCCGAGTTGGTTGACGTGACAAAAGACAATCACGGGCCAAATGGTTGGGTCCTCCACACTTATAGCAGGTTGTAGCTGCGCCCAGGTCCTGCAATCCAACCTGTGATGGTTGTACAGCTGCCACTTGGTCTATAGTGTTAGGGCTTTTCTTTAGTATTGCTCGTGCCCGCGCCAATACTTCCGGTATGTCCATCTCGTCCACTTGGGATGAGGCACGGAGCAGATCTTCCACACTCTTAGATAATCCTGCAACAAAGGCGCACACCAAGCCTTTGTCTGACATCCCTCCAAAGAGGACCGATAGCTTTTTTAGCTCAGCCAGATACACATCCACCGTTTCCCTGGGATGTAATTTTCGGGCCATGAATTCCTTCCATACAGTAATTGGATCTAATGCAAATGCTGTAAAAAGGGCGCGCTTGATGCAGGCAAAATCTGTTTTTTCCTCATCAGCCAACTGCTGGTATACTGCATATGCTCCCCCAGTGAGGCGCATTGGGACCACGCATTCCATACGCTTCACCCCACTGAGCTGACATATTAATTCTGCTTTTTCCACCCATTCCTGCACTGAGTGATCAGTGCTACTGCCATCAAACAGGGGAATTAGCTTGGGGTTAAATCCTGACGTCATGCCGGAATAGCTTGTGTTCGTTACAACTCTACTTTCAACCGAGTCGTTGTTTGTTTCGTTCACCACACTCTTTTCTTCTACCTTTTCTTTTACACACGTCCGTTCGTTTTCGTGACTCAAAATCGTCTCGCTTCCCGCTTTCCTCTTCTCGTTATTTATGGAATCAGGGTACGAGATTCTCCGAGATTCCCCGAGACTCCACGAGACTTTTTTCCACATAAACGCATGCGGGCGCCATCTTGATTCTTAGTAGCCACTTTCTCCACATTAGTCCTTTTAGGACGTTGTTTCATTGGAACAGATGCGCTATTAGTATTTGGTACATCATTAGAAGATTTTGAATTTGCAGCATCAACTACTCCCTTTGAGTCTGGAACAATTCCAGGATGGTGTGCGTGAGTTAAAGATAATTTCAGAGGATACAGGAGCTTGATAGAATGGACCTGAACCGACCCGTCACCTCTTTTAACTTTTACAGAACAAATTTTTTTGTCGTCACCAACAATTAATTCCAAAATTCTTTCCAACAATCAAAATGGTCTAGCCTTGGCAGGATTTTTAACAAGAACCACATCATCAACCTTGATACGATTATGAAAATTGACCTCGTGCAAATCTTTACATTGCTCCCTCAAACTCAACAAATAGTCTTGATACCAAAGCTCACGGAATCTAGTTAACATAGAATCCCGTGCTTCAATGGATTTTACTACATTTAATCTTGAAGGAGGGTCAGATTTCCAAACATTCTGGTCATCTAATTTTAGTACAAGTCCTAAATTGGCATTAGGACGAAGAAAACAGTTGGGGGTTATTATTTCGAGGTCTGAATCCGAAGAACACCTGTAAGTGAGAGGTCTTTGATTTATGGCATTTTGAATAAGGAGATCAAAATATTTAATTCGAGATCGCCCAATTGTTTTATACAAACAAGATTTAATGGTTCTGATCATACGTTCCCATGTGCTCCCCACCCAAGCAGCATATAAAGGTATTCTGATGTGCTTAATATTATACACTTGGAAGTGTGCATTAAATTCAGAGGAGGCAAAAACTTCCTCAATAAGATTATAACCAGCTATAAAGGATCTGGCATTATCGCTGTAAATATGAGATGGGATTCCATGCATATTTGTAAATCTGATCAGAGCCAGGATAAACGAGTGAGTGCTCATATCTTTAACTAATTCTATGTGTACTGCTCTAATGTTTAGGCAAGTAAATATAAGCATATGCATTTTAGTTACACCTTCATCACCTTTCATCCAAACATGTCCCGTATAGTCAATCCCAGTGTGTAAAAATGGTTTAATGAGATTCACACGATGTTTGGGAAGATTTGTAACCTTAGGATACTTAA
Organism: Euprymna scolopes; assembly: GCF_053919585.1. Classification (NCBI taxonomy): domain Eukaryota; kingdom Metazoa; phylum Mollusca; class Cephalopoda; order Sepiida; family Sepiolidae; genus Euprymna; species Euprymna scolopes. The sequence goes on along the minus strand of NC_136524.1, from coordinate 15,680,332 downwards.
ACGCAAGGCTATTAAATTTTTTGCACAAGATGCACTTTGAAAGTACTTTTTTGATGGCTTGTCTTGCCTTGGGTATCCAAAACCCTGAAAGGCGGATTTTAGTTAGGGTTGATTGAATTCCCAGATTTTTACATCTTTTGTGATATTCTACAATGATAAGTTCAGTTAAATCATGATCCTTAGCCAATAAGACAGAATTGATAACTTCATAATCATAAGTAGTGATTTTACCTATTCTACCTTTAGTTCTGATGATTCCACTTTCATCTAAGAATAAATTTAAATTTTTTACTGATTCAGGTACTTCTTTACCTTGAAGCGATTGCAGGTAAGCAAATTCTGTAGGAAAGCTTTGTTGTTGCATTACCTTAAGTAAATAAATTTTAGCACAGTTGCTGGGATCTAGGTCTACATGTTTGATTTTATTTCTAACCTTAAATATGTTGGTAGTAACGTTAAGTAATCTATTGAGATCTGAGTATCTACCAAAGGGTATCACCGGTTGAGGCTCAACATTAACTACAGTGTAATTTAATGATGTAGACTGTATAATAGATTTATTCTTTAAGCTTAGGCACTGAAGTTCACTTGATGGCCATTTTATGGGACTTTTACTAAGCCATTCAGGACCCGAAGTCCAGCGGCTTAAATTCTGCTGAAATTTTTCAAAGGTTACTCCTCTTGTGAGCAAGTCGGCAGGATTTTGGTCTGTAGGAACGTATCTGAATTTTACAGTTAACGATCTTTTTTCTTTTAGTTCCTCAGTCATTTGTTGGATGTCTTTTAGTCTGTTTCTTACAAACAGGTTTTTAGTTTTGATGTTGTCAGACAAAAGCCATGACAACACAACCTGTGCATCAACAGATATAACGATATCTCTGATCTCAATTTGGGAGTAGGCTTTCAACAAAGGTAATAAGCACTTGATGGCCAAAAACACAGCCAACAATTCCAGCGTAGGTAAACTTTTGGGCTTCATAGGAGCCACCTTAGCTTTGGAAAATAACAAATGGGACTTGCCATTTTGTGCACTATAAACTGCAAACCCATATGCCCCTTTAGAGGCATCACAAAATATAAAAAAATCGGCTGGGTTGGCTTCACTGGTTACAAATCTAGGGAACTGCAGTGAATCCAGCTTGGAAAGGTCCCGTGATAAAGCAGACCATAAAGCCTGGTATTCCTCGGGCACAACATCATCCCAGTCTAATTTCTGCGACCACAAATCTCTCAAGAGCATTTTGCCTCTGATAGTAACAGGTAGACACAGAGATAGTGGGTCGAAAACCCTTGCAGTTTGAGTTAAAAGACCTCTTTTAGTGGTAACTTACTAATCAATAGATGACCTAGAAATTTGAAGTGTATCCTCTAATGTGGAATACCTGTAGCCTAAAACTTTCTCCAATTCACAGCCATGTTCTACGAGTTTCTGATCTTTTATCATTAAGGTTTTAAGTTCCTCACAATTCGTATTCCATGATCTAAGATTAAAATGACCTCTTTCCATACGATGATTGGCCGTTGTATAGAGGTTTGATAACATTCCAACAGAGTTACTTGTTTTAATCAGGTTATCCACATAGAAATTTTTCTTCAACATGTCAGAGCAGTCATCAGCAGGAAACATTCGAGCATGGTGCTTTATTATGAAATTCAAAATGAAGGGACTGGCGTTAAACCCCAAAATAATAGTGGTATATCTAAAACAAACCAGTCTATTGCCTTCCTTCATAAAAAAACAAAACCTGTTACGGTCTTCGAGAGATCCGAGTTTGATCATAAGGAAAGCCTTACGAATGTCTGCTAACATCACATATTTGTTAGATCTAAATAATAATAGTAATTCCAGCATATCTCCCATTAAATTTATGCCAGGATAAGCTGCTTCATTTAAAGAATATTTACCATTAGTCTTCAGAGAGCAGTTAAAGACAGGTCTAATCTTAGTAGTAGACTGTTCATCCATCTTGAAAACAGGCCTATGTGGTATCCAAATGTATTTTGAAAAATTCTCAGGAGCTACCTCAAAACGTTCGATGATACCCTCCTGCTCCTGTTGATGAAATATTTCAGCATAGTCATCGAGTAATTTTTGTTGCTCGAGCTTGTTTACTACTCTGTTTAGCACTGAAAGTGCAATTCTGTGATTGGAAGGTACAGACTTGATTTTGTCATCATGCCAGGGGAGTTTTACATGATACGCATTATTTTTAAATTCAATGGAATTTTCAAATTCCATAATTTTACTCTTGTCATAATTACAAGTAGCCTCGTCTTCCGATGATATACCTAGAGAATCTACATCAAACATTTTCTCTAAATTTCTTTCTACTTGACTCTCATCAAATATTTCGGCAAGAGGATCAGGGTAGCTCTTTATCGGGTTCATTACGAAATTTACCCTAATGTCTGAGCACGTAGAGTATTTGGAGACTATGGCATGATAATTGTGGAGATCCTTATTCTTAATCTTCTTAGGATTACATTGTTTTTCATACAAAAAATGTTGGCAATTGCCAAACGGGGAAATACCTGCAGGAAACTCCCATGCAGAGCTCTGCATGCAGTCTATCATTTTGATGTTCTTCATGAATTGAATCACATCAATGCCTAAAAGGCCATGTACACGAATGTCATTTTTTTCGTGCAAAAAGGCCAGGGTATAATTTAAATTAATTAAATTTTTCTTTACAGACTTAAAATTATCAAATCTTAAGTTCATATCGAATTCATCATCGATAAGAACTGGTAGAGACAAGGAACTACCCTTAGTTACCTCAATCCCCACTACAAGTTGGTTCAATTTTTTTGTTTGCGACCCTAAAAAGGTTTTTACCTCGTATTCAACTGGAGTGAGGAGAGATTTATAACACCCTAATCTTTCAATAACACTCCTGGAGAAATAGGTTCTTTGACTGCCTGTATCAAAGAGGCAGTTAAATCTATATTTTCGTTTTCCTTTAAAAACAGTAATTGCTACTATCGGCAAAATGTAAGGTTGTTCCTGCATGCTAGTGTTAGCACACACGTGCGTGGAAGCAGTTGGACTGTTTCCACCCTTATCTGTTTCATTACAAAGTGGGGTAACATGGCCTCGGGATTTACAATGTGCACATCTCCGAGGTAATTTATTTCCTTTGCCATAGCAGTCTTCTGTTCTATGATTGGCACTTGTACAAAGGAGGCATAAGCCCATTTCTCTACACCTAGAACGTCTCGACTCAAGGGAGAAATATTTTGGACAATGGTTCATAGTGTGTCCATTGACGCTGCAAAATCTGCAATGCTTAGTAACTTTGCTAGATTTTATAGCAAAGTTTTCCAACGTTGGGACACCCTTCCTTACATTATTATTTTTATTATAATTTCTTTCCCTAGATTTGAAATTGTCTTGGTGGGAATTTGGAGTTTTTTTAAAACCCGTTTTTATCAAGGTTTTTATGACCTCATTATAACTATCAAATATCTGATTAATTTTTGGATAGTTACTATCAACTTTTCTTATTATCTCTTTTTGAAGAGTTGGGGGTAATTTCGAAAAAATTACATGGCTAATCAGTTCGTAGCCAGGAGTGTTTTCTTCAAAAAAATCCAGACCATACGAAGTCTTTAGTTCAGCTAGGTCAGCCTTTATTTTTGACAAAAAACTTTTTATGTTAGCAAACTCTGGGTCATATTTAGGAGTATTACCCAGCAGTTGTTTAAAAATTTCATCGATAATGAGAGGAATATCCAAAAACTCCTTTCTCAATAAATTGATGGCCACTTCAAAGTTTTCATCTTCTAACGAGAGGTGAGACACTAACTGAGACGCGTAACCCGTCAAAAAACTTTTTAAAAGTGATAGTTTGGCTTTTTTTGAATGTACAGCGTCCACACAATTCTCAAATTGAGCTAGGAAATTTTTAAATTCAAATTTACCAGCTCTTATGACACTAAATTTAGCACACTGCAACCGTGGGGCTGAAACACACGTGGCTGCGAGTGGCATTTGTGGATTTTGTACTAGGACAGATTCTTTATTGGAAGGAGAAATATTCTCTTCCAGTTCAGTGAGCCTTTTGAATATGTTGTAAACGAACTCCGCCTATAACTTTTCGTCTTCCAACATACCGCTATCTTCTAAATTGATATCGGCTTTTTCACAGGCTTCACTTATTCTATTATTAATTACGTCGATCTCCGTCAAACATTTGTTAATAAGAATTTCTTGCTTTTTAAAACAAATGTTATTGAGCGACACTTCTGCTGACATTAAATCAACGGCAGAAGTTATTTTCCTTTTAAAGGAATCTCTATTAAAAATCAAGGCTCTAACGCCCTTTATCTGTTTAAAATCATTCATACTGCTGAGAGCAAATATCTACAAGCAAAATAAAGGAAAGAAACGGAAGGAAAGAAAGAAAAGAAAAGGGGGGGGACGAAATTTACCTCTACAATTCCTAGTAGTAACACCAAAATCGCATAGGCTTGTATTCCCTTCCTCAAGCGACATCACGGTTGAATTGAATTTACACAAATCTATTTCGTGTTAAATTATTCCACGTGTTATTTTTAGTCTCTAGCGTAAAAGACTAGTTTCAATTGTTTGCAAATTATTGGGATTTCCCAAACGTTTGAGGTAACAAAATAATGTGACGACGTCAAGAAGAAAGGAAACACAAACACAGAGTTAAATGTTATAAAAAAACTGTATTTAGAAAAAGGAAAAGAAAGGTGTTGCAAACAATTGGGTTTGCGGGAAACTTATCTCACAGATATGTCCGTTTATCAATTAAATCTTTCCTGTGTCCTTAGTTGGTATGAAAGAGAAAAGGTGCGGCCTTGGTCTGTGCTGCTATTACGGCTTTGGACTCCTCGTGCGTCCCGTATTTCTGGTGGCGGAGAGCTGGCGAAATGGATGTACTCGCAATCAGGTCCCAACCACAAAGAGGCCGAAAGTTCGAAGGGGCCGCGCAAATAGGGGTCGGGAAGGAAACTAGAATGGCAGCCCGTGATTGGTTGTTTTTCATCCAATCACAGGGCCTCACACCAGTGACTCCGTAATAATTCCAATAAAGTGGGAAGAGACTAATAGGGCAATAATTTAATGAGTCAATTCTTTTGCCAGAATTCTTGTAAGCTGGTACCACAGAAGCATTTTTCTATCAGTCAGGAAAGCAAGATTCGTTAAGGCATTTGTTGTAAAGCTTGGAGAGGACTGGAGCAACCTCAGTGGAGCATTTTTTTAATAACACAGCTGGGATGAGATCTGGTCCACATGCTTTTGAGGTGCCTAGGTTTTTTATGATATCATGCACTTGAGAAGGGGTGATTTTCAGATCTTCTAATGTGGTATCTGTCCACAAAGGAAAGTCAGAAAGGATCCAATGTGGAGTTTGAAGCAAACCGATTAGCAAGCATATTAGCCTTCTCGGTTGCCGTGCAAACAACCTCATGATTGTTGGATAGTGGGGAATTTTTTTGCCAATTATTTACTACTACTATAGAAATCACAGGTTCTTAATTTCTGCGTTTTAAAGCATTTTCTGGTGGTTTCAGTATATTCTCTTTTAGCTGTCGTTGTTTGTTTCTTTCTTCTAGCTTCTATAAACTTCTGTCTGTTTGAACTGGACTTATGTCCATCAAATCTGCAGTATGCATGCTGCCTTTGCGCAATGCCAGCTGCACAAGTAGAAATAAACCATTGGGGAGAGTGGGGTTTGCTATAGAATTTCCATGTGGGAACATAAGCAATAGAGAAATCGTGACTGAACCTCCCCTTATCATCTATCTTGTTTGAGTGGGGGACGATTGAGGACAAATATAAACGCAGTGGTTTGAGCAAGTGCAATCCAGAAGCACATATAGGGCAATTTAGGGTCTTCTCTGAAGATGTCCCTACCACATGGAAAGCCATCTCTAATGTAGGCACATATTCCATACCCACGACGATCTTGGAGGTCATATTTTAATGTTAAATTAGAGTATCCTTTAATTACAAACTCATCTAGGGAAATAGTCGGTCCAATGCCAATTTTGCTTAGGAATAATAGGTTTGATTTGGTCTCTTGTAATTGGATTTCAACCTCTGGAAGGTCAGAACGTAGACCCCTGATGTTGGAGAAGGAGACATGGTAGTGAGGGTCTATGTTAGATGTTGGAGTTTGGGTTTAATCATGTATTCTTCCTGGAGACTTTTCATGATGAAGTTTTAGGATTTGTGGTATAGGTCGACAGACTTGGTTAGAGCAAGGCAGAGAAGGAAAGTAAGAGAGAAAAAGAAGTGCAGATAAGGTAAAGTTGTAACAATTACCCACTAATGTGGCATCGAGAACCCCCACCAGAAGCTATTGCATGGTCCAGAATCTATTCACCAAATGGCAACACAACAGCCCCACCTGCTAATAAGATGGCCTCCTTAGTGGTTAGTCCAAGGTTCGGGTCCCTGACTATCAGGCAGATAACGTCAGCCCAGTAAAAGGTTTACCTCCAGCATCCTTATTAGTGACATAGTTACAAGGATAGAAATAAAAACATTAAATTTCCGACATCTCAGGCGACTGCTCACGCAAAAATACTGCCAACCTAGAATACAGCTTTTCAGCCTCCCTTTGTCAGAAAAATCACTCATTATAAATGAGGACTGAGAGATAAATCATGAAATGCATTGTCCATTAAAAAAAAAATGATAATCATAATATTAAGTATTTTACTTAATATACGTTCAATTGATCTGTTTAGGGGAAGTATGGTGATAAGTTCCCTCTCACTAACTGAAGTAAAAAAAAGAATTTCAGTTGGCAAATTTAACGTCTGTAATTCTTGATCAACTTGGATAAATTTCCTTGTCATTCCTGACTTGATTTGATAGAAATTGTCTACCCCTTTTGCTAACATTTGACGTTAGGTGGCGCATTTATTAGTATGACTGTTTAAAAAGTATACTAAAAAAATGGGACACACTTACTCCATTAGTGACGCTAAAAAGGGAGGCAAGTGAATTGGTAAAGTTTACCTTTTAAAGTTTTACTTTGAAAGCTGTGTATTTCTGATCACTGTGACTTATCAGTATTTGGTGAAAGGCAGACTTCATGTTGAGTGTAGTAAAGATACTATACCACGCTATGTTGTCAATCATTTTATTGATGTTGGGCATAGGATAGGCATCCAGGTCTGTAAATCTATTATGGTATCATTGTAATCAACGATCATTTTATTTTGTTATTTTCGTTAAAGGTCACAAGAACTTGAGCTCGCCAAGGAGACAAAGAGGGGCCTATTATGCCTTCTCTTAACCTCCTAGTAGTCTCCTCTGTCATATCGCATATCCCTCCATATTTACATGAATAAACCAGCAGGAGCAGTGGCAATAATGACGTTCATTGATACAACATAATCACACTAAACACAACATCGAAGCCCATTTTCTTATGTACACACATGCACAGAATAACTCGCACCTCACCTCCAGAAAGAAAACCACCAGAGGAAGCCGTACATCAAAAGAAAAATCAAAATACAAAACAGAAACATCACAACGCAACTCCGACGGCCTATAAACATGAATAATTACCTCATAAAACACTGCAACTGTACAACACCTACTAGGACACATTCACAACTTTCTTAGCTGTAAATTGATATAAAACATATATACAAACATCAAACAGAAGACTTCCTGTATTGACATTAAAACATAAGATACAAACACAAATAAAAAGCCAACACGACAACCACCGATAAAATACTTTGTTTACAACTACATCCACAACACGAGTATAAAAATGACAGCTTATTTGACAAGCGAACAGATCAGCCCAGAGTGTCAAGCTGTGAACCTTGCTCCATCACCAGCCAGCAGCTATTAACCTCTCGCCAGCAACAACAGCTATTAAAATTACTGCACCACCGCTGCCGCTGCCATCTCACTCATGATACTGGACAGCAAGCCTTAAAGACTCTACCCCTCTATCGCCGTCGCCGCTGCCCCTGCCCCCACCGCCAGATCACTGCAGTTCACCAGACAGCAAGGTTTGTACAGTCAATAGCAGCAGCCACCATCATCAGCGACACCTGCTATTAACATTACTCCTCCGCCACCATTGCCGTCAACTCCCTTGTGCTACCGGACGGGTTAGGGTTAAGCTTTCAAGACTATTCATCCTTCATTGCCGCCACATATATATTCCAGACACCAGGACACATAATCCACATTCCTGACCATAACACCAGATTGTCGCCGAGTCATCAACACCTGACCAGCATTCCCACCGCTGCCATCAGAATATCCTGACACGCTCAGTTTTGTAATACAACAAATTTATTGTCAGCAATGGTGTGACGGTGTGATTTGGTGGCAATAAGAATTGTACATAGGGAAGGTGAGAAAATATTAATAATTCCAATGAGTTCATCCCCAGGACCGTCAAATTTCAGAGTCACCTTTTGTAGTTTTTTAAGGTCTCAATCAAGAGATCCTTAGTCACTTCTACTGTCATGACAGGATGGGTTTTATTTTTTTAATGTAAGTCTTTCACTCCTGGACAGAGTTCAAAAGAGAGTTGCCAACCTTATAGGTCCTGAACTATCAGTTGGGCTTCAGTCTCTGTCCCATCACCGAAATGTTGCATCCCTCTGCCTGTTTTACAAGAATTTTAATGGTAGATGCTTTGACAAACTACAAGTCCTTGTACCTCCTTGACGTAAATGCCCTGACAAACCCAACAAGCAACAAAATCCCACCCCTACACAGTAGGGATCCCCAGATGCCAGAAAGTCTTTTACTCTAATAGTTTCTTCCCCAGAACTGCTAGATTTTGGAATTCACTTCCGGGTTCCTGCTTCCTGACTGTACTGACATGCAGAAGTTTAAGTGTAATGTGAATAGACATCTTGCTGCTCAGCTCCCTACATAGTATCCCGGAAAATTATGTCCCAGATAATAGCACCTTACATCAAAGTGGCATAATGCCTTGTTTGGGGAGAAAATACAATTAAAAAAAAAAATGTTTCCAATTTAAAAAAAAAAAATTCTTTTAATTACATTTTCACCCCAAACAAGGCACATTGCCACTTTGATGTAGGGGGCTACTATTAGGGACACAAGCTACAGGGTTACTATGTGGGGAGTTATGCAGCAAGACGCCAGTTCATGTTACACTTAAATTTCTGCATGTCAGTACAGTTGAGAAAGCAGGAACCCGGAAGGGAATTCCAAAGTCTAGTGGTTCTGGGGAAGAAACTATTGGAGTAGAAGACTTTCTGGCATCTGGGGATCTCAACTGTGAAGGGATGGGATTTTGCTGCTTGTCAGGTTTGTCGGGGGTATTTATGTAGAGGGGGTACAATTGTTTCGACACTAATTTTGATGTGTTGGTTAGGGTCTGCCAGAGTTTTTTGTTTAGGTAGAGTAAAGAATTTCAGTTTTTTTATGGCATTTTTGCTGATAAATGTTCGCATCCTACCTGAATCTACCATTGCATTTACCAAATGTCCATTTATTTTACATTTACTGAATGTAATGCCTTTAGCTTCTGTTCCTAGTCAGGTGAGACTAGGTGATTGAGAGTCAGGGTTGAATAATACAGCAGCATTAGAAGAAGATTTACATACTTTAGTACAATCTCCATTTTTTTTTTACATCTTCTACACTTGGTGTCGCAAACAAGGCATAACAGTCATGGATGCCGCACATTTCCACAAAAGGAGCAAACTCTTTTAGGTTGGGCCTTTTCATTTATTGGTGCTAAATAAGCGTCTTCCAAACGAATTACACCAGCGGCTATGTTAAGGTTGCTTTCGTAGCTTTCCAGTGATCTGGCCATTATGTAGGTTTTTTGGAGTGTGAGGAAAGGTTTCTCGAGCAAGTGTTGTTGAATTGAGGAGGAAGAAATGCCACTGATAAAAGCGTGTCGAATGTACAGTCTTTTGTTTTCTTCAGTGGTTATGGCTTGAAAGTCACACGACTTTGCAAATACTTCTAACATGAAATTGTCAATAGTTTGTGCTGGTTGCTGTTTGTTCATGGGTAATAGGTGTCTATTGTACACAAAATTAGCCGGTTTAAAGTAAGCAGCTTCGAGTTTGTGGTATTGCTCATTATGTTGTAGACTGCAGACAAAATGTTGTTAATTAAGGCGAAGAAGTTTTGAGGGTAATTTTCAATTTTGCCATTGTTGATAGTTGATAAATAGTCTAGCAGCCGCTACAAACAGACAGAGAATATTTCTCACGAATTCGAGATTTGAAATCCATTTCTCCCTGGCTTGTCCAATCACAAGCCAGCTCTCAATCACGTGACAGAGTATAAGGTGAAAGGTGAAGTAAGGTGAAATCACGAACCTTCAATCCTCTTTCTCAGTGCTCTGCCCAGCAGTACACATTGCCAGGGGGCTCTGGCCCCCGGTCAAACGTGAGTACGACAAGCTATGACTCTCTTCAAGTTCACATTTATTTCCACATGCTAAAGAACATACAACTCACACTCACCCACATGCAAACACACTGAAGACTTTGCCCTTTCTTTCTCCTTTAACTGGTTTTCTTCATCCTGACGACTACTAGTTATAAACACGTGTGGACTGAGCTGTTCTCTCCTCAACAAGCGGGCAATATTTTAATTCTATCTTAAAACACATTGAACCCTTTTCTCTCTTTCAATGAACTTCCTTATTAATACGTTTCTCTCTTCTACCAAAGCTACTAATGAAAATGACAAATAAAGTTTCTTTATTAATTGTTAAAATGAACCACCATTGTTTTGCTGCATTTCTATAATAGTTACTGAAAGTATGTTCCCAGTGCTTATATAATTTCTAATAAAAAAAAAATGGTTAGTATTGGGAAGAGTTCTTATGTAGAGACATTGATTAAAGATTAGTAAGGCCTGTTGAAAGAAAAGAGTTAATTTATGTACCGTATTGAAGTCTGGTGGTGTGGTAGCCATGTTGGATTCATTGTCTCTCTATTTTCGACGATCCCCTTGGCCAAAAGACCTGGTTTTGTGTGGTATCCCAAGAGAGTTGTTGGGAATTGGTCCATGCCACGTGGAGATGCCTTCAGTTCGAGTGCCAGGAAGAAAGAGAGAGGGAGTTGCCATTGTTTAACCTTTATGCACTCAGCCATGTGTTTAGCTTGCCAGAGAGATAGTGTCTAATTGGACAAGCTAGAAAGGACTGCTGCAGCCAATCAGTAATGATGTTACAAAACAAAACCTTAAAAATCATAAGCTGTAAGTATATCTGCTCTTGCTGCTACAGATATCTCCCTGCCTGGATTGGTTTTGGTAGAACCCCCCCCCCCCATAGTGTTTCCAAATAAAAGAATGATTCGTCGGTCATGATAAGTTTGTATGTCAAAATTAGTATTTCGTCGGTTAAAAATTTCAAGTAGCAAGGATTTTGAATTTGTCTGTTGTTGACAGTAGTTTTGTAAAATGAAGTTTACTGTCAGCATGAGGCTTGTTGCTATGACTATCTTCAAATCTGTTTCTATATTGTATACAATTTCTTTACACTTGAATTATTCCAATGAAATTTAAAGTCATTAAGTTGCCGTTGAACATCGATGATGAATTGTTTGTTGACAAGGTTACTTCAACAATAAATCTGATGAGTTTTTTTGTGAAAAAAATAAATGTTTCGAGTTGCCCTTCAATGAAGATTATATTGGATGGCTTGTTGCGAGTAACCAATTTCTATCTTGACTGTTTGGTGAACCATTATTTATTTTTTCTGTGGAAAAAAGAATTTGTTGCTTTTCAGTGGCCAGTTGGGGAAAATATGCTTATTATCACGTGCATTTTATGGTATCGAGTTGATCCATTCTTTTGTTTATTTAAATATCCGAGGTGAGAATTTATGCAGGGAGATTGTAATAGAAAAAGGCAGCATGAAAACAGTGAAAGTTCAGATATTAGAGAGTTTTCATATACGAAACTGCGTTCACTGTTTTTAACTTGGTTTTTGTTTTTTTTATCAATATTTGGAGTTGTTTTTCAGTGAAAAAAAAAGATGTTTTTTCTTAGTTTTATTTGTTTTGATGAAACGTATCTGGTTGAATGTTTTTCTTTAACATTTTTCGTGAATGTATTCAGTTGAAAATGTGTTTTAGCTTTTTTGTGTGTGGCAAATGTCCATTTGAAAATGATTTTGCTTTTCTGTGAAAAGTGTGTCTGGTTGTTGAAAAGTGTTCCTTTTTTTAAAGTGATGAGTATTCTATAAAATGTACAAATTTTTTTTGTTCTGCTTATGAAAGGAAAATATTTTTTTGAAAGGGCTAAGAAAAACAATAATAAAGCTGTTGAAGCATATTCCAGTGTCATCATTTTAGTGTAATTGGTTGTTGCTTTGTACTCCTAATAAAATAATTAGCAGTTTTCAAACACCACAAAATGAATAAAAACCTTTTTTAAAAACAAAATAATGGAGACAGAAAGTGGGAAAGTGTTTGAGTTTAAAAAACAAGAAATGAAAAGTTCTTTGTTGATCAAGCAGCTGTGGAGTCCTGGGTTTCCATCGATGCTACAATGTTGAGTGGACAGGGACGAAAGAGCAGGAAGAGAGGTGTTTATATTTGCTGCTGGTTGAATTCTCTCTCGTAGCTGACCACTGTTCCAAAAAGGCGCTAAAGAAGTTCTTTAGCAAACAGATGAATCAATGTACCCTATCAGTATGTGGCTGAATCACTCAGTGGGAGAGTATTGATTCTCAAGAGAAAATAGGCCTTTATTTGTGACTGCTACATTACCCCCAACTTAAGCAGAAAGCTGACAGAGAAAAAGTTAGCAGTTGTAAATCAGTTTACAGACAATTTTTTGTTTTTGCTTTGTTGGTTATTTTTATGAAAAAATGTTCTTGCTTTTCAGTGAAAAGTTAATTCTTACTGATGAAGAAGAAATATTCTTATTTTTCAGTAAAAAATATTTATAGTTTTGGGAGGGGGGGGGAGGAGATCAAAATATGTCTTTGTGAATTTTTTTTTGTTTAGAAAAAACAAGCATAAATTGTACAAAAGCATATTTATAAAGAGTTTTACATAGATTTTTTTTAGGCCAATGTACCTGCCGACTATTATGTGTGGTGCTAACATACTTGTCTTTTGCTTGCTGGCATATTCACTTCAGGCGTATGTTGATGCAAGAAAAGCTCTTTTTACTCTGTCAATAGAAACAGTCTCTTTTTTGTTAAAAAATGCTAATGTCTTGGGTGAAAAATTTATCAGTTCATTAAAACACATGATAATGATGACCAGTATAAGGTGAAGTTGGAGAGGTTTTCATGTCGTCCTTTGAAACCAATGATTTGTTCCCTAGGGTGCATTCGTGGGAGCTTACTGAAATAAGCTTGCAGTCTGTTTATATACACAGCTGAATTGGTTTGCCCAGCGATTCTTGCAGCCCTCTACAGCTCCCAGCATTTCCTGCAGTCTCCTGGAGCTGCCAGCACCTCTAGTGCCTACTGCAGCTTTCACTGCCTCCTGTAGCTGCCAGCACGTACTGTAGCCTCCAGTGCCTCCTTCAACTTCCAGTGCCTCCTGTTCCAGTACCCATTGACATCCGGTTACCTATTTCAGAGCCAATAATGTCTAGCTGTCTATTTCAAAGTCCACTGACATCTTGTTAAGCTTTCCAATGTCTATTGACATCCATCTACCTGTCCCAGAACCCACTGACATCCAGCTACACACTCCAGAGCCTGCTGATATCTTTATGCCAATTCCAGTGCCTATTGATGTCCGCTACCCATTCTAGTACCCACTGATGTCCAGCTACCTGTCCCAGTGTCCGCTAACGTCTAGCTACCTTTCCAGAGCCCACTGACATCCAGCTATCAGTTCTAACAATGAATCCAGTCTTACTTGAACTAATCCTGATTATATGATCTCCATTCCGTACAAATTTACCGCTTTTATTTTCTTGGTAAATAAAATATGATATCCATCGTCTTTAAACGAATATCAGTGTTTGTCACATTTGTGACTGCTACACATTTATATGTGAGCATTCTGAAAAAACATTTATTTTAGAAAAAAAATTGGTTTTGCATATACATTTAACATAAAATTATCAAATTGAAGCAAAAATGGCACAGATAAGTTATCACCCATTTCCAGGCCAATGGTTAACAGAATAGCGTTTTTAAGAGCATAAAAGTCATTCTTTTTGGTTAATAAAAATGTAGTGAAGTGTCATCATACAGACAAATCCACTATCTCTGAACAGTCAAAAGGAGATAACTTAATAAATATTAATTTCAAAGCGTCAGTTCTAAGAAAAACACTGCTTCGCCCACATAAAACAAATAATGTAGTGTTCAATGCATTCTCTGTCTTGGGCCGGTGTAAATAATACTGTAAATAATACTAAGACTAATTTTTGTCATTGCGCGTATGGATGCTATAAACAGTCCACAACTTTTGAGAATGTTGTAATCGTGACTCTGCAGGAAAAACAAATCAGTTAAGGACTTCTTCATTGCTGCTGCCTCTATCATAAGATGTAAAACGTTTTTACCATGGGTTTTGCACACACCAGAATTAACACACGTTAATGTCTACCCTTATTAGGAATTTCTGCCTCACCAATTATCTTCCGATTTTTTCTCTTTTATCCTGACACAGAATTCAAACTGTCTTCACTAAAAATGTATTAAATATTTCTAGACATTCTCTAAAAAATATGAACTTTAATTACTTACGTTGATAAAAACTATCCTTAACAAATTTGATGATGGTCCAGGTAAACAAAAAGAGAATCTATATTCCTACTCTATATCCAATAATTACTGTTGTAAATAAAAATCACTTTTTTTTTATTTCATGTGAACAAAGTAATTTTTATTGGTTGCTATTTGAGTGATGTTGTTCATTGATGTTGCATTTTATTTTAATTATAAAGGAATCTATGATATTTGAATGAATATTTGAATATCATTGATTCACTGTATAAGACTCCTAATAATGAGTACTGTTACTACATCTCGGAGTGCTGTTCCTTTCCTGCCTCGACAAAGCACAAAATCGACTTTGAAATCTAGTTGGGGGAGCTGTCATTTCCTACTCCTTATAGCCTCTTACTCACAGAAGAAAGGTTGGTAGTCTGTCTACTGTAACATTATTTTCATGGTAGATGCTTGATTGAGCTCCAGTCTATGGCCCCTCCTTACCAAACTTTCACAAAAAACACTCGACTAGCTACAACCACTATCAACAGTTTCCTTCACTAACCTGTTGTTACCCCCCCCCCTGTACGACATTCACAGCAAAAGCTCAACTTTTGTCAACTTGTCAATAAATTCCTTTCGTGCCTCTGTATACCTATAACTAAACAGAAAAACCTTGAGCAAATTTTCTGTCTAAAAGCTACCGTGGATCTTCTTCCCAGCTGACTATAATATGGTCATTTTCAAGCCCAATGAAAAAAAAAATTATGTTGAGTTATCCTCTGAAATAACCCAATTCAGTCTAGGTCCAACCATCGTTACCAATTCTCATACAATTGTTTCACTGTCCGTATGGCACACTCATTAACCCTTATTGTCAAGCAGTGACTCATTAGTATATAACTCCATCAAAAACACAAAAAAAAAAAGGGAAAAAACAAAACACAACCATTTATAGGTTACCTTCTACCTCTGCCCAAATAAAAAATCCCTTAATCCCTTTACTAATCCTAAGTTGGGTGGCAATCCCTCAAAAATAGCTTTCTTTTAATCCTGCCATTAACCCTAAGTCTGAGTGGTAACAAAGTCACCTCTTCCTCCAAGAATATGATTACATCCAAAATGATTTCACTTTGATCAACTAGGTGCTCATTTTATATTAAATCTACATGGAAAACTGGTTATTATTTTTTTTCCAAAGTTTTTCATGTAATCACCTAAAAAACAAATAGCATTTCATTTTGTAGGGGATGGGGTAGTAAAAAACTATTTAGCAGACACTACCAATCTATATACATATAAAAGCGAAAATATGTGTGTGTATGTATGTTCTCTTTTTGTGTATGTCTGAAAAAGGCTTTTTTCCAAGGCCTTCTCAGGGGGGGGGGGTTGCTCATTCTTAAAACTTTTTATATCATGTCTAAATGATATCTACGACTTAACAACGGAGGTCGCCTGTCTATTTAATTTGCCTGACTTTTACCAGCTCATCGCGTCTTCGAAAAGCAAAAAGTGAGGGAAACAGTAACTGGCTTGCCACGCAAAACTAGGTCAAACATCACGCCACTTCCTCACACCTGTATATTTCAGTTTATAACTCTTAACTTAACACGCTTATTAATTTCTCTTCCCTTGTGGCCAAGATGGTTAGGTGGTTGGCTTTTTTCCCTTTCGTTTCTGCTTTCGCGTCAAGGCTTCGGGGTCCAATCCTACCTTTCTACTAACACTTTTTTTTTCTTTTACACCTCCAAACACCCGGCCAACGTTTTTTTTTAACACACACACACACACATCTCCAAACACCCGGGCAATGCTGGGTACCCCCCCCCAGTCTACAATTAAAGCCAAATTAAAAATAAGTATGCCCCCCACCCCGCCTACAAAAAAGAGAAAAGGCAATATCATTTGCTTGAATACAACAGAGTAAATACTTATTTAAAATTATTTTTTTTTAAATACTAGCAGGATGGCTTACCATTTAAGACTAAAGATCATATAATGGAGGAAGCCTTTCCCCTCCAAAATGGTCTTAATTTTCCAGGACCAAATTATTCTATTTTTTCTGATTTCTTCGCTTATGCTGTTTTCACTGGTGTCATTTTTACCTTTGTTTTAATTTTCTAATCATTATGTTTTTCCTGGGGATGGGGCATTCTACCGGATGCCAAACATTCTCCCATTAGTTTAGTTATTCCAACTGAGAGATCTTTTTTTAAGATTCTAGCTGTTCCTTTAAATGCAATTGTTTGTATCTCTTGCACTTGGTTTGCTGGGTATATTCGCCAGATAGTTTATGAAATTCTTTTTCATTAATCCGGTTGCTACTATAACGACTTGTATGATTGATACCTTCTTAAGATTCCAGTTTCTGTCCATGTCGTACATAAGTCCTTAGTATTTTGTTATTTTCTCTCTCTCTCCGCTCTGTTAAGGCCAACATCATTCGGGACGTTTACTTCAACTAGGGTTGCTACTTTCTCTTTCTTGTCCCATATCAATATGTCAGGCTTAATAGCCCCATTTTCTGGGTATGTAGTTGTAGAAATTTTGTGGTCATAGTGGATGATATATGACTTATTTCCAACTGTTGTTTCTGGTAAACATGCTCCCAGGATTTGCTATTGCATGGGATATTCAAGTTTTTACAGATTTCCCAGTGGAGATATTTACACAATCTATTGCATTGTATAATAGCTGTCCCCCCCAACAGGACTTTACAATTGGATGTCAGGTGGATCACACTCTCTACTTCCGTGTGGCAGAACCTGTACTTGTTATTGCTGAGACCACTCATCTTTTTAAAAGCCTTGATCTTGAACGGCCATTTTCATTCTCTCCTGATCATAGTGAAGAGATCCCTTTTTTAAGCCAATCTACAGAGCTGCCTTGCTTTCTGTCTCATTTGTAAGACAATCTTGCGCAAAATGTTTGGCCAGTTTTGTGTTGGAAGTAGTTCTTTTGACTTTTCTTGGTGTCGATTTCATGGTTTGGATTCTGGGAGCTCATCAGATATTGCCCAGTGTCATTCTTATTGTGCTCCACCAGGCTACACATTTCTAATAAAAATTTTTGTTTTTAATATTTTATTTTTATTTTTCAATTTAATTTCAATTTTTAGTGGAAGAGTGTAGCTTTATTAAGTGGATACTTATTATTTAAATACTAACTTAACTATCCATGCAGTGGCACAGACATACCTGGTTTAGAACCCAGGTGCAGGATTACCCTTCCTGATGGATCTGTAGACCTCAGGTTATCCATCTAGAAGGAAAACTCTAAGCTTGTACGTCATGTTACCAAACAAGCGAGGAAGGGGCCGCTTTAATTCTGGTCAACAATCTTCCTAGAGCTGGTGACTTACACAAGTTACTGGTTTGTAAACCTAAACTGCTTAAGAAGTAGGCAGGCTCTGCCTATCGCCCAACTTTCATGCCCCTTTTTTTATCTATTAATCAGGTACAAAGGTGCTTGGCTTTGTTTCTAGTTAGAGCAAAAGATACCATCCCCCCCACTTCTATTTCATTCCTTTCCACTAAAACTGAACATCCTGGGGGTGCTTAATAGCCACATATGTTAACGTGAGAAGTCTCGCCCACTCTTGTCTGAAAGGTTTTAGGGTACCAATTGGACAGTTTGTCTGACTGCTCTATTCTGACTGACAATACAGATAGCGCTTAGAGCAGCTGCACTATCATCAGTTGTATCATCAGGATGATTATAGTGTCCTGTTGTACCCATCTACAATAAGATTTCCCAAGATCGCAATCCTGCAGATGGAGAGTCAGCTGATGATTTACTTGTGTTTCATATTTGCTATTATACACACGTCCAACACCTCTCTCCATAAAACTAAAACTATTTTATAAAATGACAGCGTAATCTAAAAATATGATCAAACCAGACGCAAACTAACAAAACCAAATCTTCTCCCTTGAGACTTGCATTCACAAATATCCGCGGATTTAGATGATGTAGAATCATTTCTCTTACTAAATTCTCCAGATATCTTAGCGCTAAGTGAAACTAATCTACACTCCTCCATACTCTCTAAACATTTTAACATGTTTGGTTATCTCCCACTTTGCCATAAGGATTCAGACAGACACATGCATGAACTTGGGATTTACATTCATACCACCCTCCCCTTGACTGGAGAATCCAAACTAGAATCAAAGGACCAGATTTAGATTAATCTTGCAACATAACGTTAGTTACTTATATTGTCTGTACTGTTCTTCCTCAACCCAGGACTGTATCCTAATCAACTCTGTCTTTGACAGCATAGATGAAGCACTCTCCTTTGATACTAGTGCCCAAGTACATGTATTTGATTACTTTAATGTCATTTTTAAACAAGTATTTATTCTGTTGCTTTCAGCAAATAAAATCAATTTTGCATTCTTCTCTGCAGCAGCAGCAATAGACATACTCATAGCTTAAGACTTGAATGTTATTTTATAACAGCTTGGTTGTAGAAGTCAACTTTCTTTTTGGTTTGTTTAATCAGACACCATCTCTCTGGTGAGTAAAGTGCATAAAGGTTAAAGCATGGCAACTCTTTCTCTTTTCTTGCTGACAGCACATTCCTCTGTTGGACCCTTTGGCCTCAAGTTGGTGAGAAAACAAATAAGCCAACATGGCTACTGCTGCACACAACTTCCTTCTCCCACAGTACTATCTAATCTTTAATTAACATCTCTACACAGGAACTCTTCCCAATACTAACATTTTCTCTGTACAAAACTGCTAATGAAGATAATCCAATAAAGCTGTTCAAAAATGATAGAGAGAGACACTTGTTTTTAATTTTACATTTTTGGCGATCTCGAACATGCAACACGCAACGTTTGTCGGCATTCATTTCTACATACCTAAACTAAATTTCAGGAAAGTAACTGAAAAATCAATTACATATACTCAGATTTAAGCAGAAATGGCACCAAAAAAAATGACACAATTGGATAAATAAGAAAAATGACACAAGTAAAAAATATGGTGCATAGTAGCAATTGCACATGTAAAAAATAGGGGAAAATGGCACAAACCAAGAACAATTTAGTGATGGGAAAATAGAATTTTTCAGGAAAGGTATAATTTAAATAGAGGCTATGCCCTATCCTGTATATATTCTGTTATTTTCAAGTGAATAAAATCGATTTTATAAGTATTTTATTTTTTGGTCCTGTCTCTATAATCTATATATATATAAAAGCGAAAATGTATGTATGTATGTTTGTGTGTCTGCTAAAAACTTTTGACCGATGGAACAAAAATTCACAAACTTGGTATCATATTAAAGCCCCACCATCCGGACGACAAATATCGAAAAATTGGCCCAAAAAGACCATCAGATGTGTGTCAACTGATCGATTTTCTGCAGGGGGGGGGGGCCAAAAAAAGTGACATTTTAATGTTAAACATTACATATTTTTAAATCGATTTATAACTGCCCCCAAAAATACGGGCACCAACTCTTCTACATAAAGTATACACGGGGCCGTTTATTTTGGGTCAACTTGTATTTAAAACCCGCTGAGTCATGTCACGTCAGCAAGCTCTAATGGCAGTATGAATTTAAAATTTAAAAATGTTATCGGTAAAAAAAAATTTAATCCTCACACAAGCTAAACTATGAACTTCTACGCTATGGCAACGTTACCAAAGTTATTAGCACATTCAAAATAGTTAGATACGATAGTTAAACGAAAAATAACAAGCCAAAAATGTGAAGTAAAAAAAAAACAATACCCTTACAAAAAAATTAACGATTGAAGTTTTTACAAAAAAAAAAAGGCCAGACGCCATTTTCTTTTTTAGTAACAGTCTTTAGAGTAAGGAAGACGAAGTGAGAGAGAGAGAGAGAGAGAGAGAGAGACAGAGAGAGAGATGTCTAGACAGGAAACGAAAAACGTAATTTGATAAACGCTAATGTGAAGTAAAACAAAAAAAATAAAATACTGCTACGTCATCTCGTAATGCTCCCGCGATGACCTCATTTAGTGGCTATCTGTCAATCAAACCTCTTTCACTCGCTTTATAAGCCTTATTTTAACACTATAATCAGTTCCTCTTACTCTTGGCCTAGACAGTTAAGTGGTTGGAGTTTGTTTCACCTCCGCGTCAAGGCTCCCAGGTTCAATCCAGCCTCATGACCAAAACTATTTTTTTTTCTTTTACATCTTTAAACACGCGGGCAACGTTTCTTTATTTTTTTTTACTTTGCTTATTCTTTAGTTTACTCTATACACACAACGTTTTTTTTTTTTTTTTTGTTTTTCCGATTTTTTTAACATCGTTTCAGGGTTATTACTTATTCCCCCCATACACACACCTACAAACACCCGGGCAACGCCGGGTACCCCCCCACTAGTCTATATATATATAAAAACGAAAATGTATGTACGTGTGTATGTTTGTGTGTCTGCTAAAAACTTTCGATAGACTCAACAAAAATTCACAAACTCAGTATCATATTGAAGCTCCATCATTCGCTCCAAAAATATCAAAAAATTGGCCAAAAAACGTTCATTTTTTCACCCCGAAATCGACAATTTTCGACAGGGGGGGGGGGTCAACAAAAACAGCCCTCTCGACCGGTTCTACGCATGCATCAGATGACGTCATGACCTGATTTACTTTAAATAGTTGAAGAACTGACTAAATTTCATGTATGTCGTGTTAGCTCAGTTGGTTAGCGCGTTGGTTCATTATCTAAACGTTTTGGGTTCGAATCGTGGTGTGAGATGTCTTCTTTTTTTTTTCTTCGATTTTTTAAATTTAAATATTGAACCAGTGTTATTTAAGCCATTTTTCACATAACGTTCGTTTTTCTGTTTTTTTTTTTACTTCGCTTATCCATCCCCGACCACACACCCAAAAACACCCGGGTACCCACCAATTTTTTAAATTTTAATATCGAAACAGGCTTATTCAAGCCATTTTTCATTTTTGTTTTTTCGATGTCGAAAGTTTTTAGCGGACACACAAACACACATTTTCACTTTTATATATATAGATGTAATCTTTAATCATAAACACTAGTTATCTTTCATATTGTGGCACAATGATAAGAGTTCTTTTGGGAATCCGGTGTTCCCCATAATTGAGGGCCTTATGTTTGATTTTTATAGTTCTCGTAGGGAGACACGTGGAATTGAAAAGGTGATATTAAAACACAGTGAAGAATGTGGCCTTTCACTCAGCTAGGGTTGACAGCTTGGTGATAAAAAGTAACAGCTGCCAGGCCAAGGGTCAGATCGATGTTAGCTGACACCAGCCTTGTTAAGGTTTGGTTTGGTTTTACGGCATATCAACCTTTTGTTTTTGTGTTTTTTTTTGGTTATTTAATGCAGAGTTTCATTTTTTTCTTTTTTTTGTGGATTAGATATTTTAATTTATTCAGTAAGTCAAGTCAGCCTTTTTTGCATCATTAGGTGATGTGCTTTTTTCTTTTTTTTTCTTTTTTTGGGGTGGGCCTTGCTAAGGATTAAAAATCATAACTACCAGCAAACTTAAATACAATATTTCTGTCTCTTTGTTTTTAATATGCAATCAGTTTTATATTTAAAAAAATTAAAAATTTGCTCATAAACTTTCAGTTGATGTTCCCAACCCAGAATTTATGACACCTAAGTGAAGTAGAAAACCTTGCCAGTTAATTATGTCAAAATATCAAAAAGCAGACAAAAGGTTCCTCAAGACTACAGATGGAATTAACTTTTTAATTGACGAGGATGTGGCCATAATTTTTAACTGGGGAGCTAGCCGTATTGTGCCAAGAATGGAACAGACCTTCCAAGAAACATACAAACACACATATACATACCTTCCAAGAAACACACATACATACATACACACATTTTCGCTTTTATATACATAGATGTAATCTTTAATCATAAAGACTAGTTATCTTTCATATTGTGGCACAATGATAAGAGTTCTTAATTCAATACAGAAAAACCAAGTTACTCTTCTTTCAAGATATAACACTTTTTTTTTTGCGGTACAAGATTTTTTAAAATTAAAAATGTAAAAAAATAAATTAAATTTAAAGTAGTTTAAAAATTTTATTTACTTTGATTGATTGATAAGGTTTTGTTTGCTTTTTTAAATATTGTGGTGGCATAAAGACAAATGATAGGCAAGGAAAAACTAATAATATACAAATGACATCAACAATTACTTAAAAAAAAATATTTCAATAAAATTATACTTTTCTTCCACACTAATGTTACTAAAACTTGTAATGTCAAAATACTTTTATATTTATTGCATTTAAAATTTGTAAACAAATAAAACAGTAAACAATCAAATTTTGTGTATGGATTTTTTATCACAGAAAACAATTTTAAGACTTAAAAATTAACTTTCAATCTTGCTTAAATTTTTCCTAGGTCTACAGTTGTAAATACATTGATATTTCATTCTTCCCATACATCACCATATTGATTCTTTGGTCCACCTGTAAAAAGAAAAAAGAAAAGAAAAAGAATCACATTTAAATATTGTAAAAAAAAAACCCCTAAAACTGATGATATTTGAGAAAATCTTGAGGAGATATTACCATGGAATTTAAGGTATGTCATCAGCAAGGAGGCCTCTCTTTAGATTTAAACAGTAGTCAGCCATTATGACTGCATCCCAGCAACCCTGATAATTGGTCTCCATCTCTTTCAGGTTTTGATGGAATCTCTTCCCCTGCTCGTCACTCACTGAACCCAAAATTTCAGGAAATCATGTGAATCTTGTAATGCATCTTGACGCTGGTGTTGCAACCCAGATTTCTGAACGTCAGTATGTTGTTAAGTTCTGCATAGTTTCCAAGAAAATTATTGTTACCAAGAAAATTATCAAATGCCTTCCACGCTTCCAGATCCACTTCATTAATTGAATTTTTGAACTCTGGATCTCTGATGAGCTGTCAGTTTTTAGCTTCTCTATGATCAAGTCTGGCACAAATAAGTGAAGCAGTCACGATCCTTCTCCAGAGCCTTGGTGAAGTGCTTGATTAAGCTGAGCTTTATGTGTAGTGGTGGGACAAGTATTCTGTTTTTGTCCACCAGAGGATCATTGATGACATTCCTTTCTTTGCAAGGCACCAATTCCTCCTGCACAGGTCAGTCCTTCTTTGTGTATGTGGAGCACCAAGTTTTGCAAGATTTTGAGGTTTTATGACTTCAAACTGATTCCTTTTCAACATAATCAGCCAGAACTATCAGACCTGAATACTTCTTGTCATTAAAATAATCATTTCAGATCAAAACAATCATTCAGTATGGCATTTTACTCCTAATTTCTAATATGATCTACACATGCATACATGTGAACAAAAACGCAAAAAAAAACGACATGTAGTCATAGTTCAAAAACTTGACCTGATTGAGCAAAAGCAAAGTGATTTTTGGTTTCAGTGTATCAGATTCGTCCAAAATCGACTGCAAAAATGCATTTGTTTTGACTAGTGATTTGCCTGTATAGATGTCAATGAATGATCTCAGAACACTGAAAACCGAGAAGAGGAGTGGGCTCAGAACCAATATTTTTTTATGACTTCTGCCCAGCACCTACTACATTTATAGCCCTATCAGAGGAAAAGTATTTGAAAAGGATTTGATGACTGAGAATACATTTGCAGATATTCTATAGCTAACAAGCTTGTGAAGCAAAAATTTGTGTCAAATTAAGTCATTACTCAAACAAAGTCCCCATTCATATATTCACATATCCAGCATGATATTCCAGTCAACATTCATTTTGTAGGACAATATTTATAGTGCTTGTCACTAAGCAGATTGTTTTTACTTAGTTGGTTCACAGATTCAAACAACTTACGATACATAGGAGACTGATTGGTTTGTACTGAGACACAAAAGATCGTTCTTTGGCATTCTTAAATACTGAGCAGACTGACAAAGTTTTCCCAGCTGATGGGAAGCATTTCTTTAAGCAATGACTGAACAGCTTAGTAAGAATAGGAGCTAGTTCAAATTGCAGCTTTTTAAACACTTTATGATTGAAATATTGTCAGAACCAGTTGTCTTGCAAGACAACTGTTTGGAAACAGATCTTTCTTAGAGCATTTGCAGTAATTCAGGAAATAGTTACCCTTGATCACAAAAGGTGTAATTTAATGCAAAAATATTTTGCAAAATGTTTGGCTTGAAAGTGTAATTCAATTTTTAAAAAATCACCTTTACTTTATTAATAATAATAACTAGCAAAACCCATAGAAATTCCATGGTAGTTTAAAATTTTAAAAAACATACATCAGTAAGAAACATCTTATCACACAATCAA
This sequence comes from Euprymna scolopes, assembly GCF_053919585.1. Lineage (NCBI taxonomy): Eukaryota > Metazoa > Mollusca > Cephalopoda > Sepiida > Sepiolidae > Euprymna > Euprymna scolopes. Next base: position 15,655,394 of record NC_136524.1, on the reverse strand, counting down.
ACAATTACATTGAGATTGAACCATGTACCATTAAAGACTTAACTAAATCATGAAGCTCTGCATTTGTCAGGTTCTGATATCTCTGCTGACAATTGCAACAATTTGATGAACTGTTCTGATCTTATCCTGATCTCGCAACATCATGATCCTGTGGCAGTGTGGTAGCCATCTTCTTTGAACTTCAATAACATAAACATTTGCAAATAGAATTCCAAGTACATGTATGTCTTTAATGTCTTTCAAAAGTTCAACTGAATGTGCATGATACACACGTGATATTAAGTCAGGTCGATTTTTTGTAAGTTCTGATGGTCCCAAGTTGCTTACTATTTAACAACATCTTGGATTACACGTGTATGGAAGGAATAGGTCTGGTTTTCCGGATTTACAGAAAACTGATTTGTACTGATTGCTTTGTAATAATTTCAACATAACCTATAAATAGGTAATAATGTTTTCACTTGAAATGCGTAGGTTTCAAAGATCCCTAATCCACAAAAGCACTATATGATTTTACTTATTTTGGCATGACATTTAAGTAGGTAATAATGTTTTCATCTGAGTGTGTTGGAATTTATACTAATTTCAACATGACATGTAAATAGATAATAATGTTTTCACATGAAATGCATAGGTTTAAAAGATCTATAATCAACAAAACCATCCTATAATTTTATTTATTATGACATAACTCTTTAGTAGGTAATGATGTTTTCACCTGAAATGCGTAGAAATTTTAACTAATTTTAACATAACATATAAGTAGGTAATAAAATTTGAAAAGGAAATTGTTTTAATGATTTTTAACCATAAAGAGTGATTATAAAGGGAGGTAATTTGTTTCACATTATTAATATTTGTGATGATGTGTTTTTATTGTGACACCGGACATGTAAACAAGCATATTAATATATAAAAATATATAATATATATTATTAATATATAAAACACTTGTATATATAAAAGAAAACTTAGCAATACTAATTAGAAATGTATATTACACAATATTAATTTTAATAAATGAGCTTAAAAATAGGCAAAGGAGAAATATTGAGATCTGTTTGAGAAAGTTTGGAAATTAATATATATATATATATATATATATATATTAGTATTTTTAAATGGTCTTGTATCATCAGAATTATGCTTATTTAAGCATAATGGTTAAAATTATTATTAATATGATATTATAATTATATTAATTAATATAATTAAGATAGATGGGAAAGAACATTTGAATATATTCATTTAGTTATAGCTATCACAATTTAGAGAAGGTAGATTTCAAAATATAACAATATAACAATATAACAATATATATATATATATATATATATATATATAAAATAAAAATTACAATTAAATTTACCAAAATAATCCAAGATGGTAAAATTAAAGTATATTATAAATATTAATTCTTTAATATTTATTAAATTATCTCATATATATATATATATATATATATATATATATATATATCAGAGAGGCGGTAGCACTCTCTATATAGGGATGGCCCGTACACGCCTATATACGCCTACAAAACAAAACTATCCAAATCTCAACTAAAATCAACTTATAAGTTTCAAAAAGCACATATTCTTACAGAGAAGCGTCTTACGAATCCAGCGAGTGTCAGAACGTCGGTTAAAATGTCAAAAGAGAGCAAAAAAAAAGGGTACAAAAATGGCCAATTGTTCTCCTTTCTTCTTCTGCTTTCTTTTGAGACGATGTATCTCGGTGTACGAACGGTCTCTGACAACAGTTCAAGCATCAATCGACTGCTCTTTACATGGAGAAGTGCAGTGACCCATCGCTTTTTAGCTAACTCCATAATTAAATAAGATTACGTGTAATAACAAGTTTTAAACACTATATACCCAATGTAGACAGACCACTTCGAACACGGAACTCCTCTCAAAAGGGACAGCTCCAAATAATACACCGGATGCTCACAGACGTTCCAGTTTGCCAGTGGCCTATATTTCTTGGACGTTGAATATTTGAGGTGAACGTTAAGGTTTTTTCTTTAAACAGTAACCCACCAGCATTAATGAAACCACGAAATCTTTATCTCAGTTGATCAAAATTGTTATAAGAGTAACCTATCAGCAAGTACGACGTCAAAAAACAATGTTATAAAAACAAATAATTCTTCAGATTTTGGACTGTAAAATATGTACAAAATGTCAATGCTGTGACCAGGATTCGAACCTAGGTTAGCACGGCCACAACGTGGGGTCCTAACCTCTAGACGATCACGGCTAACACTGACGTCTGTCGCTCTTGACAGAAAGACACATGACTACTGTCAAACTATTGAAAAATAAGGAGGAAACTTGAAATTCTCACGCATGCGCAAAAATACACTATAGCAACCATTGTTAAATGCAGCTGAATCTCTTCGCTCGCTAAGAAAAGTAGATCAGACCAGTTCTTCTAAGAACTCACCAAACGCCAAAGGAAATAAGTTAAATTAACCGCAAAAGAAACTGCAAGAAAGTCATCTTCTAAGAACTCACTGGAAGCTGACCAAAAAGAATCAAAATCCAAGCCCTAGCAACAAAAATAACTAGATATTGTGGCTACTATACACAATCTACTAATAAAAACAAGTTAGTTTTCTAAAATAAACTACAATAAATTAACCAAGTAACCTCACACTGTCACTGATTAGGACTTCATATAAAGATAACAACTACACTATTGGTGTATATACTGTTCCACACTTTAACTATTGGTGACGGGGCAGTATCTCAATTCTACGAGAGTTGTCTTGCTATAAGATAAGTGATATTATAGTAAGATACACATAAGTGTTATATGTTTACATTTAATAAAAAATGCCAAAGTCAGCACGTAGTAAAAAAGCACAGAGAAATATAGACTATGAAAAAAACAAAGTCAAGGTATTATCTGAGCAAAAAGAATACTATCAGAAAAATGCTGAAATAATAAAAATTAAGTATCATGCAAATCCTGAGGCAAAGAAGGCTGCCTCACGTGCTGACTCAAAATCACGGTATAACAGGGATCCCGAGGGAAAAAAGCTGCCTCACGTGCTCTTTATAACAAAGAACCAGAAAAAAAGAAGGCTGCCTCACGTGCTGACTCAAAAGCACGGTATAACAGGGATTCCGAGGGAAAAAAAGCTGCCTCACGTGCTCTTTATAACAAAGAACCAGAAAAAAAGAAGGCTGCCTCACGTGCTGACTCAAAAGCACGGTATAACAGGGATTCCGAGGGAAAAAAAGCTGCCTCACGTGCTCTTTATAACAAAGAACCAGAAAAAAAGAAGGCTGCCTTACGTGCTGACTCAAAAGCACGGTATAACAGGGATCCCAAGGGGAAAAAAGCTGCCTCATGCACAAACTATTATAAATATAAATATCAAAAACTGCCAAATCTTTGCCAAAACGCCAAAGAATGAACCAAGAAAAATTTAATACTGAAGGTATGAACATTTTAGAACTTTATAATACTCTAACTGTTTTATCAGAGAGGCGGTAGCACTCTCTATGTAATATAGAACCGATGGAGGACCAAGAGGCAACTCCTAAGGCCCAAAACCCAAAGACCTAAAACCCAGCAGGAAGCGACCTGCTACTAATGGAGGCGGCAATGAGCCGCCTCCTAAAAAAGACAATACTATCATGAATGTAAGTTTAAAAATAAGACTAAGTAAAAATACTAATTAACAAGAATAAAAAAGCATTGGAAATGCAAAAGGATATAGGGATGGTATGCCAAAAAGTATACAAACAAGATAGCTATGAATTGCTAGGCACATGGAAATAGAATTGCATCCAAAGTATAGCCCTATAGCTTTTTACAACCGTAATGATGGCACGGAATGAAGATTGGAGAAAAGCTATAGGGCTATACTTTGGATGCAATTCTATTTCCATGTGCCTAGCCATTCATAGCTATCTTGTTTGTATACTTTTTGGCATACCATCCCTATATCCTTTTGCATTTCCAATGCTTTTTTATTCTTGTATATATATATATATATATATATATATATATATATATGTATGTGTGTGTGTGTATATATATATATATATATATATATATATTAATATCTGATCAAAAATCAGTTATCCCAAATCTTTTCTTTTTCCTACACAAGAGTTTATTTTCCTGAATCAAGAAATATAGATAAGTAACATGAGTGAGAAACACTCAATAAAGAATTATTCAACAACAAAAAAGATATTTCTGACGAGTTAAAATTTAATACAAACATGTGAAGTAAAAAAATGTTCACTTAAATTTTATACAAAAAAACAAACCAAGAAAAAAAGTTAAAAATTCTTTTGAGTATTCATTTAATTTGCATGAAAATATTTCAGTTAATTTTTATGAAATGTTTTGACTTTGGAAAGTTTGTTTTACATTTTATTTGCACAATTTGAAGTCATTGCCCTTTTCCCACCTGACTCCTATTATCTTTTAAAGCCATAAGTTTTTTATTAAGCAACAATCATGAAATGCATAAATTGTCATAAAACTTGAAAAAATAAAAAAGGTATAACAATCTTACGTTGCTTAGTAGAACTAAAGTATTGAGAAGTATTATCATCTTCAGGAGTTTGTGATGTTATTGGTTGCTGAGTTTTGGGCCTGTTTGGGATATTCTGCCATTTTACTACTTGATTCTCTTGATATACTTCCCGGTTTTGCCGGCGAAGATCACCATAGGATTTGTACAATTGATCTTGCTCTCCAGAAGTGCCTAGGAAATAAATAAAAAAAAAAAAATGAAAAAAAAAACCAAACAAACAAACCTCAAAATAGATAAACATTTATACATCTGTGGGATAACAGATAAAGATATATATCTGTGGGGGTGCCCGGAAAACTTGTTTCCGGAAAACCCGTACCCGGAAAAATCCCCCTTTTTGCTAGGTAGGAAAACTGGTCCCTTATTGAATAAATATCGATTGAAAACACGTTTTATTGTTTTTAAAAGAGACTATGCACCCCCATAATATTTTTAAAAATTATTTTTAACTCTTGTCTTGCTTAAAAACAATAAACTTGATCACGGAGTCAAGATACGAAAGACGAAACCAAATATTTATTTAAAAAAAAATATACTCTAGTTTTAACACTTTTTGTGTCATTACGAAACAAAAATAAAGAAAGAAAACACGTATTATCAAAGAAAGCAATTATTTTATTTAGAAGAATTAATTCAGTTTAAATAATTCTTGTGTTATTACAAAACAAAAAAGAAAACACGGTCTTTGGTACCGCGCTGAATGTTATTATTTCGAAAGCCATTCTTAACATGGGGAGGGGAGGGTATCGTTTAAAAGTCATTTCGGGGGCACTTGTTCTTGTTCAGTACTTAAAAATATAAAAAATTTATTTTTTGGGGGAGGTAGGGAGGCTCGTTTTAAAACTATATCTACCTCAGTACTTTTTTTAATTTTCGGACATTTTTTTTGTTAAAAATTATTTATTAAGTAATGTCGAATGCTCACGAAAACTTAGAAAAATCAAATTCATTTTTTTAAAACAATAAACATGTAAAAATATTTTATTTAAATATTATGGGATGTGCATTATTACCTAAAAATGTACAAATTTATTTTCTTTTGAAGGGGGGGGGCTCGTTTTAAAACTATATCTAACTTAATATTTTCTTTAATTTTCTAATTTTGAGCAGGTATCCTCCTAAGACGTGATCCTCTTATGTCGGACATTTTTTATTTATAAGTAACACCCGACAATACTTTTTTTTTAAAAACTAAATAAACTCTTTAAAATAAGTTGAAAGACCACAAACTTTCAAAGCTAGGTAGAAAACGAAATCTTAGTAAAATTAATTTAATTTTTTAAAACAACAGTAAACAAGTAAAAGTATTAAAAAAAAAATATTATGGGATGTGTATGCTCTTTTAAAGACAATATCTTCTTCACAACGGTCATAAAGTGTGTTTTTAATCGATATTTATTCAATAAGGGACCAGTTTTCCTACCTAGAAAAAGGGGACGAGTTTTCCAGGGTCGAGTTTTCCTAAATTCATCTGTGGGATAACAGATAAAGAACTAAAAAAAATTTCGGTTCGATGCAACACTCTTGCGACAGCTGAAAGTTCAATCTTCATTGTGGCTGATACTCTAAATACAATTGCAATTTACATAAAACTTCTGCTCAATCATGGATGACAACATGCTACCCCATGGATTAAATAAAGAGATCTACTTGAAACTCTGTACAGATTCTAGAGTTTAGCAGAAAGATTTCCTTATCTTATATAAGATATACACCTGAAGGTTTCAGGTTACATTGGTCGAAATGTTGTGAGATTAACACTCAAGATAAGAACAGTAATGGAATTCTCATCTAAAAATTCCAAAAACATAATAAAAACAAGATGAAAATCTCATAATGTGTTTATCACAATCTTGACTAGCATAGCATTAAGTTTGTCAAATTGCTTTTTTTACACAAAATAAATTTTTGAAATAAAACTAATTTAAAAATAGTTTCAGCATGTTAAAAATATACCAGTCGATAGATAATTTAATTTTACTGCATTTGCTATGGACATTTAAAATTTTTTTTCTACACTAATAACTTACTTTCCTCATTGTTCTAATTTTCATGCTATGTTAAGAGCGCTCAGGAAAAAGGGCATATTTGAATAAATGTAAAAATAACTATTTTGCACTTATTTTAAATTTACAAACATAGGATGAGGTGGAAAGGGCTTAGCTCTATTTAAAACTATAGGGAATTTTAAGGCCCTCCTCCACAATAAAATACGTAAAAATATCGATTTCATTTGCTTAAAAACAGAATAAAATAAAAACACATTCTAACATGTAGGGGGTATAATGTCATATTAAAACGAGAGGTTAGAGCTCCCTGCTCCCAATATCTTAGAAAAGTTGATTTAATTTATTTAAAAACAGCAGAGTAAATACTTACTTAATACTGAATTTAAAATATTGAGAGAAGGGACTTAGCCTCCTGTTTTAAATTATAGAGAAGGGAGCCTAATCCCCACCTAATGTTTCATTACCAAATTGTGTTTGCTATATTTTTACATTTATTCAAATATGCCCTTTTTCCTGAGTATTCTTAGCAAGTTGAAAAACAACATGAAAATTAGAACAATGAGGAAAATAAGTTATTAGTGTAGAAACATGTTTGATTAACAGATAAATCAAGTAGAAATATGGTTAAAAAATAACCCCTAAAAAATGTTATTTAGAGCTTATATAATCAGTTCTGGAATCAACTTTTGGAAAAACAAAAAACAAACCTAAAACTCAGCCAAAAATTGTGGATTTTTTACATGAATCAAATGACTTGAAAAGTTTTAAATGATGCATTCCAGATGATACTCCTTAAGTTCTTTTTTTTTTTTAAATTGGAAAAACGTGCATTCTAAATTGTAAGGATAAAGCTTACATCAAAATTAGATGAGAAAATAATCGGTAAATCTGAAGAAAGTCTAAATATTTTCAGATTTGATGATGCATATGATTATTCTCTAAGAGAGAAGGAAAAAAAGCAAAAGTTAGACTCCATCTTTAAACAAATCATTGAAAAGAAAGAAGGTGAACTGGAAAAAAAATCACTTTACGACTACTGATATAAAATTAATAAGCCACAGAATTCTGAATGTATTTAGGCTCATCAATAAACTGTTGAAATTAGGTAAAAATGGCACAAGTTGATAAATAATTTAAATGATTTAATAAACGAACATAGAGATTGCAATTTTTTTATATGAGAATTTTGGATGCTCCCCTTTATTGTCTTCAATGAGTGAAAAGGGAATCCTTCTAGACCTAGGCAATTTTTATGCATCAAATATTAAATCTTTAATTTACAGAACTTTTAATAAACAAACAAAACACTGCAGAGATCAGTTTACAAAGACTTTCATTTTTTTTTCTGTAAGCAAAAATATAAACAAACAAAATTAAATATAATTGAATTAAAACAAAAATAAATATTTTGAGATAAGAAAAATTAATTAAAAATTTCATTTTTTATTCATTTACTCAATTTAAACAATATTCTAGTAAATTTAAAGGTTACAGTTTTTACTTGATTAAATAATTTGAAATAAAAAAATAATGTTACCACACTAAAATAATGACATTATTTAGAAACCATTTTTAACATGGGAGAGGTGTTTTTTTTTTCTAAGTATTCTTCACTAGCAATTTAACAAAGATATTGTAAAAATTGAATTTAACTTGAAAATACTATGAAAAATATTGTAGTAAAATGGTTCTCACTTTTGTTATTTCGAATTATTTAATTAATTAAAAAAGGTTTATGAGAACCTTCAAATTTGTTAGAATAAAATTTAAATGTAGTGATCAAAGAAAAAATGGAAAACTGGTCCATTATTGAATAAATATCTATCGAAAACACATTTTATGACCGTTATTGAAAGAAGTATTGTTTTTAAAGGAAACACACACTCCATAATATTAAAACAAATATATTTTTACTTGTGAAATGCGGTTTTAAAAGAATAAAATTGACTTTTTGTAAGTGTTCGCTTTTTACCTAGTTTTGTAAGTTTATAGTGGTTCAATTTATTCCAAAGTGTTTATTTAGTTAAAAACACAAGTCGTGTTGAGTCTTACTTTAGAATAAAAAAAAAATGTCCGATATGTGAGAATCATATTTTGGAAGTCTCAATAATCGCTCAAAAATAGAAAATTAAAGAAAATACTGAGGTGGATATAATTAAAAAAAAAAAAGAAGCCTCCTCCTCTTTTCCAAAAAACAATAAATTTTAATATTCTATAAATATACTTTAGGGAGGGAGGGGGGGAACTTTTTACAAACAAAAACAAAACAATAAACAACAAAAAACTGCAATTAAAAAAAGATTCTTGAAAAACAGGAGTTTTTTTTTTTTTACAATGAGTTTGTGCATTTAGTATTAATAAAAAAATTCATTGAATTAAAAAACAAAAACAAACCAAAACCTACCAGAAAATTTCAGAGAAAAATCGAACCCTCTTCCTGCTGTTATTTTTTTTGTTAATTATTTTTTTAATACTCCAAAAAATATTGTCATAAATAAGAAAATGGCCCCAGCGTCTGCATACTGCAGAAGTGTCAGAAAATGCAATGCCTAAACATTAGAAATATAAAAATTGTAATTAACTGTGAAAAAAAAAGTGAAATATTTTTTGGCGGGAGAGAGGATGTGTACTGAAAGGTACCCAGAAAACTTGTCCATTTTTGCTAGGTAGGAATTATTGATTAAATATCGATTGAAAACACATTTTATGACCGTTTTCGAAGGAGATATTGTTTTTAAAGGCGACTATGCAGCCCCATAATATTTAAAAAAATTATTTTTACTTGTTTACACTTGTTAAAATAAAAATAAACTTGATCATGGAGTCAGAGTCAAGATGCTAAAAACAAAACCATATATTTAAAAAATACTTTAGTTTTAACACTTGTGTATAATCAAAGAAAGCAAATATTTTATTCAGAAGAATTAATTTAGTTTAAGAAATTCTTGTGTTATTATGAAACAAAAAAGACACTTCTTGTATTATCAAATATTAAATTATTATATAAAATAATTTATTAAATCAAACTAAATCAAGTATTTTGAATAAAATATTGGTTTTATTATTTGATAAGAAATTTTTTTGTTTAAAAGTCACTTGGGGGGGGCATTTAGTCAGATAACATGGCAAATAAGAAAGAAACAAGATTTTTTTTTTTCCATATAGAAAACTATTTGAAAACCAAAACATTTATTGTATAAAAATGTATTAATTGTAAAAACATTTATTTAAAAGTCTGTGTAAGAAAATATAATTTTAATAAAACAATTTTGTAATGAAAGCAACACTGAATTTTTATAAAGTAAAATAGCTTCTTTTTTTCAAACATAATTTAAATGAAACATTTTTTTTGAATTAAAGCAACTTTGAAGGGTCAACACCAAATTAATAATTTAAATGTTTTTTGATCGAGAAGCGCCACCCAGTGACAGTTTAGTGAAATGCACAAAGATGGCTGCCGTCCGCATACTGCAGAAGTGCTTTTGGTGCTTGTGTACAATTGGGCCTATAAAAAATTTTTTTTTCAAGAAAAATCTTTATGATGTATGTACCTGTCACTGCACAAAGATGTCATATTCAAAAAAGCATGTAAATCAATCAAGTAGTTTTTTTTTAATTTAAGAAAATCAAATATTATGACACATTTTATCGGACAAAAACTTGATGCCATCTTTATTTTGAATGATACGCTGCTAGTGACACCTCTTGGGAATCAATAAGGGCAGACAATTGACTTTTTACCCTCTAGAAAAAAGCCTTTAAAAGTAACACATTTATAGCTTTTTGAGGACGCTGAAAACGAAAATAACATTTATACAATTCCAGTAAATGAGTAGTTTCCAAGATATGAAGAAATGTTATTACAGAAAAGTGATCCCCCAAAAAGCTATAAATTTGTTAATTTTAAAGGCTTTTTTCTAGAGGGTGGAAAGTCGATTGTCTGCCCTTGTTGACCTACATTCCTGTGATCCCCAAGAGGTTTCACTAGCAGCATATGAGGGGCGTGCAATAAGTAATATCCCTGACCCACTTCCAGTTGTCTGATCTAGCTGAAACTTTGCATGTGCAATGATTTATATCTCTACGGGTTATGTGGCAAATTACAGCTCTAAACTAATTGTGGTTTCTGTTTTACAGGTGTTTGAACTGAGTCAGGTGTGAAATGGAGCCTGTTGAATGTCAAGCAGTGATCCAGTTTTTGTATTTGAAAGGATGCACACCACAGGAGACTTTTGATAAAATGAAAGAAACTTATGGTGATAATGCCCCATCATATGACTTGTAAAACGCTGGCATCGTGAATTCAAACACGGCCGGAAGTCTGTGGAAACAGCTCTTAGACCTGGTCACCCCCCCCCTCCTGCCATTGATGAGGCATCTGTCCGTCAAGTTGAGGCTGCCATTTTGGAAGATCGGCGCATTACTATTCCCCAAATAGCCCAAGATGTCAAGATTAGTACAAAGTCTGTGGAAACTATCATTCATGACCATTTGCATATGCATAAGGTGTCTGCCAGATGGATTCCCAGGTTGCTCACACCATTCCAGAAGCGAGAACATGTTGAGTGCTCGAGGATAAATTTGGAGATGTGCCAAGAAGATGAGTCAAAGTTTTTCAAAAGACTGATTACACAGGATGAAACCTAAGTCCATCACTATCATCCAGAGACCAAAGCCCAGTCAATGCAGTCGAAGCACTTGGACTCACCACCTCCAAAGGCAAGGTCATGCTCACAGTCTTCTGGGACCAGGACGGAGTAGTGATAACAGATTTCCTGGCAAAGGGTACCACAATTACAAGAGCCTATTATGCTTCACTTTTGAGGAAATTAAGGGAAGCTATCAAAATCAAGATGCAGGGCAAGATCAGCAAAGGTACCCTCCTCCTGCAGGATAACGCTCCAGCCCACAACTCGCATGTCGCCAGATCAGAAGCACGGGCATGTGGTTATGAAATCCTACCTCATCCTCCCTACTCTCCTGACTTTGCACCCTTTGACTTTCACCTCTTCCCAGCCATGAAGTTGTTTTTGAAAGGAAAGCGTTTCCCTTGATTTCTGAAGTTACGTTGTGGTTGCATGACTAACCTGGGGTGTTCTACAAAAACTGTCTCCAGAGCTGCATCAAACAATGCAAGAAATGCATAACTCTGTGTGGTTCCTATGTAGAGAAAGACTAATAATTGTGCCAAGTTTCGTTGCTCTACTTCTATGGGAAGTGGGTTAGGGGCATTACTTATTGCATGCCCCTCGTATCATTCAAAATAAAGACGGCGTCAATTTTTACTCTGATAAAATGTGTGATAATATTTGATTTTCTTAAATATAAAAAAACTACTTGATCGATTTACATGATTTTTTTTCTTTGTGCGGTGACAGGTACATACATCATAAACATTTTTTTTTTAAAGATTTTACTTGAAAAAAAAAAAATTTTTATTGGCCCAATTGCAGACAAATACCATACTTTTTGTTGTTTTGTGAACACAAAAAAATGTTAAAACTAAATTAATTTTTTTAATAAAATATTTGTTTTATTATTTGATAATACAAGAAGTGTTTTCTTTTCTTTTTTTTGTTTTGTAATAACACAAGAATTGTTAAAAACTAAAGTAATTTTTAAAAATAAATATATGGTTTCGTTTTTCGTGTTTTCCATTCGGTTTTGTTACATAATGAGCTGTAGCCACTTCTGTCCAGTAGCTTGATTTTTTTCCAAGCAGTGATCATGGATATTACTTAAAAATATACAAATTTATTTTCTTTTGAAGGAGGATGGGCTCGTTTTAAAAAACTATATCTAACTCAGTATTTTCTTTAATTTTCTATTTTTGAGCGATTATCAAGACTCTCATATCGGACATTTTTTGTTCAAAAATAACACTCGACATTACTTGTTTTTTTTTTGTTTTATTTTTAAACTAAATAAACTCTTTAAAATAAGTTGAACCACTAAACACTTACAAAGCTAGGTAGAAAATAAACACTTACAAAAATCAATTTTATTCTTTTAAAAACAATTAAAATATTTTTAAAAAAATATTATGGGATGTGTATTCTCTTAAAAACAATATCTCCTTCAAGAACAGCCATAAAATGTTTTCGATTGATATTTATTCAGTGCCCGGAATACTCGTCCCGGGAAAACTTGTCTCCGGAAAACTCGACCCCTTTTGCTAGGTAGGAAAACTGGTCCCTTATTAAACTTTATTATTTTCTTTTTAAAACCAAATCTCCCTCAGTAATTTCTTTAATTTTCTATTTTTTAGCGATTATCAAGACCTCTAAGATGTGATATACCCTCATGTCGGACATTATTTCTCGTTCTCACGTAACACTCAACATGTTTTTTGTTTGTTTTCTGTGTTTTTTTTCTTTACCGAATAAACGATTCCAAATAAATTAAACAACAAACAACATAGTCGGCGAAGTAGAAAAATCGATTTTACCCTTTTATAAACAACAGTAAATAAGTAAATTCTTTTTATATTAATATAAAAAAAATATGCGGTCTCGTTTATGAACATAATAAACGCTTTAAAATAAGTGAAACCACTAAGAACTTAGCCAGTTAGGTAGAAAACGGACACTTAGAAAATCGATTTTATTTAAAAAAAAAACATTAAACAAGTAAAAATATTTTTTAAAAATATTATTGGGGGGGGGGCTATAGTCTATTTTAAAAAACAATATCTCCTTCAAGAACGATCATAAAATGTGTTTTCAATCGATATTTGTTCAATAAGGGACCAGTTTTCCTACCTAGCGAAAGGGGACGAGTTTTCCAGGGTCGAGTTTTCCGGGTACAAGTTTTCCAGAGACGAGTTTTCCTAAATTCATTTATTCAATAATTTCCTACCTAGCAAAAATGGACGAGTTTTCCTAAATTCATTTATTCAATAATTTCCTACCTAGCAAAAATGGACGAGTTTTCCTAAATTCATTTATTCAATAATTTCCTACCTAGCAAAAATGGATGAGTTTTCCGAGTATGAGTTTTCCTAAGTTCGTATTAAAAATCTATTGTATAGTCATTTTTATTTTTACTTCAAAATTGTTATATCATTAACAAAAAAAAATCAATCAAGAAATTTATCAATTTTATAGAAAACATTACTTCTGTTATACAAGAATCTTGTTAATTTCATTTTATTTTTGGTGTTGTTGTTTGTTTGTTTTTGAGGGAGATATTGTTTTTAAAAAGCTCTCTGCCTAAATTATATTAAAAAAACATTAAAATTTATTTTCTTTTGGAGGGGGAGGGCTCTTATTAAAAGTAAAGCTACTTCAGTATTTTCTTTAATTTACTATTTTTGAGTGATTATCGAGATTCCCAACATGTGATCCTCTCAGATTGGACATTTTTGGTTCTAAAGTAACACTTATCACTACTTGTTTTTTTTTCAACTGAATAAACGCTTTAAAATAAGTTAAACCACTAAATATTTACGAAGGTAGGTAGAAAACGAGGTAATATCCAAGATCAGTGCTCAGAAAAAATTAATTTATCGGATTAAAATATTTGTTTTATTATTTGATAAAACAAGAAGTGTTTTTGTTGTTGTTGCTTTGTAATAACACAAAAGTGTTAAAACTAAAGTATTTTTTTAAATAAATATATGGTTTTGTTTTTCATGTCTTGACTGTAACTCCATTCTGTTCGGTTGCATTACATAATCAACTGTATCTACCTCCAGCAGCTTGATTTTTTCCGAGCAATGATCTTGGGCATTACTAAAAGCAAACACTTATAAAAATCATTTTTAAAACAGGAGTAAACAAGCAAAAATATTGAAAAAAAAAATGGGGGGGGGGAGTTACCTTTAAAAACAGTGTCTCCTTCAATAACGGTCACAAAATGTGTTTTCAATTGATATTTATTCAATAATGGACCAGTTTTCCTGCCTAGGAAAAAATGGACCAGCTTTCCATGAACAAGTTTTCCAGGCCCAGGCAATCAGCGATTAAAACACTGAATTACAATAAAAATTTCAATTCTTTATAAATTAAATTAGAATTTTATTTTATGACGAGAATAGAATTTAACAATAAAAATCAATTTTAAATCAATTTTATTAAAAACTGTATGTATTGCTTTGTTTTGCTTTTTTAAATTATGCTGTCTGCTTGAAAGTTGATTTTAATTATAATATTAAATTCTTAATTCCTTTCAAAATTTAAATAGTCACAAAGTAATTGATTTTTTTGTTTCAACTACTTATAAAATAATAAATACATTAGGGTGGATTTAATCTTGTAATAGAATATTAATTTATTACCTTTTTTGGGATTAAAAATATATTTGGTATTGGGATTATTAATCAGAATCCAAAAAATTGGAATTTTATGGATATCGGAATTGGAAAACTTTATGGCTGTATTTCAATGGAAAAAAAAAAATTCTTTTCTTTTTTTTTTTTTGTTTTTGTTTTAAACTGAATTTTCCATTACTTATTAAATATTCAAGTTTTACTAAATATGTACAACTAAACATTAGGCACGACCAATGTGTGACTAATTGTCACTGCTTTAAAGCAACTTCAACACTGGCGAATGACAGGGTCCGTCAGTGCAAAATATCATAAAACAATCTTGTAATAAACAAAACGAATTTACTCAGAAGTTTTAAGAGGTTATTTTTGGCAAATATCTTTTAAAGATATTTACTAAAAACTCTGAATTTTTATTAAATTCTCCTTCTTACACAGGCGACCTACTGAGTCTGTCTGCACAAAAAATCTTGTGTTATTACAATAAACAACAAAACGAATTTACTCACAATCAACAGATTTTGGCAAATTAAATTTTACAAGTGACTTTTTTCTTGAAAATTTTTATTTTGTAACAATAACAATGTAACACTAGAAAATTTTTGTAAAAAGTAGAAGAAATTCTTAAAGACTGAGGCAATGTTTCCAATTCCATGTGCCTTTTTTTGAGGGAACTAGTTTTAGCCACATTTAAAACATTAGTGTCTAACTGCCCTCTGGGGAGGCAAGTAAATAACTATTATTTTTTTTAATTATTTATTTTTTAATAATATTATATAAAATTCCGTTTTATTTATAACGCGACTCTGGTTCATTTCTCAAAAAAAAAAAAAAAAAGCATTTTTTAAAGTTTTCTCAAATATTTTTTTTAAAGTTATTATTATCAATAACTGCTTATTCTTTGTTTGTTTTGTTTTTTTAAATGAAACTTCAAACTGCCAAAGTTGCTTTGACTAATAAAACCCTTATGGTTGAGACAATTATTTTTTTTCAAATACAGTGTGCCAAATAATTGTCTCCGTCTTTAAGGATTTAATTATACGTACATAAATCATGTATCAATTTTAGTCATACATAATTAGTATAACAAAGGGATGACTAATCTAAAAGATAAACTTGTTTATTTTTTTTATAAAAATTTTTAATGGGAGAATAAGAAAAAGTGAGACACAGAATTGGAAGAAATAATTGTCTCAATCTTTAAGGATTTCATTATATAAATACTTATATATCTATTTATTTTCTACCTTAAGAGAGAATATTTGAGAAAATAATTTTTTTGTAAATTTTTTTTATGTGAATCTAAGAAAAATATTTGCCAAAAAATAACCTCTTGACTGAAACCTCTGAGTAAATTTATTTTATTGTTTATTTTGATAATATTTTATATTTTATTTTAATAATATTACAACAGATTTTTATGATATTTTGCGCTGACAAACTCAGTAGTTCGTTCGTATCAAAGTTGCTTTTATAGCAAATCAGCAAGAGGAGCAAATGATATGGATTTTGGAAAACTCGTCCACGGAAGACTCAACCATTTTTGCTGGGTAGGAAAATTGGTGTTTAAAATAATATCTAGGATTTGGGAACGCGGGTCGCCTCTAGATTTATTTACGTTGACTTTTATGAGATTCACGCTATTTCGCTCTGTCCCCTGTTTGTCCTGCTTTTTAGTATAAATAAAGTGAAACTAAATTCAAACGGTTTGTGTTCTCGGCATCGCACCTGGAAACGTCCAGAAGCAATCAGCTTTGATCAATGTGCTTTTCAATCTGGACAATGGGGAGCTGGTTTCAACATCTTGAGGAAAAAACCAGTCAAAGTTTGGTAAACAAACCGCTACTTCTATTTGAGCTCATTAATGAGGTCAAATAGAAGCAGCAGAGTTAACTTTTATTGGCCAAGTGTCAATTCTGTTTTTAAATAAATTCAAACATATTTCCGTTGTATGTCGCGGTGGCCCACTGGTTAACATCGCACGTTTTTTTTTCACACTTTAATTTCCAACTTTGCCTCAAGGGTTCGGGTTCGATCCTCATACTTACCTACCAAAACTTTTTAAAAAAATTTTACCCCCCGCCCCCCCGAGTTTTGATTTACCCAAAACCACACACACCTCCAAACACCCAGGCAACGCCGGATACCACCTGCTAGTTATATCTAAAAAAAAAAAAAAATTAATGTAGTCATATAGATTTTTGTAAACCATAAACAAAAATACCAAATTTATTTTGGTAGCTCAATTAGTTATGATCGTTCAAAGTTTGTTGGAAAGTTGAAAATTTGCTATCATGGTCCAGAAGCCAAATTTCATAGTATATAACTAAAAATGTAAACTACTAACAAGTGAAAAATCCTTATAAAATGTAATGTTATCTTGTGGTAAATGAAAATTAATACTAATGAAAGCAATAATTATTAGTTGAAACCAACCTAAACACTAGGCAAAATCCCACTATCAACGGGAAAAAAGTGCAAATATGACACGGAAATGCAACTTTGACTGTTCATATCAATTTCATTTCAATAGCTAATGTATTGAATCTTCTTAGTATGATTCAATACACATTAGAATAGAGAAGTAATCAACCATCTCAGCAAAAATAATCTTCTTAGTGACACACAGTATGGTTTCCGTTCTGCTAGATCTACAGCAGATGTGCTTACAGTTATATCTCATAGGATTAGTGAATCTCTCGACAGAGGTAACCTTTCTAGGGCAATTGCTCTTAACATATCTAAGGCCTTTGATAGGATATGTCATAAAGGTTTACTTCATAAGATCTCCAGCTATGGTATAGCTGGAAATGTCTTCTCAATTATTAAATCATTCCTCTCTGATAGGTTTATAAGAGTAGTAGTTGATGGGCAAAAATCAGAAGCTCACAGTATTAATGCTGGAGTCCCTCTCTTTTCCTGATCTACATTAATGATCTTCCAAATCACATCCTTACATCATTTGTAGACATTTTTGCTGATGACACTACTATCTATGGTAGCACATCTAAGACAGTAAACGACTAAGTTCTCTCTAATTCTCTCTCCTTTGATCTTGATCACGTTGTACAATGGGGAAAGGAGTGGCTGGTTACTTTTAATGCATCTAAAAACCAGGTTTGTCAGGAATTTGTTTATGTTGGACTTGAAGACATCCAAGTTGTAGTCAGGTGGGAAAAAGGCAAACGGAAGAGAGTTCCACAGTCATGCACTTCTGAGAAAGAAGCTCCGCTCATGGAATCTACGTTTGGATTTAGGCACAGATAAAGAGTGGGGAAAATTATTGACAGTAGTTTCAGCCAGACGGGTGTTTCTCGTGAAAGATTGGCGAGGGGAGGGGGTGAGAGATTGGAGCTCAGACGAGCACTTGCCATGGAAATAACGATAAAACAAAGACAGGCTCGCAACGTCTCTTCTGTGGGAGAGAGGCTGCAGGGAAGAGAAAAGGGCATCCCCACCAAACCACAAAGTCTATTTTGTACTCTGTCAAGGCAGGATACGCTGTTTTTAGCACCTCCTGCCCAGATGTGGCAGCAGTACTTCATCCCTGGACGTACTTGGCTTTTATACAGATAGAGAATTGCATCAGTAGTGAGATATCTTCTGGAGCGGTAGAAGGATCCCACCATTTTCCCAGCGTCCTTGGCAACAGACCTGATGTACGTATTCCATTTCAGATCAGGAGTAAAGGTCAAACCCAGAAGCTTGTCAAAACATGGAGCCTCCCCAAGACGAGAGCCATCCATTTCAATTGATGCCAGATGAGGATCAGAGCATTGATGATGTAAAGATAGAAGCTTGGTTTTGGATGCATTAAAAATAACCAGCCACTTCTTCCCCCACTGTACCACGCGCTCAAGATCAGAGGAGAGAGAATTAGAGAGAACTTTGTCATTTACGGCCTTTGATGTGTTGCCATAGATGGTTGTGAAGAATTTAGGAAAACTCGTCCCGGGAAAACTCGTCTCAGGAAAACTCGTCCCCTTTCGCTAAGTAGGAAAACTGGTCCCGTATTGAATAAATATCGATTGAAAACACATTTTATGATCGTTCTTGAAGGAGATATTGTTTTCAATCTAATGTTTTTTTTAAAATATTTTTACTTGTTTAATGTTTTTTTTTTTTTTTATATAAAATCGATTTTCGAAGTGTCCGTTTTCTAAGTTCTTAGTGGTTTAACTTATTTTAAACCGTTTATTATGTTCATACAAAGTTAATTACAAATTTTTTTTGTTCTTATTTTTTTGGAGTCATAAAAACAATAATAAAAAACAAAACCCAAAAATTAAAAAGAGCGATTCGATTCTTCGTTACGCTTTTGGTTTTGTTTTTTAATTATGATAGTTTTTTGTTGTTATGTTTTTGTTTTCTGTCATACCAAATGCACTCATGCGTTATTTAAAATTATGATTTTATCAATTATCAACATTTATTGTCGTCCTGTCAAATTTTGCAAAAATTAACTAATAAATTAAAAGCGAAATATTATTTTGGCGCGAGAGATGCCATGTGCTAACCTCTCGTTAACTCATTTTTAATTTTTTTAATTTTTACTTCAAAATTCTAAAATCAATCATTAAGAGAGAAAGTAATCACTAAATAAATTTATTCATCAAAATTATTTTATCAAGAATCTTTTTAATTTCATTTTTTGTTGGTTGCTTTTCAAAGGGAGATATAGGTTTTATCCCCCCCTCTCTAAATTATATTTTAAAAAATATTAAAATTTATTATTTTCTTTTTAAAACCAAATCTCCCTCAGTAATTTCTTTAATTTTCTATTTTTTAGCGATTATCAAGCCCCCCTAAGATGTGATATACCGGGCCTTATTTTTGTGGGTTGAACATCCGCCGTAGCACTCGACATGTTTTTTGTTTGTTTTCTGTTTTTTTTTTCTTTATCAAATAAACGATTCCAAATAAATTAAATAAACAACATAGTCGGCGAGGTAGAAAAATCGATTTTATCCTTTTATGAACAACAGTATATAAGTAAATTCTTTTTATATTAATATAAAAAAAATATGCGGTCTCGTTTATGAACATAATAAACGCTTTTATTAAAAACACAAAAAAAACATTAAACAAGTAAAAGTATTTTTAAAAAAATATTATGGGGGGGTATAGTTTATTTTAAAAAACAATATCTCCTTCAAGAACGATCATAAAATGTGTTTTCAATCGATATTTATTCAATACGGGACCAGTTTTCCTACCTAGCGAAAGGGGACGAGTTTTCCCGAGAGGAGTTTTCCGGAGACAAGTTTTCCCGAGACGAGTTTTCCCGGAACGAGTTTTCCGGGCAGCTGTGTCATCAGCATAGATGTCAACGAATGATTTAAGTATGTGTTTTGGGAGATCATTGATGTAGATCAGGAAGACAGTTGGGCCCAGGATGGACCCCAGAGGGACTCCAGCATTAATATTGTGAGCCTCTGATTTCTGCCCATCAACCACTACTCTTATACAGTGGTTGCTGGAAGTCCTGAAAGCAGCTTTAGTCTCAGTACATCTATTACGTTGGTAGCTATGGAAAAAGTGATTTCTGTGCGCAATGGCAGCAGCACATTCTGGGGAGAACCATGGCTGGCTGTTAGGTTTTTGTTGGAATTTTTTGGATGGTATGAATCGGTCTATGCCTACAATTAACCATTCGGTCAGATCTGATACTATAGAGGACACATCCTTTTTAAACATGGAATGCAGAGGTAGATCAGATATGAATGTATGGAAGCTATCCCAGTCAGCCATAGAGGTGGTGAGGTACGTCTGAAGACTTATTACATTTCATTTTTATCTTAACTGCTACAACAGAGTGGTCGTAGGATCCCAGAGGAGATAGAACGGAACATGAACATAGCTCAGGGGAAGTTGTGAGGAAAAGGTCTAGAAGGCTTGCATATTGACCGGTAGTATCGGGCACACGGGTGGGTTCATGAACAATCTGAGTGAGGTCATAGGCAGTGGCAAAATCATGACAGAACCTCCCCTCGTCATCGGTCTTATTTGAGTGGGTCAGCCATTCCACATTATGGATATTGAAGTCACCGCAAATGTGAATGTTAGCCGAAGGATGAGCAGACAGGATGTGGTCAATTTTCTCAGATATGCTCTTAAAGATAGTTACCCCACTGTTGTTGGGGTGATAGAGGGTAAATATAAATGCAGTGGTGTAAGCTAGTGCAACCCGGAAGCACATATTAGGTAAATTAGGGTCTTCTCTGGAGATATCCCGACCACATGGAAAGCCATCTTTGATGTAGGCACATATTCCATGCCCATGGCGATCTTGGGGGTCAGATTTAGATGTTAAGTTAGAGTATCCTTTAATTATGAATTCGTCTAGAGAGGTGGTTGGCCCTATCCCAGTTTCACTTAGGAAGAATATGTCTGGCTTTGTCTCCTGTAATTGTGTTTCAACCTCTGGAAGGTTGGAACGTAAACCCCTGATGTTGGAGAAGGAGACATGGTAGTAGGGGTCTACGTTGGAGGATGGGGTTCTAGGTTTATTCATGTTTTCTTTTTGAGATTTGTTTTGATGAGGTTTTGGGATTTGTGGAGCAGATCGATAGACTTGGTTGGAGCAGGGCAGAAAGGAAAAGTGAGAGAGAAAAAGACAAGAAATTTTTTTTTTGTAGCCCATGATAAGGTAAAGCCGTAACAATTACCCATGAGTATGGCATCGAGAGGTCCTACCAGAAACTACTGTATGGTCTAGAATCCATTCACCAAATGGCAATACAGCAGCCCCTGTACTTTGCACCTGCTGATAGGACAGTCTCCTTAGTGGTTAATCCAAGGTTCAGGTCCCTGACTATCAGGCGGGTAACGTCAGCCCAGATGAAATGTTTACCTCCAGTACCCTTACTAGTGACATGACAACAAGGATAGACATAGAAACAGAAATTTTCCAACATCTCAGGCTACTTTTTACAAAGTAATACCGACCTGGAAAGCAGCTTTTTCTTAACCCTTTGTCAGAAAAATCACTCATTGGAAATGAGGACTGAAGGACAAAAGAGGAGAAGCGAGAGTTACTGGAGCTGCCGATAAACCATGCACATGCATTATCTACTCTCCATTAAAAAAAAAAAGGTGAGGACTTATTAATATCTACTTAGTATAAGTCTGTTGCCCCATTCCCAGCTTAGGGTAGTACTTGAAGATAGTCTC
The DNA here is from genome assembly GCF_053919585.1 of Euprymna scolopes. Taxonomy (NCBI): domain Eukaryota; kingdom Metazoa; phylum Mollusca; class Cephalopoda; order Sepiida; family Sepiolidae; genus Euprymna; species Euprymna scolopes. The sequence continues at coordinate 15,633,379 of NC_136524.1, read as the reverse complement.
CCCTCCCATGTTAATGGATACTTTTTGCCTCAAGCTAGAATGTTCAACCGTTCCAGCTCCACCCCATAATAAATATGCTATAATGGAACTTTTATCAAATTGGAAAGTCTGGTTATTTTTAACTCATTTAAAAATCTGGTTAAGAAGTAATACCTTTAGGGTTACGTATTAACTTTAGACTAGCTAGAAGTAATGCATACTTTAGAAGAAAAAAAAAAAAAGCTGCGTGTTTTTGAGTTCAGATAATATGCAAATATAATTTGGGAAATGTTCAATTTCATGGGAAACTTTTTTTTTGCTCTCATTTTAAATATAAGAAAAAAGTATTGGTTAATAATAATATATTTGACAAAAAAGATTTAGGAAAAAGATAAAAAGAAAAGACAAATATTCAGGATTAAAGTCAAACCTGGAATAAGGAAAAAAAAAAATTTATTTCTAACTTCGGTCATAGTTTAAAATACTGATTTCTCCCTCGGATTTTAACAACAAGTGCACAAAAAAAAAATAAAAATAAAAAATGAAATAAAATTGCGTCTATTTTCGGCGATAAACTGTAGAAGTACCGTCTCGGGAATTATTAAATAAACAAAAAAAATAATTTTTACAGTGAAATTAATTTTTTCATTTATGCGCCACGTGCACATAACTTAATTATATTTTCAGTTATTATTTTTTAAGTAATGTACAGTGTAATTAAAAAATAATTTAACAAAATCTTCAAATTTATCAAAAACGCCCAATAGAACATAAACAAAAAAAATGCACATTTTTACATGAAATTAATTTTTTTATTTACACATGACTTGTTGCACATAACTCAAAACTTAGCTATATTCTGTTAAATTTTTTTTTAAGTAATATAACTATACAGTCTAATAATAAAAAAATAATTTAACAAAATGTTAGATATATCAAAAACGCCCGACAGAACATAAGAGAAATAAGTAAACAAAAAAATGAGGCACATTTTTTAAATGAAAAATTTTTTTCCGTCAGTCACACGCAACTAAAAATGTTTTTTAGTTTAATTTTTAAAAGATAATTGAACAATGCTGAAGTTTATCAAACCGAAAGAAGATAAAGCAAAGAACATATGAAAGTTTGAAAGAAGATATAGAAAATAAACAACATTATTTTTTAAATTGTAAATTTTCATTTCTTTTATTGACATGTTTGTCACACTAAAAATATTATTTTAAATAATAACTTTCTCTAACTTTTAAATAAACAAAAACAAACTTATCTAAGAACTTTGATATATCTGTAAAACAAGTTGTTTGTTTACATTTTCGTTGGGTCGTGCAGCTTGTTCTGATCATACTTTGTACTTCTCACTTGGGATTAAGTTGTAAATCTTGATGTGTAGGTACACTCACTTTTATTAGTGGCGCTCCTTGATTTATGAGCGTAGTAATATGATACCAACAGATTATTAAAGAGGAGATATTTCTCTACAAAACAGTGTAATTTTCAGAATTTTTCCAATTGAATTTTTTTCATATTTTTTTCACTGAAGTCTTCAAGTTGGATTTTTTTGTGAAAAAACAACTTAAAACACTTATCAATAAAGGTCACTTATCAATATGGTGAGCTTAAAAAAGCTCACCATATTGATAAGTGACCTTTTTTCTTTAAAATGGTACTATTTTTTTATACTCACAATATTGCGCACACCAAATTTGAAAAATACCAACATTTTTTTTTGTGTGTAAAAAATAAAGCGGCATTCACCAAAATCAGTGACATAACTTGAAGTAACCTGAGGAAAAAACTATTAAAGACACAAAAAAAAAAAGAATTGCATATCTATAAAGTAAAAAGATTAAATTTTATTTGAATCAAAACTTTATCAAAATAATAAAAAAAATAAACGAGATAACTAAACAAAAAACTAAACCAAATATTTATTTAAAAAATACTCTAGTTTTAACACTTTTTGTGTCATTACGAAATAAAAATACCAAAAGAAAACACGTATTATCAAAGAAAGCAATTATTTTATTTAGAAGAATTAATTCAGTTTAAATAATTCTTTTGTTATTACAAAACAAAAAAGAAAACACGGTCTTATGTAATTTTGGTACCGTGCCGAAATAATAACATTATTTTGAAAGCGATTCTTAACATTGGGAGGGGAGCGTATCGTTTAAAAGTCATTTCGGGAGCACTTGTGCAGTACTTAAAAATATACAAATTTATTTTCTTTTTGAAGTGGGGGAGGCTCTTTTAAAACTATATTTACCTCAGTATTTTCTTTAATTTTCGGACATTTTTTGTTAAAAATTATTTACTAAGTAATGTTGAGTTTGACATTACTTGTTATTTCTTTTTAATTAAATAAACTCTTTAAAATAAGTTTAAACACCAAAATCTTACAAAGCTAGGTAGAAAACGAAAACTCAGAAAAATCAATTTAATTTTTTTAAAACAATAAACATGTAAAAATATTTTTTAAAATATTATGGGATGTGCATTATTACTTAAAAATATACAAATTTCTTTTCTTTTTTTTGGGGGGGGGAGCTCGTTTTTATCTACCTTAATATTTTCTTTAATTTTCTATTTTTGACCAATTATCCTCCTTAAGACGTGATCCTCTTATGTCGGACATTTTTTGTTCATAAGTAACACTCGACATTACTTTTTTTTCTTTTTTTTTTTTAACTAAACTCTTTAAAATAAGTTGAAAGACCAAAAACTTTCAAAGCTAGGTAGAAAACTATAACTTAAAAAAATTAATTTAATTTTTTTAAAACAACAGTGAACAAGTAAAAATAATTTAAAAAATATTATGGGATGTGTATTCTCTTTTAAAGACAATATCTTCTTCAAGAACAGTCATGAAATGTGTTTTCAATCGATATTTATTCAATAAGGGACCAGTTTTCCTACCTAGCAAAAGGGAACGAGTTTTCCTAAATTCGTCAGTCATACATTGGACAGGCATAATTTTAGTTGTACATTTTTAGTAAAACACTAAATATTCATTAATTTTAAACTACAAGTAAAACTAAAATCTATAGATTACTCCTCACAGATGTATTTACCTGTTTGCAAAAATATATGCACATATTACATGTTCATTTTCTTTTTGCATTAAGCCTCCCCCCTCTAAACAATTCTATATTTAGAAATTAAAAAAAAATTAGAATTGGGGAAAAATATATTTCAATCGTCCCATCACTAGTTAATGATGCATTCCACGGTACAAACATAATGCAATAAAAATTATATGTATGGGATAAAAATGGCTTTATTTTATTTAGTCTTATGGGATGCCACCACATTGTCTTTTTTTCTATTGCTCATAATGAAAAACTATTAAAATGTCTTTTCCCCTATTATTATGTAATACTAAATTGATTTAAACTCTGAAACATATTTAATGTCATTATCTTAAGAAACCGTTTAAACCTTTGAACTCATAATTTACCTTTTCTTTCTATAAAAACGACTTAAAAAAAAGACTAACTAAAAATAGGTCAATGTGACATACTTTTAAAAAATACAGTTTTTAAATGCAGGCATTAAAAAAAATTGAATTTAGGAAAACTCGCCCCCTTTTGCTAGGTAGGAAAACTGGTCCCTTATTAAATAAATAGCGATTGAAAACACATTTCATGACTGTTCTTGAAGAAGATATTGTCTTTAAAAGAAAATACACATCCCATAATATTTAAAAAAAATATTTTTACTTGTTTAAAAAGATTAAATTAATTTTTTTAAGTTTTAGTTTTCTACCTAGCTTTGAAAGTTTTTGGTCTTTCAACTTATTTTAAAGAATTTATTTAGTTAAAAAAAAAAAAAAGTAATGTCGAGTGTTACTTATGAACAAAAAATATCTGACATAAGAGGATCACATCACGTCTTAGGAGGATAATTGGTCAAAAATAGAAAATATTAAGGTAGATATAGTTTTAAAACTAGCCCCCCCCCCAAAAAAAAAATAGAAAGGAAATTTGTATATTTTTAGGTAATAATGCACATCCTATAATATTTTTAAAATATTTTTACACGTTTATTATTTTTAAAAAAATAAATTGATTTTTCTAAGTTTTCGTTTTCTACCTAGCTTTTTAAGTTTTTGGTGTTTAAACTTATTTTAAAGAGTTTATTTAGTTAAAAAGAAATAACAAGTAATGTCACACTTGACATTACTTAGTAAATAATTTTTAACAAAAAAATGTCCGAAAATTAAAGAAAATACTGAAGTAAATATAGTTTTAAAAGAGCCTCCCCCACCTCCAAAATAAAATAAATTTGTATATTTTTAAGTACTGCACAAGTGCCCCCAAAATGACTTTTAGATGATACCCTCCCCTCCCGATGTGAAGAATGGCTTTCGAAATAATAACGTTATTATTTCAGCGTGGTACCAAAATTACATAAGACCGTGTTTTCTTTTTTGTTGTTTTGTAATAACAAAAGAATTATTTAAACTGAATTAATTCTTCTAAATAAAATAATTGCTTTCTTTGATAATATGTGTTTTCTTTTGGTATTTTTGTTTCGTAATGACACAAAAAGTGTTAAAACTAGAGTATTTTTTTAATAAATATTTGGTTTAGTTTTTTGTATCTTGACTCCGTGATCAAGTTTATTTTTTTTAAGCAAGAGTTAAAAATAATTTTTTAAAATATTATGAGGGTGCATAGTCTCATTTAAAAAAAATATCTCCTTCAAGAACGGTAATAAAATGTGTTTTCAATCGATATTTATTCAATAAGAGATAAGTTTTCCTAACTAGTAAAAAAGGGGGGGGGGGAGTTTTTTGGTACAAGTTTTCCGGAGACGCGTTTTCCCGGGACGAGTTTTCCGGGCACCAAAAAAAATTATGTATGTATGCAATCCCTCCATAAAATGATCTTAGGAAAATTAGTTAATGGTTAATTCAGTAATTTTCACAAGGTAGGAAAATTGTATATCAAGTGTTGCTCACACTGAGGATTGAAGAGTATAATTTATAATTGGATATTATCCACTACAGCATGGGTTTTCAAAATACAATTGCGAATCACTTTTCTATTTTTACATAGGAGTCACCACTTATCAAGGCCCAGAGACCACTGGAGGATAAGAGTTAAAGAGTGTACAGTAGTCAATGAGACAATGAGGGAATCGTTAGTAGTGTAAATTTGGTAAATTAGATTTACTTAAGAGAAACAGCTCATCAAGAACTTGTTTACGTTGGACTTGAAAACGACCATATTGTAATCAGCTGGAAAGCAGCCAAACGGAATAGAGTACCACAGGTGTGCAGTTCTAAGAAAGAAACTTTGTTCATGGAATCTATGTTTAGGTTTAGGCAAAGATAAAGAGTGGGAGAAATTATTGATAGTGGTTTCAACTAGACGAGTGTTTTTCATGAAAGTTTGGTGAGAGAGGGGGGGACTATAGATTGGAGCTCAGACGAACACTTGCCATGAAAATAATGATAAAGCAGAGACAGATCTGCAACATCTCTTCTGTGAAAAAGTAGGGCATCCCCTACGAGACTACAAAGTCTATTTTGATCTCTATCAAGGCAGAACAAAGTCTTTCTAGCAGCTCCTGCCCAGATGTGGCAACAATACTCAATCCCTTATGTACCTGGCTCTTATATACGTAGAGAATTGCATCAGCAATAAGATATCTAAAAACTTACAAACCTAGGTAGAAAGTGAACACTTAGAAAAATCATTTTATCTTTTTTAAAAAAACAGTAAACAAGTAAAAATATTTTTTTAAAAATATTATAGAGGTGTAGTCTCTTTTAAAAACTATCTCCTTTAAAATGATCCTAAAATGTGTTTTCAATAGATATTTATACAATAATGGACCAGTTTTCTTACCTAGCAAAAATAGGCAAGCTTTTCATTGACAAGTTTTCCATGGACGAATCTTTCTAAATTCAAATTTATTATTGTATGATGAGAAAACATGTTTGAATTGCATTATTTTCTTTTTAGTAATACACCCCAATAATTTTGTGAATTGCTCTGGGTTGTGTTGCCGTTGAATTTACTGTTGTTTAAAAAATTTTAAGATTCAAGGCCAGAGACTGTCCATATTTTTTTTCAATGCCAACGAAATGAGTTTTACTCTTAGATTTATGTTGTAGCCAAATCTGATCTCACTTCAAAGTTGATTCAAATCTGTTGGTGATACATACTGCAATCACATCTCTTGCTACTATGTTTGTGGTTTGCTGAATGTTTAGAACAAACTCCTCATTGGTAAATCTGTTGGCAATCTGAAGCAAGTTAAAAGTCTTGCTTGACAAATCTGTTGATTCTTCGTAGGGAGTTAAGATCAAATTTCTCAGCACCAAATCTGCTATATCACTGATTAGACAATAATAATATACAGATATAGGATATGGAAATAATTTATTTCATGCTAGCAAAGATATCTGCACTTTGCTCTATGACCTGATACCTGCTTTGCAGGCACCCTTACAGTAAGTGGATATTGTAAGAGCAACTATTTCTTAAAGTGTATAAACATTTTTTAACTACCTTCTGAAGTGACTGAAATCCGACTATGAACTTTAAAACAAATAGGTTATATCAAAGTTGACACTTATATCGTTACACATAAAAATTGAAACAATTACAAATTATCATAATGGTTAACATTTATTAAATTGATTAAGGGGATGGGATTGGTGGAGGGTGATCTGATTCAGATTCACAAAGAAGTTAGCTCTGGGATAGTAACAAACCCTAACTTGGTGTGCACCATCTCTAGGTGGAGACTGTTTATTAAGAGCAGCATTAAATATGACCTTAACCTTTGACTTTGAAAGATAGTGTGCACCATGCCTAGGTTGAATACTATCATAATGTCAAGTTTGGTTAGGATTGGGCCAATAGTGTGGGTTGGTGGGTTGTAGGAGAGTTTATATACACACGCTATGACAATGATCTTTGGCCATAACCTTAAAAAATGGTCTGCACCATCCCGAGGTGAGGGACCATCACCATGCCAGATTTGGTCATGATTGGTCCAGTGGTGTGGGCTGTAGGGGAGTTGTATACAGACAGACACACGAATGCTACTACTTTATATACATACAAAACTAGAAGTGCGTAACTGACACATAAACCGCAAAGTGTTTGCTTTCTAACAGCATCAACTGACTCCAGCTAGCTTTGCTCTCGTTAAAAACATGTGAACTGCAGTCACATGTTTGAGCCATGTCACAATAATGACATTTTAAAATTCAAAACTAGTTTTTAGCCTTTAATATTTTAAAGGAAAAATAAAGTAATTTCTGGTGAGAAATAGAATTTTTAAATGCAAAAAAAAAATCAAGTTCTTTTGTTGTTTCAAAAAGAAACATTTTTTTCATACATTCCTTTAGCATCAAACAACCAATAATAGCACAACTTGCTGAAAGCCCTGTTTCCACAATAAAAATCTGTTTTGTTCTTTGTCACATCAAGTTGATGACACTAAAGTGAAAGCTAATACTGTTTATTTTTTTTTAAGGGAATGTTGTTCTTTTGACTTTTAAACAAATGAATGCAAAACAGTGTGTCCTAATTGTGTATTTTATGACGGAAAAAATTCAATCATTATATAATACTGGTTTTCAAGTTTGGTTTAGAAACATGAGAATTATTTTGGAAATAAACTGAATGCCAAAACTCAATGGAAAGAAAAACACTAAGAACAAAAAAATAATCTGAGAAAAAAATATAAAATAAAGGAAAAAAGATAAAATTGTTTACCCAAAGAGTATGAAAGAGCCAACATGTTTATATGAGTCTTAACAAGTTTTCTAAATAAGTGTTCTTGGGTGATTAATTGTAGAAAATAAATCAAAGGATGCACAAGTAAATGTCACACTACTCATCCACATTTGATAAAAATTAGGTATTCTCAGAATATTAAGGTTTTCATCTAAGAAGGGTGGCAGGCTCTAAATATGATAATGTTGGAAGTGCTCGTTATTAAATAAACTAGCTGTAATACATACAAATTTTGAGAAAAATAAAATAAAATAAAAAACCTGTTGAATAATTTTCAAATTTAGCTGTATCAGATGCTATTTGATGATCTGGCTTATCATATAAAATATCAGGAGCAGTATTATTATCACTTGATGGAAGTGAGGTGTCATGACTTCCTATTGTGCCACCAGTAGATGTTTCTGTAGCAAAATCAGAAGGAAATCTGAAAAAGAATTTTGAAACAGATTAATTAAAAAAGATATATAATCAAAACTTAAAAATTATTTGATTTTAAAAATATTTTCTTATATCAATCTGTGAATAATCTAGGAAAAAAAATGAAAAAACTTTTACAGCTGTCTTTTATTTTTTTATCTATATATATATAAAAGCGAAAATGTGTGTATGTTTGTGTGTCTGCTAAAAACTTTTGACAGACACATATTGAAGCCCCATCCTTCGCTCGAAAAATATTGAAAAATTGGTAAAAAACGTTCATTTTTTTCACCCCGAAATCGACAAAAAAGCCATTTTTCACGTAACGTTCGTTTTTCTGTTTTTTTTTTACTTTGCTTATCCACCCCCAAACACACACCCAAAAACACCCGGGTACCCACCGATTTTTTAAATTTTGATATCGAAACAGGCTTATTTAAGCCATTTTTCACGTGTTCGTTTTTCTGTTTTCATCGTTCGTTTGCTTTACGTTAGTTTTTTTTGCCGCTTAAGTTTTATCATTTTCTTTTTTACTTCGCTTGTAACAAACAAACCTGCTCATTGACGTTGTCGTCGTAACACTCTACAACTTCCGTGCGCACACCTGTCAATTTGGTTAAATTCAAACATCTTCAGTAACTCATTCTGGCTGGCCGATTTTATTTTCAAACTTCGCCTCAGGGCTTCGGGTTCGATCCTACCAACTTCTACCCCCCCCCCCCGGTTTCTTTCTTTTTTATTTAACACCACACACACACACCTCCAAACACCCGGGCAACGCCGGGTACCCCCACTAGTCTATATATATAAAAGCGAAAATGTATGTATGTATGTATGTTTGTGTGTCTGCTAAAAACTTTTGACCGACGGAACCAAAAATTCACAAACTTGGTCTCATATGAAAGCCCCACCCTCCGGACGACAAATATCGAAAAATTAGCCCAAAAGGACCATTAGAAGTGCGTCAACTGATCGATTTTCTGCAGGGGGGGGGGCCAAAAAAGTGACATTTTAATTTTAAACATTACATATTTTTAAATCGATTTATAACTGCCCCAAAAAATACGGGCGCCAACTCTTCTACATAAAGTGTACACGGGGCCGTTTATTTTGGGTCAACTTGTATTTAAAACCCGCTGAGTCATCTCACGTGATCTTGACATCAGCAAGCTCTAATGGCAGTCTGAATTTAAAATTTAAAAATGTTATCGGTAAAAAAAAAATTTAACCCTCACACAAGCTAAACTATGCTATGACGTGATCTTGACATCAGCAAGCTCTAATGGCAGTCTGAATTTAAAATTTAAAAATGTTATCGGTAAAAAAAAATTTAACCCCCACACAAGCTAAACTATGCTATGACGAGATCTTGACATCAGCAAGCTCTAATGGCAGTCTGAATTTAAAATTTAAAAATGTTATCGGTAAAAAAAAATTTAACCCTCACACAAGCTAAACTATGCTATGACGTGATCTTGACATCAGCAAGCTCTAATGGCAGTCTGAATTTAAAATTTAAAAATGTTATTGGTAAAAAAAAATTTAACCCCCACACAAGCTAAACTATGCTATGACGTGATCTTGACATCAGCAAGCTCTAATGGCAGTCTGAATTTAAAATTTAAAAATGTTATCGGTAAAAAAAAATTTAACCCTCACACAAGCTAAACTATGCTATGACGTGATCTTGACATCAGCAAGCTCTAATGGCAGTCTGAATTTAAAATTTAAAAATGTTATTGGTAAAAAAAAATTTAACCCCCACACAAGCTAAACTATGCTATGACGTGATCTTGACATCAGCAAGCTCTAATGGCAGTCTGAATTTAAAATTTAAAAATGTTATCGGTAAAAAAAAATTTAACCCTCACACAAGCTAAACTACGCTATGACAACGTTACCAAAGTTATTAGCACATTAAAAATAGTTAGATACGATAGTTAAACGAAAAATAACAAGCCAAAAATGTGAAGTAAAAAAAAAAACGCTTACAAAAAATATTAACAATCAAAGTTTTTACAAAAAAAAACAGCCAGACACCATTTTCTTTTTTAGTAACACTCTTTAGAGTAAGGAAGACGAAGTGAGAGAGAGAGAGACGCAAACAGAGAGAGAGAGAGAGAGAGAGAGAGAGAGAGAGAAAAACGTTAACTTTTTCACCCCGAAATTGACAATTTTCGACAGGGGTGGTCAACAACACATGCGTCAGATGACGTCATGACCTGATTTACTTTAAATAGTTGAAAAACTGAACAAATTTCATATACGTTGCTTTAGCTCAGGTAGTTAAGACCTTGGTTCATCATCTAAACGTTTTGGGTTCGAATCGTGGTGTGAGATGTTTTTCGATTTTTTTAAATTTAAATATTGAACCCTGTATTATTTAAGCCATTTTTTACGTAACGTTCGTTTTCCTGTTTTTTTTTTTTACTTCGCTTCGACAATTTTCTACAGGGAGGGGGGGGGTCAACAAAAACCATCCTCTCATGACGACGACCGGTTCTACGCATGCATCAGATGACGTCATGACCTGATTTACTTTAAATAGTTGAAGAACTGACTAAATTTCATGTACGTTGTGTTAGCTCAGTTGGTTAGAGCGCTGATTCATTATCTAAACGTTTTGGGTTCGAATCGTGGTGTGAGATGTCTTTTTTTTCTTTTTTTTTTTTTTTTTTTAAATTTAAATATTGAACCAGTGTTATTTAAGCCATTTTTCATGTAATGTTCGTTTTTCTGTTTTTTTTTTTACTTCGCTTATTCTTAGGTTTTCATTAACACCCCCAACCGACCACACACACCCAAAAACACCCGGGTACGCACCGATTTTTTAAATTTTAATATCGAAACAGGCTTATTTAAGCCATTTTTCACGTGTTTTTTTTAAAATTTGACCTCTGCTATCTGTCCCAAATTATTAAGCCAATATTTGGTTGAAACATTCGAAATTTTATATAAAGTGTATTCAGACATAGGGAAAGCTTTTTAATCAGTTTTTAGTCAAAAATTTGGCTGCCAAGGGGTCAAATCCAAAAGATTTGACCTTTACGATCTCTAGCAAACTATTCAGCCAATTTGGAGTCTAAACATTTGAAATTTTACATAAAAGGTACTCAAATATGCAGCAACCTTTTTAATCAGTTTTTGGGCGAAAATTTGGCTGCCAAAAGATCAAAGTTGAAAGAGTTGACTTTTGCGGACTCTACCAAACTCCTCTGCCAATTTTGGCTCTAAATACTTGAAATTTTAGATGTAGGTTACCTGGACATGAATCAAACTTTTTAATATATATATATATATATATATATATACCCACACACATGCAAATAAAGTTACGAACAGTACATAGGACACGAGCAAAGCCAGGCTGAACTGCTAGTGTGTGTGTGTGTGTGTGTGTGTGTGTGTGTGTGAGTTTTCCTCATTGAAAGCATTTGAAAAGTTTAAATTTGAAAGTGCTAATAAAACCAAATAAATGTTTTTTCTTTTTATTTAATAAACACATTGTTTATTTAATTAAAAATTTTCGGTTTTCAAAGAAACCTTTTTCAAGTAAGCACATTTGAAGTGTTTTTTTCCTTTTTCTTTTTCAAATGCTTTCAATGAGAAAAAATCAATTAACCTACAAATGCGAGCTACATCACCCAATCGGACATATAACAAAAGTTCATGAGAGACTCGTGGACACGAAAAATACCAAACAAAATGATGTTGAAGAAAAAGAAAAAGAACATTTTAAATATCCCTACTTGAAAAAGGTTTCTTTGAAAACCGAAAATTTGTAATTAAATAAACAATACATTTATTTACTGAAAGGAAAAAAAAAACAAACCCCACATATGTTCGACTTTGTTAACACTTTCAAATTAAAAATTTTCAAATGCTTTCAATGAAGAAAAAATCATACACACATATATACATATACATACACGCATATATATATATATATATATATATATACACACATACATATATATATAAAGACATACATATACGTATATATATACACACATATATATGTATATATATATTTAATTAACTTTCTTGGAATATATTTTTGGATTTTACCGTCATTGGATACTTTACCTTTCACCAGACTATCCAGTCACGTGAAATCACCCTTTTCTTCCCCCTATTCCCTCTGCTTCACTTTTTGTTATCAAGTAAGATCTATGACTTACTTGTAGTTTCATCAAATACTTTTGCATACAAAATCCGATCCCGATATATATGTATATATATTCACACATATATATATATATATATATTCACACACATATATATATATATATATATATTCACACACACATATATATATATATATATATATATTCACACACACACACACATATATATATATATTCACACACACACATATATATATATATATTCACACACACATATATATATATATATATATATTCACATACATACTTATATTCACACACACACACATATATATATATTCACATACATACATATATTCACACACATATATATATATTCACACACACACATATATATATATTCACATATATATATATTTACATATATATATATTCACACACATATATATATATATTAACATATATATATATATATTCACATATATATATATATATTAACATATATATATATATATTAACATATATATATATATATTAACATATATATATATATATTAACATATATATATATATTAACATATATATATATATATTAACATATATATATATATATATTAACATATATATATATATATTAACATATATATATATATATTAACATATATATATATATATTAACATATATATATATATATATTAACATATATATATATATATTAACATATATATATATATTAACATATATATATATATATTAACATATATATATATATATTAACATATATATATATATATTAACATATATATATATATATTAACATATATATATATATTAACATATATATATATATATTAACATATATATATATATATTAACATATATATATATTAACATATATATATATATATATTAACATATATATATATTAACATATATATATATTAACATATATATATATTAACATATATATATATATATATATATATTAACATATATATATATTAACATATATATATATTAACATATATATATATTAACATATATATATATATATTAACATATATATATATATATATTAACATATATATATATTAACATATATATATATATATTAACATATATATATATTAACATATATATATATTAACATATATATATATATATATAACATATATATAACTACTTCATTTAGTCACATAAAATTAATATATGAAAGTATAGATTTATGCGTAAACTTTAAGTGCTCAATACGTAGGTAGAGCTAGGTAGTAATTTATAAAATATATATGGCGATTAAGCTACACTGAATATTCTGCGTTTCATCCACTATAGGATTCGTCAGGCTTATGTGCGAATTCTGTGGTTGTTTCTTGTTTTTATATATGTTGAGGATATTTAGTTAGCCAATCAGCTTTCTAGTATCCACCGTGCCCCTTCCTATCAGCCAATGGGCATGCATTTTATCGAACAAAGGATCTGTTTTAGGACTATGTTAGTGGTTTAAGGTAGACATTTTCCATTTTTTTTTATATATATATATATAAATATACATATGTGTACACACATACACATGCACATATACATACACACATATATATATATATATATACATATATGTGTGATCGTTTATGTATATTCATGTTTATTTAATTTATTTATTTGTTTGTTTTCTATTATTATTGTTAGTTTTAAAGCTATTTTGTATCGCTATCCTAGAGTAAGTTTTATTTTGTGAACACAGTTGTTTGCTATTTCTCATCTACAGTTTAATAGATTTTGGAGTTCTTTAAAGTACAGGATAGCAAATTTTTCATGGAGGCATAATTTACATGGGTTGTCTAAATGTCTGCACGTGGTAGCTTGTCTTATTATTTTCAATTCGACTACCGGCGAATGTCCGCTTTCTTTGAGTTCCCAGTATTTATTCGCTAGTGTTGTTTTTATACGGTGTTTTTTATTTTTGAATGTACTTTTGTGGTCATAGTATCGGGTTTTGAAATCTAAGGAAGTCCATTCCTAACTCGATCGTAAGTAGACTCAGTAATAACTCAAGCGATGAAAATGCATTTAACAGGTCAACCAATATCTATGAAACAGCCCTAAAAAATAGTGGATACAAAAATATCGATATCAAATATAAGCAACAAAACACCAACAACTATAATAAAATCAAAAATAGAAGAAAAAGAACTATAATTTGGTATACGGCCCCATACAATCAAATGTTAAAAACAAAACTTGGCAAGAAATTTCTAGATCTTATTGAAAAACACTTTCCCGCAACCTTCAATAAAAATACCTTGAAGTTATCTTACAGTTGTTGCGAAAATTTAGAGATGATAATTAAAGCACATACTAACAAAATACTAAATGAAAACAATGTAAACAACAACAAAATAAACAATAAAAAAAGTAGACACCATGCCAAAAATAAAACCAACACTAGCAGAAATAATAATAATAATAATAATAACAATAATAATAATAATAACAAACCAACCCCGGACAAGAACAACCATACCATAAATAAAAATACTAATAACGAACAAGATAAATGCAACTGTAGACACCGCACACTTTGCCCAGTCCAAAATAAATGTCTAACAAAAAGCGTAGTTTATCAAACAACAATATTTGCGAAAGAAAACCCGAATAACAAGAAATATTACGTAGGCATGACTAGTTAGTTAGTTAGTAGATGGAATTAATAATTTTATAATTTACATAAAAATTAATAATTTTATTATATCATAATTAGGATCATTTAATTCATTTTTATGTAAATTATAAAATTTGCCTTACTCACTCCTTATGTCATTATTTAAAACCTAAATCCCAACCCTTATCATTCTTATCACAATAACTGCCAAACCCCTTCTAATTTTACCCCCTAAGCCCCTTAGCATGAATACTATACACCCATAAACGATGCCGCAGTCATATCTACCACACATTTACAACCCATAACGTCTGGTAATATGTCTATCCTTATTATCTGCCAATTACTTAGAGTTCTCGCCTCATAGTTTCTTATTGGCTATTTCCATGGTTAGGTCTTGATTTCTAATGTTTTAATTACGTACTTATCACAATTGGTATCCTCTGACTTGCTTCTCGGTCTATTATCGACTTGTTAACAACTAATCATTTACTTAACTTCTACTTTAATTAATTATTTAATCTACCATCTACATATAATATATATTATATATTTTTCTTTTATATTTACCTCTCACTAATTCTCTCTATAATAATTATCATATTTTTTAACACGAAGCTTATTTACATATATTTACGTATTTGCGTATATGCATATACTCAAGCACATGCTCCTCCCCCATTGATGTGTGTACATATTTTGTACATGTGTATTCATGTGTATGTATTTGTTTGTTTTCGTTATTTACTTATTGTTAACATTTTTTTTATAATTATATTAATTCTTATTTATTATTTAATTAACTTACTGATATTCTTACTTATTTTTATTTTATCAAAATAAACCTATAACGAATAGTTCACCTATTTACCCTCCTATCTTTCTTTCAACTAAATGCCCGACAATTCAAAAAAATTATAAATAATAAATAAAAAACAACAAATAATTTTTTCAATCTCTTCCTGCCCGGCTAATTTTTATATATATATGTATATATATGTATATGTGTGTTGTATATGTATATATGTATTTGTACTTGTGTGCGTATCTTCCACATGTGTTTTTATGTGTGTGTGTACTTTTGTGTGTATGTGTTTTATTCACTTATCACAAACATCTCCCTAATAATTTTATTAATTTATTATTTGATTAACTTACTGATATTCCTACCTCCTCTATATTATTAAAATAAACCTGTAACTTATAATTCATCCTACTATTTTCCTTCTCTCTTTCTTTCAAGTACAGCGCCTGACAATTAAATTAATAAATATAAATAATTTATAAAATATTTTTCAATCCCCCCCTCCCAGCTAATTTATATATATATATATGTATGTATGTGTGTGTATTTGTATTTATATATATGTTTATATATGTATATATGTATGTATATGTACGTATTTGTGTATATATATTTATATATACTTAGACATGTGCTTTTCCCCCATTGACGTATGTGCATATGCTGTGCATATGTATGCGTGTGTTTGTATTTGTGTATGTGTGTTTTTTATTAATCACAATTTTTCCTTAATTTTATTAATCTATTATTTAAGTTACTTACTGAAATTTTCACCTATTTTATTTTATTAATATAAACCCGAACGTATAATTTCTACCTGCCCGGCTAATTTATTTATTTATATATATATGTATGTTTGTGCATGTATGCATGTGTATTTATATATATATATATATATATATGTATGTATGCATGTATATGTATGTATATTTATATTTTTATGTTTACGTATCTGTTTTTTTTTCTTTTTTTTATACTTAGGCATGTGTTCTCCCCCCCATTGATGTGCCTCCATACGTTGTACAGGTGTACGCGTGTATGTGTATTTATGTGTGTGTGTGTATTTTATTTACGTATCATAAACAATTATTTATTAATATTTTAATTTTTAATTTATTTTTAATTTATTTTATTTACTTACTGATACTCTTACCTATCATTATACTATCAAAATAAACCTGTAACGTATAATTCATTAATTTATCATTCTATTTTTCCGTTTCTTTTTCTTTCCTTTTTTATAAACAATAAATATCTTTCAATCTCACCCCGCCCGGCTAAATCAATTTAAACCTCATTTTCAACTCGTTCCTTCCTCCTCCCACCACACCATGCCCACTAACATTAACTCTCCAACCTGTTGCCATGGTGATCCTTTAAATTAACTGTTACTTATGCCGTTATAAATATGAATAGCGTCTTTTAAGTTTAAACCGTTATAAACTAAAAAAAACGTTTATAAGAATTAACACATAATTAATATTTAATTATAAACCCCTCTCTTATCATATACACTCCTACTACTTTAAATTCCAACGTCCTCTCCCCTCCACTTCCCCCTTCTTTTCTAACTCCCCTTCATCTACGATTTTTCCATTCTTATTTGATTTTATAACTTAGTCCATCTATGAATTCTGACGATGCTAGTTGGATATTTCCTCTCTTTGAGGATCTTCCTCTAGTTGAAACAATATGTAAACTCATTCTGGACTCACAGTAATAAATTTCTTATATACTGCTCTGGCTACACATTGAGCACTCTAGTCCGGTTTTTTCACCACTGGTAAATAAATATATATATATATTCACATATACATATATACATATATATATATATATATATATATATATATATCCACACACCTCTATATATATAAAAATGTAATTCTTGGTTCGTTCAAAGTTGATACAACCATATTTCTACATTACCAATTTACTTGAAATTTTCAGACAACCCATCTTTAGATTCAAGGGATGTTTCTATGTCATTAAAATAAATCTACATCGCCAGTTATTAAAATATTAAATAAAATAAAAATATTTTTCGTAAGTAGTGCGAACCTGTTTTGTTGATAGAACTGAACTTCTGGTTCGATTCATTTCACACACCACGATTTGATGAAACGAATTAAAAGATTTCATTTTCTGTTTACTCGATAAGTAAAAAAAAAAAAAACATAATTCATCTGTTTATCTTCCAATTTTTTTTAATTTAAACATTTTTTATTTATTACATCAGGCAAAAAAAAAAAGTTCGTCACATGCTTTTTGAGTCAAAGTCGTGTTTTTGATTTTGTTTTTTTTTAGTTTTCGATATAAGAAAATATGAACTTTTTTATTCTTTTTTTTAAAATAATAATGTTATTATTTCAGCATGGATCACTCTCTGCATGAGTACCATACTTTCACCTAACAATTTAATAAACAAAACATGGTACTTATGCAGAGAAAGTACCGTGCTAAAATAATAACGTTATTTAGAAAGCCATTCTTAACATGAGCAGGGTGTTTTGTAACTATTTTGTAACTATTCTATACTTTCACCTAACAATTTAATAGACAAAAGATGGTACTTATGCAGAGAAGGTACCGTGCTGAAATAATGCTATTAAGAAAGCCATTCTTAACATGGGAAAGGGAGGGTGTTCTGTAACTATTTTATACTTTCACCTAACAATTTAATAAACAAAAGATAGTACTTATGCAGAGAAGGTACCGTGCTGAAATAATACCATTATTTAGAAAGCTATTCTTAACATGGGGAGGGAGTTTTGCATCTATTCTATACTTTCACCTAACAATTTAATAAACAAAAATAGATAGTACGTATGCATAGAAAATACCATGCTGAAATAATGTTATTTAGAAAGACATTCTTAACATGGGGACGGTATTTTGTAACTATTCTGTCCTTTCACCTAACAATTTAAAAACAAAACATGGTACTTATGCAGAGAATCTACTCTGCTGAAATAATGATGTTATTATTTAGAAAGCCATTCTTAACATGGGAGTAGGGGTGTTTTGTAACTATTCTGGACTTCTAATAATTTAATAAACAAAAGTTAAACTTAAGCAGACAAGGAACGGTACTAAAGCATTGACATTATTTAGAAAGCCATTCTTAACATGGGGAGGGAGGATGTTTTCTAACTATTCTGTACTTTCGGTGCTAATGCACTTACTGATCCATGCTATTTTTTAAATCGTATTTCCACGTTTAATTAAAGTTTTATGATATATATTCACACACATATATATATATATATTCACACACATGTATATATATATATTCACACACATGTATATATATTCACACACACACACCTATATATATTCACACACACATACACATATATATATATATTCACACACACACACACACATATATACATATTCACATATATATATATATATATGTAGACTTGTATGTAATATACTGAGTTTGTGTAATTCAGTAAGTTTTCATATACCAATGAGTTTTAATTAAAAGAAGTTGACTTAAGGAGTAAGCTACAAAATTATCATATTTCATAATTGAGCATTACTATACTGCCTGAAGAAATGCTAGTATTTGAAAATTTTCAAATGATATAATGTGTGAAATCGTCGACTGGACATGGAAACAATTGTAACGTAAAATGAAATACACTTTTTGTTGCTATCAACACCTTTTTTGAATGTCTGGATTTTGCTTTCACAGTATATATATATATATATATATTCACACATATATATAGGGTGTCCCAAAAGTAGCTGAATTGATCAAATATAAGTAGAACATTAGAAGCATCAAACTAGCGGAAAAAGATTTCAGAGCATCTGTATTAACCCTACTAAAGTCATCATATGTTGTTAAACCATTAAGGAGTCAATATTTATCGTAGAAAGGTACTTTCAGTTGAATTTAAATTTCAAATACGTCAGTTGCACACACACATATATATATATATATATATACTAGCAGTTCAGCCTGGCTTTGCTTGTGTCCTATGTACTGTTCATAACTTTATCTGCACATATATATATATATATATATATATATATATATATATATTAAAAAGTTTGATTCATGTCCAGGTAACCTACATCTAAAATTGCAACTGTTTAGACCCAAAATTGGCAGAGGAGTTTGGTCTGCAAAGGTCAACTCATTCAACTTTGACCTCTTGGCCGCCAAATTAAGTGAAAACTTAAAAAAAAAAGAAAAACGCATTTGTTCGGCTTTATTAACTCTTTCAAATTTATATAATTATTAAATACCTACAGAAATATATTTTTGTGGAATCATCAGTGCAGGGTGTCACGATTAACAGGCAACAGAAGTCATATCTAGCTTCATTAGCAAGGACCTGAACCATTTGGCTACTGTCAACCATGGGAGATACAGTTGAAATTAAACATTTATTCTTATTACATGCTTTTAACGTCAGTCAGAGTGATCTAATCATTATATGACGATCTGCGCATATATACACTTGTGAGAAAAAAAATATGGGCTAAACAAATTTTATATATTTTATCGCACTAAAAGCTATATTGGACAAAGAACGGTTGAACAAGGAAAATTAAACGAGACTAATAATACAGAACAAGATATTTACTTTAATAAATGTTTAGTATGGAATCGCATTCCCTTTTGATTACTTTAAAAGATCAATCCTTTTAGACATGCTCTCAACCAAAGTAAAACACTGTGAAGAGGAGTTGCTATTCCATTTGCTTTGCACAGCTTCCCACAGTTTGTCATTGTTTGAAAAAGTTCTTCCATCCAATGCATGAGATATTATGGGCCAAATATTCTCGATTGGGTTTAAATCGGGGCTTTGACCTGACCAAAATATCCCATTAATTGAATTATCAGAAAACCATTTTTTGTGACTTTAGCAGTGTGTGCAGGGGCATTATCATGTTGAAAAATAATGTTCTTAGATATTCCCAGCTTCTGGATACTTGGTAACAGTCCTGTTTCTAATATTGAAATGTATTTCTTTGCATTGATTGACTTCTCACATCTAATAAGTTCCCCAACTCCTGCTGAAGTAAAAGTTCTCCATACCATTATCCCTCCATTCCCGTGTTTAACTGTCGTTTTTATGCAACTTGCCGAAAATCTTTCTCCAGTTCTTCAATTGCACCATTCAGAAACATCGGGAGTATCAATAACAAGACAAAATCTTGATTCATCTGACCAGAAAACATTCCTGAACCAATCTGTATCTTTCTTGCCATAACACGAGAAAAATCTCTATCATTGATGTTCTTCTTAGATAAAAATAGCTTCTTTGCACACCTTTTAGAAGAAAATCCCATTTTTTTTCATTCGTCTAGATATTGTATATCTAGAAAGAGAATTTCCAGCGCCTGTTTTGAATTCTTTGCTATGGTCAACATAAATGTTCTTTCAATCCTTCAAAACAATTAATTTAAGCATGTGGTTGTCCTCAAAGTGGATGCTCTAGGGCGACCAGATCCAGATTTCCCTTTTACCAAGCATTCGACTTCGAACCTTTGACCAATTTGCTTCACTGCAGAAAGAGAGGTTTTCACATTTTCTTTTCTTAAAATATCAAAAATCTGCTTGTAACTCATTTTGGATTGCCTTAATCCTGTATTCTGTTTTTTTTATATCCTCGCCAAGATGCGGTTTTACCATTAATTTTTCCACTTATTATTATATGTATAATAATAATAATGATCTGCAAAATAGAAATTTTCAGTTAAAATTAACAAAAATTAATGGAAAAATATTGAAAAATCGATTTCTTCCTTCTTTCACTCTTGGCCCCTTTTGTTTTGCTCATGAGTGTATATGTGATGAGAATAAAGAAAATACTATTCCTACAAGATGGTGAGATAAATGAAACAAACCAACTCATATGTTCATCGTTTTTATTTCAAGATTAAATTGAAGAAAATAAAATACCAGTAGAATATTTGAAAATATGCTTGTGAAAATCTGTATTTTAATTCATGTAGGTTTCTTATTATTATAGAATATATTCTTGATTGATCAATATCTCTATATGACATTTTACCCCTCTAACTATCGAAAACCATGGAGGCCATTTCTATGCAAATATTTCACACTTACAATTCAAATTCAGTGTCTTGTTGAACTTAAATATGCACATTTCATCTCCATTCTACAAAAATTATACTTGGCCCTTCTTGCATCACTCTCTCCCATGTACGTAGTAGCAAATGTTACTCCTCTTTAGAGTTGTTTCTCCCACAACCCTCGAAATAATCTTTTTGTCACACTGGGACCCAGTAATATATGGAAGCCCACACCAGCACAATTGTACGTTTTCTTCTATAGATGTTTTTGTTATCAGGCAAACCATTAAAACGGAACTTTTCACTACTTCCCTGCCTCCATACCAAGAAAGCACATTGTATTTAGGTTTATCATTTCTTCATACTTTTGCTGTTATTCTTATTGATTATATTATTATTAATAGAAGTTTTCTTTCTTTTCCTAAATTCTCCAATACTGATTTCATAAAAGATACATTTTTCCATGGTTCATAATGTGTTTCTGTGAAATATAGACAAGGACTTCTATGATTCTTTAGTACTTTCTCATAACAATTTAACAAAAACATATCATAGCATTATTATCATCATCATCATTTTCTTTTTGGTATACCATATACTGTTACATTTAATTAGAACATTGATTAAAAAAAATATAGAATAGCATGAAACATTTTTTTGCGCAAATACAATACAATTACTGATTAGTTGTGTACACACGGTATCACATACTACTACCGTTTTACATGGTTCACAATGTACTTCTGTGGAATACAAACAATGATTTTCATGACTATTCAGTACTTTCATCTAACAATTTAAAAAAAATATTGTAACATTATTTAATTGTAACATCAATTCGAAAAAATAGCACGGGATGTATTCATCAATAAAGCAATAATAGCCTACAAATAACAGTGCTCGACAGTGACCGCCATTGCAATGAGATGACACGAATCACCTCAAATAGGCGATGACCACTAAATGCTGCAAACAAGCACTAATTCCCATTAATCAACAATGATGGCAATTACCACCAGTGGCTTCTGCTAGCTGCCACAGTCAAACAATCAAAGTCAGATGATTTCATTTGGGCCACGGCTGCCAGTGCTCATTATTTTCCAGAGCCAGCAGTGCCCCCCGCCTACCCCAACCATAGTTTTATTTGCTTTCAGTGAGGAGGGAGGGACTTTACTGATTCTGTTTTGGCTTTGTGTCAAACTTCAACCAGACAATTCTGGTACGTGGGTCCTGCTATATAGTAATGATTTTAAAAAATATGACTTGGGCACTATTTGCCAGATTTGAAACCAGAACGTTTAGCGCTCCAGCCTTAGTCATTATTTATTGCTTCAATGTCATTACTGTCTAAGCTACTGACAGATTGATATGATAGGTTAAAAATTATCAAATTATTATAAAATTATGAATATTTAATTTTAAGCATGTGTAAAAGAAACAGCAGATGTAACGTTTTATTCAACTTGCCCTGCCAAAGTCAACTGTTTTGTTTTCAATTTTGACCCGTTAGTAACAATATTTGATGGCTAAAACCAAATCAAAAGTGTGCTACAGGTCCATCAAATATATCAAATTTTAACTCTGTAGACCAAATATTTAGAGAGGGGTTTGATAGAGACTTTTATCACACACACACTGACAAGATCACTTATTTTTATGAGCTAGGGTGTTTTCATCTTAAATTCCATGCAATTATGCAGAATGTAGAAACTATGCATAAATAGAATTCAACGTAATAGTGAAATGAAACCAATCATCTAATAAGAAACCATAAAAATGGATAAGTAATTAATTAACACTTGTTTATCAAAAGAATATGCAAATTAGTTACCTTCATATAGTTGCTCACATATCTATGACTGAGTATATTAAGAAGATCATTTTAATAATTTTTAAATAAAAAAGTAAGCTTTTAATATCAATGTCAGAGTGAAAAAACTCAACTTTATATGTGCATAAATTATTGCAGGTAATATTTTAAATGATGTGAGTTAACCTGTGTCTAAATTTAAATTTTGTTCTTTTAATATATAATAAATTGTAGCAACCTTTGTGCATTGCACTGATTCAAGAAGTCTCAGTTAAGACTTATTTATAATAAATTTAATGATATTTGCTTATTTGAAGTTAAAAGAATGATCATGCTACAATGAATTCTCTGAACACATAATTGCCATCATGTATATGTTGGTGAAACTCAAAGTGGACTAGAGAAAAAGACTCAATGAACATAAAAGATATAAAAAATAGCAATTCCCTGAATGCTTTATTCCCTCATTCATTGCATTTAATTTGTAACAAACAAAATTTATTAGTTGCTCAATAGTTGGAATTACCCAAGACTAACAATTAAAGTAGCAGAGTCAGTTCACATAGGAGGAAATGATAAGAATGTGCATAAAAATGAGATAAAGACTAGGGCCAAAGATAGATTAGTTTTGAAGTTAACTTCTAATAGCTGTCCAACACATGAAGCATGTGAAATAAACATCAAACTAAATATAAAACTGAATATTAAGCTGCTTTTTATGTGATATTTATGAAGAATACATCAAGAAGTTGAAAATTACCTTCCTCTAGATTGGCGCTGTCTTAATGTTTCTGCAAGTTGACTATTTGGAAGAGCCATGATCTTTTGCCGACACTCATTCTGGTATGATATTTTGCCCAAAATGTATCCAAGCAATGCAGCACCTTTAATTGGAAGAAATAAAAAATTCATTAATATTAGTTGTATAGATGAACACTACACAAGAAATTATTTATCGCAATAGCAATAGTTTCATATTTATCTTTACAAAAGTTAGATATGTTTACACATTTGTATGTACAGAATTTGCTTCTAAACTGATTGATCATTATGAATTTTAAAACCAAATTTCTAGGGGCAAGGGGTCTAAAAGTGAGTTAAATTTAGTTTTGTGCAAAAAGAATAATAATAAGAATGAAAATCGCTCATGAGAATACAACGATTTCATAAAATTTTAATATGTAATAAACATTAATAAATATTCCTAAAAATTCATTTTTTTCTTTTAAAGTATTTAAAACAGTTTTTTGGGAGCATAATATCGGCACTACAGCTCCTATTTGAAATTCAACTATATCAAATTTGCATTAAACTAAAGCCATAATCATTAGACACTAACAAAGCAAGATTCCCTGAATTTCAATTTTTTTAGTCTCAAATTTTAGATATTTTCTAGAATAAAAATGTAGGATTCGAGACATAAGGTTTAATACTATTATATCTTGATTTTAATCTTTATAAGGGGACATAATAGTAATGCAAAACCTATCCTGAGAAGCGTAATTTCTATAATTGTAGAATATTATTTTCATAAGTCTAAAATGTCAGGGTTGTATTTTAAATGTGTGTTTTACCATTATTTCCAAATAAAAAATTGCTGTTATAATCAACTAATCAATCTATCTTAGCCCAAAAAGCTTTTTTCATGCACAACTGAATAAACAGTTAGAAAAGCTTTACATTAAATTGATTTTTTCAAGATATTTTTCTGCCTTGGATTTGTTGTCTATTTTAAACAGATTTTTATTGAGATTTAAAAGAAAAAAAAATACATTTAGTTAATTTATCACAATTTCAAAACTTTAAAAGATAACATTTACTAAACTTTAGGAAAAGTTAAAAATTTCAGGGATAATTAAAAAAAAAATAATATGCAAATAAATGTGACACCACCTCTGTAAACTATGATTGTAAATGCTATAAACCCTAACACCATAATTTCAGAGTAGAAACTACACCATCAAATAAATAATTGCTAATTTTATTTTCGATACTCATATTACAGAGAATGAAAATAGAAAAGATCAAGTCATATTAAATTATGAGAAAATTAGATTTTAAAAATTAAAAATAACCTAGCAGTAGCACTCTTACAAAATGGCACTTTCTCAGAAAGCTTTTGTGGATTCTTGGTTTCATTTTGATACCAAGGTATAATAGGTTGAGTCAATCTTGAACCATAAAATTTAAAGCCCAAAGCTTTTGTTGACTGTAATAATGAAAAAATTCAAAATTCTTTCCCAATTCAATACAATTACTAGTTCCATTTTTTTTTTTACATTTCTAAATTACAGAGTTGTAGTTTTTACTTTTTGGATTAGTGTAAACAAACTGTGTAATGTGTGCATATATTTTTATAAAAGCAAAAATGCACTGTGTGTGTGTGTGTGTGTGTGTGTGTGTGTGTGTGTGTGTGTGTGTGTGTGTGTGTGTGTGTGTGTGTGTGTAGTATAGGAGAAGATCTTTTTAACCGTTTTTTTCAAATATTTTCCTCATAATTGTTTAAAATAAACTAAGAAATTCTCTTAAAAACAAACAGTTTGCAGCAGTTAATCATAAGTTGAACAAATGTTATTTGCATTTTTTCATAAACAAAAACAATTGAACATGATCAACCAGGAAATTTCTTAGTAAAAAAAATTTGAAAAATCATAGACTAGAAACTTATTTTAAAAATGAGATTATTGCAAGGAGAAAAAAAAAAAAGAGAAAGAATGGACAAAAATTGCAATCGGAAAGGTTTCATATAATTGTTAAAAGAAAGGAGCTTTGTTATTTTGATAGCATTAAATTTTCAATACATTCTACCGCAGAGCGGAAGTCATTTTACAAGGATGCAGTGATTTACCTTCATGCTAGAAATAAGCACTGTGCTATCAGCAAATAACACATCACTCAATAAATCCCAGGTCTGACATATAGATGGTGCTAGAAACTTGGATCCACCAGTTCATTCCAGAATCAAATCAGCAGTCAGTTAAGTGGACAGCAGCAGGTGAAAGCTGTTCAAAGCAACCAAAGCTGCAAGCATCAGCAAACAAAGGTTTTGGTTTCCATATTTTGCAATGTGCAAGTTATTTTGTTCATTGCTTACCAGGAAAGACCATCATATATTGATATGGATACATTTGAAGGAAGAAATCACTAAAACATGGTCACAAATAAAAAAAGAAAAAAGTGTTGCAGGAATTGCATTTTGATTTGCTTCTATCTCTAGATTTAGGCCACAGTAACTACTGACTGTTTGCAGACCTCAAAAGAATGCTCCAGGGAAAGTAAGAAATATTTTAGAGCTGAAAACAAATTGTTCTACAAAAAGGAATCATATCATTAGAGAAACATTGGAATCAGTGTATTAGCTTAGGAGGAGACCATGTTGACGAATGAAATCTAATTAAGTTGTTGTTTTATTAGTTAAACCTGAGACTTGCAATTAAGAAAGATCTGATTTAATTAACTATTGTATTTTTTGCAAAGACCTTTATGCCAAACCTTGTCAACGGCCTTTCAGTTATCTAACAAACTGTCCCAGTGAAACCTAACACACAAAGTATGGAATAAGGATCTACTAATAATAAGTCAAGATATCCAAAAGGGACACTTCTCAATCGACACCGGTTGACTGCGAATGCATGTGTCAATCTATTTATTTAAAGTTTAACCTGTTTCGAATCGATACAAATCATGCACAATAAAAATAATTAAATTAAAATGAAAATCATTTTTCTTATTTTTAATTACTAAAAATTTAATATTTGATGCATAAAAATTACTAGGTCTAGAAGGATTTCTTCTTCACTCACTGAAGACAATAAAGGGGAGCATCCAAAATTCTCATTTGAAAAACCATGATCTCTACGTTCGTTTTTAATAAACGAACACAAAGACTGTGGTTTTTCCTTTATATTAAAAATCAACAAATAAAACAAACAACTTAGGTTGTGTATGTTTGTAGACAAAACCATTCTAAACATGTGGAGAGCGCTTAACTATCCTGCACTTGCACCTAACAATAAACTTAAAAAACAAAACATTGTTAATGACCATTTTGGTAAAAAAAAAGAAAGTCCATTGATAGATACTGCTACAAATTTGTGACCCCCGCCCCAAAAAAAAGAGAGAGAGTAGAAACAGGGATACAATAAGTACACGAGAACCAAGAAAATACCCCCCCCCCAAAAAAAAACACAGCCTACATTAAAAAATAAATATTTAATGTTTTTCTTAAATGCCTAAAAAACGAAATTGAACAAATGAATGAACTCCTTTTAAAATGAGAAATTACTTGATAGATATTTACCCTGTGTTTGTTTATTGAAAAGTTAAAAAAAAGAACCCTCCCCCTCTCCGCATCCTACATCAAAAAATATATTCCCTCCTCCACTTTTCTTTAAATCTTTCCTTAATTTTAAAATTTAATGAATAAAACAACCCAGATTGTGTATACTTATAAATGATATGTGTGTTGGCAATCAGTGTCCCCTTTGAATCTTTTGGCTTCCAAGGTCGTTATTTCATAATTTGACCCACCTAACATATCTAGTGTACCCATATATGTTTAAAGAAGGCTGTTAGGATATCTGCAGTAGAACAAGATATACTGCCATGTGATTTAAGATACTGCATTCAGTGACCACAATGGTATATTTCTAAATGCCTGTAAAAATATTTGTTTGATCTTCTATGTCTGTGTAAAATATTGAAAAAATAGAATAGCCAATTTTTTTTTTGCTGAAAATCAGTTTGTTCTTTAATGTTTAAAACAAAACATTTTAAAATTTTTTGTTTTATAAAAAAGACAAATTATAAAATTTGAAAAACAAATCACAAACATTTAAGAAAAGAAAAAAAGGCAGTTTTAGTGCAAATTATCAAATCTTTTGATTCTTGTTCAGAATTCTCCATTAAAAACCCAAATAATGCTACACATACTCAACTCATGATAAAATGGAAATATATTTAAAAAAATCATGTAAATTGATCAAGCAATTTTATTTTAAAATACATTTACATGATTTTGGGAATATGGTATTTTCCCTTTGTCATGGCTATGTACATGATAGATTTTGACCGTATTTTTGTTTTTTAATATAGGGTCGATTCTGGACAAGCATCAGGTTTTCTATTAAAAAAAAAGAAGCTAAATTTACAGAATTTTACAGAAAACTCTTAATCCCTATATATAATAAAAGAGGTGCAGTTTTCCCTTTCTGCACCAAAATATCATAGGTTTACAGCAACTAGGCTTAGGGCCAAACAAATCCAACTTGCCTCCTCCCTTGAGGCTTGCATTCACGAACATCTGTGAGCTTAGAACTAATTTAGTTGATGTAGAAGCATTTCTCCTAACAAATACCCCGGATATCTTAGCACTAAGTGAGACTAACCTACACTCCTCCATCCCCTCTACTTTAACATGCCTGGATATCTCCACCTCTGCCATAAGGACTCTGACAGACATATGCACGGACTTGGAGTTTACATTCGTAATACCCTTCCCTGGACTAGAGAAACAAACTTAGAATCAGACGATCAAACCTTTATGTGCTTTAGACTTAACATGCAGCACAACATTAGCTACTACCGCTTTCCCTCGACCCAGGACTGCACCATAATAAACAAAGTCTCTGACAGCATAGACACAGCACTCTCCCTCGACACTAGCGCACAAGTACATGTATTTGGTGACTTTAATGTCCACCACAAAAACTGGTTGGGATTCTCTACTCACACAGATGCAGCGGGCAGCACAACACATAGTTTCGCTATATCTCACTCCCTATCACAAATTTTTACGTTTCCAACCCGTTTCCCTTATCAGAGATGCCCTATGGGAAAATATTTTTTCTCTTCCTGCTGAACAGTGCGCAAATGAGACCACTGTATGGTTCAAAACTGCAATTGAAGCACATGTTCCCATGCGGAAATTTTATAGCAAGCCCCACTTTCCCCAATGATTTACTTCGACTTGCGCAACTGCCATTGCTCAAAGGCAGCATGCATACCGCAGACTTAACCGACATAAGTCCAGTTCAAACAGACAGAAGTATATAGAAGCTAGAAGTAACGTTAAGAAAGAAATAGCGACAGCTAAAAGAGAATTTACTGAAACTACTAAAAAATGCATCGAAGCACAGAAATTAGGAAATCGTGACTTTTGGAAAATCTACAACAGTGTAGTAAATAATGGGCAATCAACAATTCCCCCACTAACCAACAATCACGAGATTGTTTGCTCAGCAACAGAGAAGGCTAACATGCTTGCCAGTCGGTTTGCCTCAAACTCCACACTGGACTCACTCAACCACCCCCTACCTGACTTCCCTATGCAGACAGACGCCATGCTAGACGATCTGAAAATCACCCCTGCTCTCATAAAAAACTTGACACTTCAAAAGCATGTGGACCCGATTTCATCCCAGCTGTGCTATTAAAAAGTGCTCTGCTGAAGTAGCTCCAGTTCTCTCCAAACTCTACAACAAATGTCTTAATGAAGCTTGCTTTCTGGGCTGTTGGAAAACTGCTTCTGTGGTACCAGTATTCAAGAATTCTGGCGAAACAATGGACCCATTAAATTATCACCCCATTAGCCTCCTTCCACATTTTTCCAAAATATTTGAGATCATAATTAACCAAGTTCTAGTCCATCACCTTACAGATGCTAAACTTCTGACTGACCGACAATATGGACTTAGACAAGCCTGTCCCACAGCAGACATCCTAACTGTAATCTCAGAACATATACACCAGTCACTGGACAAAGCTGGGGAGGGCAGAGCGGTAGCTCTAGATATATCTAAGGCTTTTAACAGGGTGCGGCATGAGGGTCTCTTCAGGAAAATTAGATCATACGGTATCACTGGTAGAATACTAAACATAATTAAATCCTTCTTAGATAAGAGAAAAATCCAGGTTGTCCTCGATGGTTGTACATCTAAACAATATGATATAAATGCGGGAGTGCCCCAAGGGTTTATCCTTGGACCTCTGTTGTTCTTAATATTCATAAATGACCTCCCCGACAAAATTGCCTCTGAGATGGGCATATATGCTGATGACACCACACTCTATAGCAGGCACGACAGGAAAACAAATGAACACATATCTAAAGAAATGGCAGAAACACTAGAGAATGACCTCAAATCTGTAGTGGAATGGGGACAAAAATGGATGGTCACATTCAATGCCACCAAGACTAAACTAGTTTCCTTCAATAATTACAAGAAACCTTTTCTACCACCAATAGCAATGACCAACGACACTTAATCTGAGAGTACATCTTTCAAACTCCTTGGCCTAATGTTCATGAGTTGGAACAATTACATTGAAAGCATTGCCAGGGCCGCTGCAAAGAAGGTAGGCTCTCTCCTGAAAGTATCCTGCACCTCTATAAGGCAACCATTCGCCCATGTATGGAGTATTGCTGTCACACTTGGGCTGGTGCATCTTCTACTAGTCTCTCGCTCCTAGACAAGGTTCAAAAGAGAGTCGCCAATCTGATAGGTCCTAAACTGGCATCTAAGCTTCAGCCTCTGTCCCATCGACGAAATGTTGCATCCCTCTGCTTGTTCTACAAGTATTTTAATGGAGAATGCTCTGATGAACTGCAAGCACTTGTGCCCTCACGACGTAAACACCCTCGACAAACCCGACAGGAAGCTAAATCTCACCCCCACACAGTAGAGATCCCTAGATGTAAAAGATCTTTCTACTCCAGTAGTTTCTTCCCTAGAACCGCTAGACTTTGGAATTCCATTCCAGGTCCCTGCTTCCCCAAGCGTATAACGTGAACAGACATCTTGTTGGCCAAATCCCCACATAGTACCCCTGTAGATGTTACCCCTGATAGTAGCCCCCTACACCAAAGTGGCAATGTGCCTTGTTTGGGGTGAAAATGTAATAAAAAAAAAAAC
Organism: Euprymna scolopes; assembly: GCF_053919585.1. NCBI lineage: Eukaryota > Metazoa > Mollusca > Cephalopoda > Sepiida > Sepiolidae > Euprymna > Euprymna scolopes. The sequence goes on along the minus strand of NC_136524.1, from coordinate 15,601,848 downwards.
CCAAAAAACATACAAATTTATTATGTTTACACTATTATTCATTATCTTATTTAACTATAGAACAACATTTTAGGCACATTAATTCGTAGTATTAAAACATTAGATTTAATCCTAGGAGTGTCATCATCATCATCATTGCCTGCAGAGGAAGTAGTTCTCATTTCCCCCCCCTGTTCGTCAAATACTCCTACAGTCACCTACTTACACTCATCAGGGACTTAAATTTTGACCCCTTCCTATGTAATTGATCTATTCACATTTACCTTCACTTTTTCTACACCAAAATAACATGACAAGTTGATTTTTTTCTTTTTAGATAATTGTTATTTTATCAACTTGCATGAAAAGAGCTATACAAAAGATGCTTAAAACCGTTTGAATTATGCAAATACCATCAGTAGTTCAAAAGTTATGAGAATTTTAAGTGCCAGAATTTAGGCTTTTCCATGGACATTTTTCTTTAGAAAAAGTGGGCTAAATTACGAACCTCAACATTTCAAGAAATTCAGTAATTTCACCACCATTTATTTATTTTTCAAGCTATTCTCATGAAACTTGGCACCCTTATGTAAAATTGTGTGCTCTTTCTGATTATTCAGTCAAATTTGAAGTATCTCTTTACCATAAGCTGTGAATTATAAATTCAGATGTACAAATTTTATTTATTTTAACTGGCGCATGGTATCATACAGTGGGTGTCTATTTATGAACAAAACTAAGTATTATAGTAGTATTTAAATATAGCTTTATTGAGAATAGGCATTTTCCTGCCTCCTCACCAAAGGAGAGCTTAATCTGGTTGTTGCCATTGAATGCCTAAAGAGCATTCATGGACGGTATTTACTACTTCCCTCAAAGAAAAAAAACTGAGTAGATATGAATTAATCTCGGAAATAAATCAAAATTTTTTGTATAGATTTTGGATTTCTGTAAAAGATGAAAATTCCCATAGTCGACCAGAACTTAGGCATTTTGGAACCAGTCCAATTTTCAATTTTGTAAATCTTCTCTATCTGGCCCAAAATATACCCCTATTTTCTGAGATGCAACCATAAATCATACTCTACATGAATCCTTGATGTAGCTTTCACAGTACCAGGATACCAGGAATCCTGATAAGCAACAACTATATATTCACTAGTTGATGGTATTTTTGTCATTTCTATTCTGTTGTTTTACTGAAAATTCAATTATGTAAACAAAGAAATAAAATGGTAATTTTTTACCTTGTTTCATCTTAACATTTAAAATGATTAATTTTATATGGTTTTATGGTATGCTGAAAACGAATATCGCATTTAAATTTTCTGCAAATAAGTAGTTTTTCAGATATTAAGCAATGTTATTTCTTATGTTATCACTGGTGGTCATCTTGGTATGCACAAGTGTGCAAACATAACCCCGAGAAACTATGGACAAACGCATGTACCAAAATGGCCACCAGCAATAACATAAGAAATGACATTGCTTAATACCCAGAAAGCTACTTATTTGCGTAAAATTTAAATGCGATATTCGTTTTCAGCATACCTGAAAACCTTAAAAGATAGTCATTTTATAGAAAAATGTTAAGGTGGAAACAAGGTAAAAATTTACAAAATGCATCACAATGAAATTCTTTATCGAACCGCCTAATTATTATTTATTATATTATCTATATATCTATAAAAGTGAACGTGTCTGTGTGTCTGTCGGTGTACATTTCCCTATGCAATAACTCTGTCAATTTTTAGTCTACAGACTCGAAATTTGATATATAGGGTACTGAGATTTGGGAAAATCTATGTGATCAGTTTTGGGCCAGAAATTTGGCTGTCAAGAGGTCAAATTCAACGATTTGACCTTTGAGAACTCTACCAAACTCCTCCGACAATTTTGGGTCTAAACACTTGAAATTTTAGATATAGGTTCCTTGGACATGGTTCTAACTTAACTTGATTTGAGCCTAAAACAATAAATGTTAAGGGCCATAATAGGGGTCAAAGTTAAAAAAGTTGACCGTTTTTTTTTTGCTCAGCATACACCTCCAAACACCCGGGCAACGCCGGCCACCCATGTTAGTCTATATATATAAAAATGTAATTCTTGGTTCGTTCAAAGTTTATACAACCATATTTCTACATTACCAATTTATTTGAAATTTTCAGACAACCCATCTTTAGAGTCGAGGGATGTTTTTATGTTATTAAAATAAATTAACATCGCCAATTATTAAAATATTAAATAAAATAAATATATTTTTCGTAAGCCGTTAGTGCGAACCTGTTTTGTTGATAGAACTGAACTTCCGGTTCGATTCATCTCACAGACCACGATTTGACGAAACGAATTAGATTTCATTTTCTGTTTACTCGATAAGTAAAAAAAACAAAAAACATAATTCATTTGTTTATCTTGCAAATTTTTTAATTTAAACATTTTTCTTATCAGGCAAAATAAAAGTTTGTTGCTTGCTTTTTGAGTCGAAGTCGTTTTTTTTTTTTTTTTTTTTTTTTCGATATAAGAAAATATGAATTTTTTTTATTATTATTGTTTGTTTTTATAAATTGTTTGATAAAAGTACAGGTTTTTTCGAAGAAATTTTTTGGATTGATGACGTGCTTAAATAATATTTGGTGCTAATGCAGAAAGTGGTCCACGCATTTTTAAAATTGTATTTCCACGTTTAATTAAAGTTTTATTATATGTTTTTTTATTCAATTGTAAGGTTAAAATACAGATTAGGTACAAAAACCCTCCCCTCCCCATGTTAAGAATGGATTTTTAAATATTAACTTTATTATATCAGTACAGATCACTCTCTGCATGAGTAACGTACTTTCACCTAACAATTTAACAAAACAAAACATGTTACTTATGCAGAGAAAGTACAGTGCTAAAATAATAACGTTATTTAGAAAGCCATTCTTAACATGAGCAGGGCGTTTTGTAACTATTCTATACTTTCACCTAACAATTTAATAAACAAAAAATGGTACTTATGCAGAGAAGGTACTGTGCTGAAATAATGCTATTAAGAAAGCCATTCTTAACATGGGAAAGGGAGGGTGTTCTATAACTATTTTATACTTTCACCTAACAATTTAATAAACAAAAGATAGTACTTATGCAGAGAAGGTACCACGCTGAAATAATACCGTTATTTAGAAAGTTATTGTTAACATGGGGGGGGGGGAGTTTTGCATCTATCCTATACTTTCACCTAACAATTTAATAAACAAAAATAGTACGTATGCATAGAAAATACCATGCTGAAATAATGTTATTTAGAAAGACATTCTTAACATGGGGACGGTATTTTGTAACTATTCTGTCCTTTCACCTAACAATTTAAAAACAAAACATGGTACTTATGCAGAGAAGCTACCCTGCTGAAATAATGATGTTATTATTTAGAAAGCCATTCTTAACATGGGAATAGGGGTGTTTTGTAACTATTCTGGACTTTCACCTAACAATTTAATAAACAAAAGTTAAACTTAAGCAGACAAGGAACAGTACCGAATCATTAACATTATTTAGAAAGCCATTCTTAACATGGGGAGGGAGGATGTTTTCTAACTATTCTGTATTTTCGGTGCTAATGCAGAGAGTGATCCATGCTATTTTTTAAATCGTATTTCCACGTTTAATTAAAGTTTTATGATATGTTTTTTTATTCAATTGTAAGGTTAAAGTACAGAATAGGTACAAAAATCCCTCCCCTCCCCATGTTAAGAATGGTTTTTTAAATAATAACATTATTTTAGCACGGATCACTCTCTGCATGAATACCGATTAATGTTTTGTTGTTTGCATTTTTTTACCATATTTTTTTGTTTTTTTTTAAAGAAAACCTTTTTTTAACAAAAATTGAAAGTACAGGTTTTTTCTTTCTTTTTTTTTTACAGAAGTTGTTTTTATATAAGAAAATATGAATGCTTTTTCTTTATTAAAGAAATTGGGTACTCGTGCACTTATTTGATCCGTGCCGAAATAATAACGTTATTATTTAAAAAGCCATTCTTAATATGGGGAGAAGAGAGTGTTTTGTTCCTATTCTGTACTTTAACTTTACAATTGAATAAAAAAAATGGTAAATTTTTAGATTAGGTCCACCTCCACAATTTTCTTTTAAATGACTACTTTTGAAGGTTTTCGACTATGCTGAATACGGAAATCACATTGAAATTTTGCAGAAATAAGTAGTTATCGAGATATAAAAAGTTGTATAATGCATTGAAATCTCTGGCGACCATCTTTTTTACACGCTTGCACACGTCATAAACAAATCAATGCACGTAACAAAGATGGCCGTCAAAGAATACAATGCATAAAGCAACTATTTATATCTCGATAACTAATTTCTGCAAAATTTCAATGCGATCTCCGTATTCAGCATAGTCGAAAACCTGTAAAAGTCGTCATTTAAAAGAAAATTGTGGAGGTGGACCTAATCTAAAAAAATACCAAAAAAAAAACAAAACTTTAATTAAACTTCGAAATATGATTTTAAAAAAATATTGCGGATCAGTAAGTGCATTAGCACCCATTAATCGACTAACGTCACTATTCTGTGCTTTCAACTAAAAATTTATTAAAAAAAACAAAAGGTAAATTTTCACATTAAGTCCATGTCCACAATTTTTTGACATGGGTAGTTTGGGGGTGTTTATTCTGAAAGCCGTTCTTAACACGGGGAGAATGGTGGTATTTATTCCAAAAGCCGTTTTTAAAAGACGAAAGACAGGTAAAAGGTTAAAACACATGGTTAGGCATGGGTGTTGTTTATTCTGAAAGCTGTTCTTAATATGGGGAGGTTGGGAGTATTTATTCATGGCCGTCAGTAAATTATAGTGCATAGTACAGGTCTTTATATCTCGAAAACTACTTGCCTCTGCAAATTTTAAATGAGATTTTCTTATTCAGCATAGTCGAAAATTGTGGAGGTGGATCTAATGTAAAAAAAATACCCTCCCCCCAAAAAAGATATTGTGAAATTTAAATTTAAGCGCGGTACTAAAAATAAAATTAGACAGAAAAATACATCTTTGGGTTTGTACTTGCACAAAGACTTGAAAAAGTTGTCAACAAAAACAAATATATAACAAGTAAATATTATCAAAGGCAAGATAAGTTACTTTTCTACCTAATTGGATAATTTTTAGTGTTTTTATTGGGTTTGTACTACTGTACATATAGATTCGAAAAAGTTGTCAAAAAATAAATGTATAACAAATATTATCAAAGGCAAGATATGTAACTTTATTACCAAAATGGATAATTTTTTTGTTTTTTTAATATAAAATGTTTATTCGGCTTGAAAAACACAGCGTTTACTGCTATATTTGCAAATTACAAATGACGGCAGACTGTGTTAAACACATTAGGTTTGGGAAAATGAGTTAAAACTAAAAAACTATACAAAATACTGTTAAAAACCAAATTAAGCCACAGCAACGCGTGGCAGGGTACAGCTAATATATATATATATATATATATATATATATATATAATTAAACTAAAAATAAAATAACAGAAAAAATTCACTAGAACAAGGAAGACAAACATTTCATGAACCCACTGACATGATGATTATTAAATTTTAGTTTAAAATAAAAAAATAACTATAAAAGGGAGGCTGTTTTTTGATATTCTGTACCTGACTATTATTAGAAATTTGTGGTACACAAGAATTTTTCACGATGCTTGAATTAATTACGTCATCATTTAGAAACCCATTCTTAACATGGGGAAGGAAGGAAAATATTAATTAGCAAATTGTATGCTAACATTAGATTTGTGGTCATTACTTATTACAATTGTACAATTACTTAGATCAGTATGAATAAGGCTGCTACAAATTCAGTATAGGGTCATGCGAGAAAGCAAATAACCTGGATACAACCAGGGATACAAAAGATTGTTCAACACATGTGTTAACACTAAACTGCTGATTAAAAAACTGCATTTCCTAGAAAGAAAAAATTAAATTTACATACTATCTGCTAACATCAGTATCGTTATGTACCTTTTTTTAATGTTAGGTGCAAACACGGTTTGTTTAATAGATGACCAAACTCAAACAACAAGCACAAGTTCATAAGTTGAGTATATACCAATCTTTCTATAAGAATTCATTTTCAACCTATTTTAATATTTACACATTTCTTTATTAGCATGCCAAAATGCCCCCCCCCAAATACCATACAGTAGTTGCCTCCATAAAGAGAAATCGTCGATCAGCAAATTATGAAGGGTCTCAAAAGACAATTTTGTAATTTCATTCACCACAGATGAATCTAGATACTATGAGTCACATCAACAAGACAGAGACATGAGGCAGAACAGGCTCAACCTGTGGGCATAAACACATGTGCCGAACACATTGTTGAACAAAACAAATATGCTGTACTTGATGCCATGCAGGTACAATTCTCACACAGAAATGTTGCTCAGTCAAGCTGTCTTCACAATTAAAAATAATGTTCCTGATGAAGTTAAGAGATATGAAACTGGCTGTTACATTTCTACTAATGAAGCCATTTGGTAGCAATACACATGGCCGTTAAAACGCTTTGGATAATCACAGATTTCAAGGGGTTTCTGCTAAAATAGTAATATTTTAAAAACCAAAGCACTTTAAGTCTTCAAAATACCACTGTTTTGTTCAGAAATGAATATACTTTCAAATGAATTAGTAAATAATAACATACATTATATATTTTTAGAGTTTTAAGCAAATAAAGTGATAAAAATGTGAACATCATAAAATGGCATTTTCGGTAAGATTTTGTAACGACCCCCTCCCCCCCTGATTTCTAAACATTTGTACCGTGTTTCATTGAAGAATATTTTAATGAAATTTGGAAATTAGCCAAAAGAGATGTCATTTTTAATAATTTCGAATGTCTGAAATTCATTTGATCACTCGTTTTTTTGTGTTAAAAAAAAGATTTCAAAATGATGAGTATTGAAAATTTTGAAAAAAATTTTCTTCGGACACTTACTATTAAATAAAACAATCTTTTTACTATATTTATTCGTTAAAAAGATGATTGAACAGTGTTTTCTCTAGTGATACGTAGCAATTTAAAAACATACCATCCGAAAAAAATCGTTATGAATTTGAATCAAAACTTCTGTAGTATTAGTGATTGCAGCAGCGATAACGTGGCGTAAACAGAAGTTTGTTTTTGTTGTTTATTTTTATTCCGAATAGATTTTTTTTAATTGAAAATCTGGTTATAAAAAAAATTCTTACATGTTTAGTTAGAGCTATTTTGTTATCAACCATACAAATATTTTTAAAAATTGGGTAGTAGTAAATTTTAAAATATTTTAACAAGCGAAAATGTGAAATATGATTGTTTTGGTTCATGTGTACGAACAGTGACACACTTCTAATTTTCGTCCCTTAACAAATGTTTTCAGTGAATTATTATCGAATGGAAACTAATCTACTCGATTATTAAAAAAAATAAAATAAAAAAAAAAAAATCAATATTTAAATATTTGTAGGAGGTGCTCAGTTAAAAAATAACAACGGTAAGAAAAGACATGAAATGTAATTAAAAATCAAAATAACATTAATTCAAAATTTTTAACAATTTGTCAGCTTTAACAAAAACTTGTTTCTTTTTTTATATTTAAATAGAATTTAAATACTTGATATTTTTCCAAGCATCATGTTTTCTGTTAGAGGGACGTCACTTTTTTAAATAACATTTATTTTTGTCTGTTTGTCATAATTTTTGTAAAGTTTCACAATGGGTATCAAACACCCTCTTAAAAAAAAAAAAACTCGCTTAATTCTATATCTAATCCTAGGTATGAGTGGTAAGCCTCCTCCTAAAACCTTTAGCCTTAACAATAATGCCAAGTGGCAGAGCTCTCCACTAAACAAACTTCCTCTGTGAGCTCATATAAGCGTAAAAAAAAAGCATAAAAAACGTTTAAAGAAAAGTGCACATGATTAATCTCCCATAAAAAAATAAATTGGTCAAAAAGCCTAAAACGCTAGGATCGTCTTGAAATGGTGAATTATTTTACATTTATGTGAAACCAACCCCCACTCTCATTGTTTTTGTTTTGTTTCTATCAAGTCTTCAGGATGTTCACACATAATTTTCCTTAGTCCTATCATTAACCCAAAGTCAGAGTGGCAACCTCCCCATCTTCTCATAATTGCACAAAGACCCTCTTAAAACCATGCATAATCGCCCTTTAGAAAACAAACAAACAAATACCCAGGATTTACCTATCATAAGAAAAAGGGGGGGGGAAGCTGCTCAAATGATTCAAAATGGGAAATCATTTTACATTAAATTCTAAAATAATTTTTGTTATCTTTTATTAAAGTTTTTCAAGTTGTTCACATGCAATTGTCTATAAAGGTAGAATCACATATTTTGGAGAGGTGGTCAGATGGGGAGGGGTAACAGAAGGTATTAATCTACAATAATACCAAAGAAATATTGCAATATATTCATTTTTAACCAATCCTAGATTTCGATTTCAGTTTTTGGCACATAAAATGGATTACAACTAAACTTTGAGTTCTCTAACTTCTTTTCTTTTAATGAAATATGTTAAGCCATTTTAAGCAATCGCAGCATATTTATGTGAATTTATTGCAGATTATTTGGAAATCATTCATTTCTGGAGATTTTTAGTAGCATATTCAGATTTCTTGCACAAAAATACACTTATATGGTAAATTTCATTGCTTAGTCTTGTGTTTTAACAAAGATATAGCATTTTTACTGAAAAAATAGTGCAAAAAATGTGACAAAACGCATATGGTCTTAAAGAGGGGAAAATATCCAAACATGCAGGACATAAAAATAGTCATAACTTCCTTGATTTTAATTGGATTTAAAAAGATTCTTTCTTAGCTTATCAAGCTCTTTCTATATATACCAATATTGAAATATTTTAAGCCATTTAAATTTTTTCATGTGTATTGCTACATTTGGATAATACTTAATTTCCCCATACATGTACATCATTCTCCGATTATTCACCTGTCAATCCATCTAGAAAATGGACAGCGGATATACTTTACTGAAAGAAATACAAAGGATAGAGTTGCAAATCCACCTGCAACAACCCTGACAGCTTTTTTCAATTTATGTGCAACTGAGTTCTTTGCACGTACACTTCTGTATGTTGAAGTTCCCGCTTATTATACATGGGGCACTAAAAATAAGATCTTCAAGTGAAGATTACAGCTCCAGGCTTTCCGTGTGTTAAAAAAACACAAGTTTTGGGCTGTGTATACCACAGTGTATCCAAAATAATTCGAATGCTTCTGTTTGAGACTGCTTCTATAGCGTGTTATAGGTTCACAAAGCTTTAATGAGCTCAAAACTATCAATGGTCAAGTTATGAATACATTCAGGAATGCATGTAATGCATATGGACTACTTGATGATCCACTGAGATGCTACATTACAGGAAGCATCTACATCTATATCTGCACATAATTTGAAACATTTGTTTGCAATCATATTAACTACACGTGCAATGTCTTCTTCAGCAGGACTTTAGCATACACACAGAGAAGCATCCAGTGAAGAATCATAGCAAAATAATTATTTACAGAGAAAATTATTCATGTTAAGATGTTTAATAAATTAAAGAATATAGAATGCAAACAATTTAAAACAGATTGACCTCTAGAGTTTGACGGCTCTTATGTAGAGGTCATTTTAAAGTGACGTGGGCTTTAGATAGAGTTTTGGAAAAAGATATGATTTGATCAGTCAAAGATTGGAAGTGTTAATGAGAACAGGTTGACTTTTTTAGTCGTGGAAACATTTGACTAAATTAACTAAGAAACTAAGGGATTTACAATACTTTTTCTTTTTAATCTTTAAAGATTAAAATGAAAAAGCATTGTAAATCCCTGAGAGAAACACCTAGTTGTTGTTTTGTCTGGGCTGACGTTATCCGCCTGATAGTCAGGGACCCGAACCTTGGATTAACCACTAAGGAGGCTGTCCTATCAGCAGGTGCAAAGTACTGGGGCTGCTGTATTGCCATTTGGTGAATGGAATCTGGACCATGCAGTAGCTTCTGGTGGGGCCTCTCGATGCCATACTAGTGGGTAATTGTTACGGCTTTACCTTATCATGTGGTACAAAAAAAAAAAAAAAAATTCTTCGTTTCTTTTTCTCTCTTAGTTTCCCCTCTCTGTCCTGCTCTAAGTAAATCTGTCGACCTAGTCCACAAATTCCAAAATTTCATCATGACAAGTTTCAAGAAAAAATACACGATTAAACCCGGTTCTCCAACTTCCAACGTAGACCCCTACTACCATGTCTCCTTCTCCAACATCAGGGGTCTACGTTCTAACCTTCCAGAGGTTGAAACCCAATTACAGGAGACTAAACCAGACCTTTTATTTTTAAGTGAAACTGGCATTGGACAGGCTATTTCCCTTGATGAGTTTGCAATTACAGGATACTCTAACTTAACTTCTAAATCTGACCCCCAAGATCGCCATGGGCATGGAATATGTGCCTATATTAAAGATAGCTTTCCATGTGGGAGGGACATCTCCAGGGAAGATCCTAACTTACCTTATATGTGCTTCCGGGTTGCTTTAGCTCACACTACTGCATTTATATTTACTCTCTATCGCCCCCACAACAGCGGAGTTACTATCTTTCAAAGCATATCTGAGAAAATTGACCAAGTCCTTTCTACTTATCCTTCAGCTAACATTCACGTATGTGGAGACTTCAATGTTCACAACGTCGAATGGTTGACCCACTCAAACAAGACCGATGATGAGGGGAGGTTCTGTCATGATTTCTCCATTGCCTATGACCTCACTCAGATTGTTCAGGAACCTACCCGTGTGCCCGATAATGACGGCCAGTATGCGAGCCTACTAGACCTTTTTCTCACAACTTGCCCTGAACTATGTTCAGTTTCTGTTCTGTCGCCTCTTGGATCTTCCGACCACTCTGTTGTATCAATTAAGATAAAAATGAAATGTAATAAGTCCCCAGACGTACCTCTTCATCGTACAGTATATCGATACACTAAGGCTGACTGGGATAGCTTCCGTACATTTATATCTGATCTACCTCTGCATTCCATGTTTAAAAAGGATGTGTCCTCTATAGTATTAGACCTAACTGAATGGTTAATTGTAGGTATTGACCATTTCATACCCTCTAAAAAATTTCAGCAAAAACCTAACAGCCAGCCATGGTTCTCTCCAGAATGTGCTGCTGCCATTGCGCACAGAAATCACTTTTTCCACTGCTTCAAACGTAATAGATGTATGGAAACTAAAGCCGTTTTCAGGACTGCCAGCAACCATTGTAAGAAAGTAATAAGGAACGCAAGAGAGTTGTATGCTCAATCTGTTAAGTCCAAAGTAGCTGAGCAGCGGCTTGGTTCCCACCAGTTTTGGCAAATAGCAAACAGAATCCTGAACAGAAGCGTGTGCTCCATCCCAACTATTATCAATGGATCTGAGGTAATCTCGTCAGCATCAGACAAAGCCAAACTCTTTGTCAAGAACTTTGCAGCTAATTCTACCCTTTGCGACCAAGACCGCCAACCCCCAATATTTCCTCTTGTATCAGAAAACACGCTATGTGATATACGTATATCTGTACGTGATGTTGCCAAGCTAATCAAAAACCTTGATTCCAGTAAAGCAACTGGCCCTGATGGTATTCCAATTATAGTACTCAAAAAACTTCAACCTGAACTAGCGCCCATACTTACAAAACTGTTTAAACGTTGTCTTAAGGAGAATAGTTTCCCATCTCCCTGGAAAATCTCATCAGTATGCCCTGTATTTAAGAATTCAGGTGATCGCTCATCCCCCTCTCAGTACAGGCCAATAAGTCTCCTGTGCGTCATGAGTAAGTTGCTAGAATCTGTATTAAATACAGAAGTAATCAAACATCTCAACAAAAATAACCTTCTTAGTGACACTCAATATGGTTTCCGTTCTGCTAGATCTACAGCAGATGTCCTTACAGTTATATCGCATAGGATTAGCAAATCTCTCGACGGTGGCAATCTTTCTAGGGCAATTGCTCTTGACATATCTAAAGCCTTTGATAGGGTATGGCATAAAGGTTTACTTCATAAGATCGCTAGCTATGGTATAGCTGGAAAAGTCTTCTCAATTATTAAATCATTTCTTTCTGATAGATTCATAAGAGTAGTAGTTGAGGGGCAAAAATCAGAAGCTCACAATATTAATGCCGGTGTCCCTCAGGGATCCATCCTGGGCCCAACTCTTTTCCTGATCTACATTAATGATCTTCCAAATCATATCCTTACATCATTTGTAGACATTTATGCTGACGACACTACCATTTATGGTACCACATCTAAGACAGTAAACGAGCAAGTTCTCTCCAATTCTCTCTCCTCTGATCTTGAGCACGTAGTACAATGGGGAAAGGAGTGGCTGGTTACTTTTAATGCATCTAAAACCAAGCTTCTCTCTTTACATCATCAACATTCTAATCCACATTTGTCATCAATTGAAATGAATGGCTCTCGTCTTCAGGAGGCCTCAAGTTTTGACAAGCTTCTGGGCTTGACCATTACTCCTGATCTTAAATGGAACACGTATATCAAATCTGTTGCCAAGGCCGCTGGAAAAATGGTGGGATCTTTCTATCGATCCAGTAGATATCTCACTGCTGATGCTATTCTCTATCTATATAAGAGCCAGGTACGTCCAAGGATGGAATACTGTTGCCACATCTGGGCAGGAGCTGCTAGAAAGAACTTGTCCTGCCTTGATAGAGTTCAAAATAGACTTCGTAGCCTCGTAGGAGATGTCCTTTTCTCCTCCTTGCAACCTCTATCTCACAGAAGAGATGTTGCGAGTTTGTCTCTGATGTATCGTTATTTTCATGGAAAGTGTTCAACTGAGCTTCAATCTATGGTCCCCCCTCGCCAAACTTTCACAAGAAACACTCGTCTAGCTGTAAACACTATCAATAATTTCCCCCACTCTTTATCTGTGCCTAAACCTAAACGTAGATTCCATGAACAAAGCTTCTTTCTTAGAACTGCACGCCTGTGGAATTGTCTTCCGTTTTCCTGCTTTCCGGCTGACTACAATATGGTTTTGTTCAAGTCTAAAGTAAATAAGTTCTTGATGAGCCGTTCCATATAAGTTATTAAATTTACCAAATTTTCATTACTAATGATTACTATATTGACCAACTTCTACTGTACACTCTTTAACCCTTATCCTTGAGTGGCCTCTGGGCCTTGATAATGTGGTGATGCCTTTGTAAAAAAAAAAAAAAAAAAAAAAAAAAAAAAAAAAAAAAAAAACCAAAAGACGAATGTTTTATTGTAGTGTCTTGCACCTTATGTTGTGGCTCTCTTCATAAAGAGAGCCACAACATAAGGTTAGTAGTCTGTTATCAAATGCCCATTCTTTGATATGTGTCATGTCTGTTGAACCTGTCTCGAATTAATGACTGTTACTATGTTCATGTTATGTGAACATATCTGTTTGAATATGTATAAACATGCACACATACAACAAACATTTACAATCACTAGACAAGATCTGTTTTATACACATGTATATTATATGCACTAGATGGGCATGAACACATATGTACACACATTATATACACCCATAATACGTTTATAACATTATTTCTAAACAGGGTAAAAAGAATTGACCAATCAGTTCGAACCACACTCTGCTACTAGCCAATCAGAAACCAGAATTACTCCATAAAATATACTGAATTTATTTAGAATTCCTGCACATAAATTTTCATCTTCACACGGGTAAGAACTCTGCTCTTTGTCTTAGTCTGCAAGTCTTTACAATTCAAGATTTCTTTAGATTGGCTACTTATAGGAAACTCTGCTCTTTGTCTTCATCTGCAAAAGTTTACAATTCAAAATTTCTTCAGATTGACTACCTACCAGAAACTTTGTCTTTGTTTGCAAGCTCTTACAATTCAAAGTTTTTCTGGATTGATACTGCCATTTTCTTTGGAACAGCATTTCTTTCTTTTCTAAAAATGACTTACAACTCCAAAGATGTTTAACAAAAAATAAAAGTTATAATTAAAAAAGAAAAATGAAACAAACAAAAAACCCACATACATAAAAAGAAATCTGGATAAAAAAGTTTAAAAATAATCAATAAAAATCTAGATTCATTTTAATAAATTGTCATTTTTTGAGAAGATTGCTCCCCCTTTCTCTTAAGAGAAAGAAGACTTGCTTCTAACTGTTAATCAAATAAGACAAATAAATATACTTACCTAATGTTTTTAATCCTGCACCATATTTTGGATGTGGTTTAAGATATCCTGGAATGTAAAAATTATTTTAAAACCAATACTTAGAAAGCATATTGTTTTAAAAATAACTGTTTATAGATTTAGAATCAGCAATATTGAAAACATTTTTGGGTTTTGCTGAGAAAATATTCTCTCATTGAATGTTTGATTCATTACTTAAATCTGCAAAAGAAATGAACCTTATTCTAAACATGGCTGGTGTAGTTGCCTGTATATAACGGGTCTATTTGATGTGTTTAATGTCATATTATATGATGCATGTATCCATAATGTGTTTGTGTTCATGTATGTTCGTATCACCATCCACATTGTCTTTAGAGTGTTGAGCGTAAACTTGTTGATACGTGTGATGACATTTAGTCGGGTTAGCACGTATATTTCTAAGTTTATATAAAGTTCAACCACCGTGGGCATATTACAATTTACAAAGTTCTTTATGGAACAAATAAACATCTTTCTGTAGAATTATTCAGCCCAAAAACGGGGGAAGCATACTTACTTCCGTCGGTTGGTCATGACTGACGGTCTGTGAGCTGCAAGATTTCCTGAGGAATGACAATCGACACTTGGGTTATTTCACGCAACAATATTTCCTGACATCTACCTTATCTTTGGAATTGCATGATTCACTTGTCTCTACATTTTTGTTATGTGTCTGCTCTCCAACCCAATGAACCTTTGACTCAGTCTCCTTAGAACTGCTCACTTGTCTGTACTCTAACTGCATACTGCATATATATATATATATATATATATATATATATATATATAAAATGTATAAAACTATCTGTTTAACCCTCTAACTACGTGACCAACTCTTCTCCATATCTCTACATCATTATCTGTTACATGCTCAAGAAATCTGTCATCTTTGTCATGTAATCCATTTGTTATTTATGAAAACCAAAATTTCTCAGTTTGTTTCCAACATTCCATTTTATAAAGTAAAACTTCTAATACATATTTTAGCTATCATTCGATTTTCCCAAATTCCAAACCCTATTGAAATATCTTGTTAGCATCAACATTATTTTTCTCTTGTATTTTTAGCATTCAACCATCTAGATTCTAATGACACAATCATAATAATACTCGTTAGATCATCTGTCGATGCTCAGCTGTTCATAATACAACAGCATCAGTTATTTATTTATTCATTTCTTTTAGAAGATATTCTATATACTTCACCGATGATGATGAGAGGGTTATTTACAAATAATGTAAATAATAATTGAAGGATGAAAGAATGGTGAGAAGAATGAAATGAAGCAAATATTTAAAAGAAAGGGTAAGAGGGAAAACATGAGTGGGTAAAGAGAGAGGAGGAAAGAGAAACAGGAGATGAGGCTAAGAAGAGAAAAGAGGGAAGGATAAGAAGAGATACAGAAAAAAGGGGAGAGAGAGAGCAGATAAAAAGAGGTGGGCAGAGAGAGAAAGGGGAGAAAAGAGAGAGAGAAAGGAGGAAGAGAGAGAGAGAAAGGAGGAAGAGAGAGAGGGAGAAAGAAGGAGGAGAGAGAAGGAGAAAGGAGGAGGAGAGAGAGGGAGAAAGGAGGAGAGAGGGAGAAAGAAGGAGAGAGAGAGTAAAAAGGAGAAAGAGATATCAAAGAGGGAGAGAGAGCAGAAAGAAAACAAAGAAGAGATATGAAGGAAAGAGAGAAAGAGAGGGAGAAGCAGGAGTGGATAAAGGAGAGATAGCGGAGGGAAAAAGATGAAAGAAAAAGTGGGAGAGAGAGAGGGTATGAGAGAGTGAAAAAGAGGGAGAGAGAAGATGGAGATGATAAAGGAATGTGACAGAATATTAGATATTTCCAAACTTCAGAAATAAAAGTGAAATGATACAACCTGGATCTAGCTAACACAAAGCAACAAGTTTAAATGTGCCAAACTGGACAAATGTCAAGGAATTCTCTTCTATTTCAACATACTGAATTTTGATAAAATTTAGATTTAAATATAATTGAATTTTCTTTAGTTCTAGGGAAGAAGCTGTGTTCATAGAATTTGTGCACAGATAGAGAGTAGGGACAATTGTTGATAGTGATTGCAGCTAGCCGAGTGCTTTTTGTATAAGTTTGGCAGAGGGGATCATAGACTAAAGCTCAGACGAGCACTTGTCATAAAAATACTGATAAAGCAAAGACAGGCTCGCAACATCTCTTCTCTGGAAAAGAGATTTCAGAGAGGAGAAAAGGGCAGCACTTACTAGGTATTGAAGCCAGTTTTGAACTATGTTAAGGCAGGATAGGGTTCTCTGAGCAGTTCCTGCCCAGATGTGGCAAAAGTACTCCATTTTAGAATGTATGATGTATTTGGCTCTTATATAGGTAGAGGATTGTGGCAGAAGTGAGATATCTTCTGGAGTAGCAGAATGATGTAACAGATTTTACAGTGACTATGGCAATAGATTTGATGCGTCTTCCATTTCATTTGATGTCTTTCAACTTAATGTGCACAATGTTGTGCATCTCTATGTAAAAAAAAAAAATTCCCAGCTTAAAGAAAATGAGCCACTTGTCAATAAGTTGTCTTTTGTACACAAAACAATCCAAGTTGACAACTTTAGTGAATGAAATAATTGCTCTATTATCAAATTGTGTTTCCATCTTTTTTTTTAAATGATCCAAATCTGAGTGTTTTTTTAAAATGTTTTACAATTAAAAGAAAACCTAGCTTGGACCACTTCAAATGTACTACAAATTATATTAAGATTCAGTCGGTTAGCTGTTTAAATAAATGAATCACATTTGCACTTCCTTATCATTTTGTAAATTTTTTTTTAAAAAGAATTTTACCCAATTTTTAGCTGGTTTTATTATTCCTTCCATTATGTTTGAAAACATCAGTAATGATTGAACACTTGTTCATAGCATTTTTATACACAAAATTTCCAACTTAACAGTTGCTCATTGTGCCACCAAAATAAATTTGCTATCAATATGTTTTACAAAGATCTATGTGACGACATAAAAAGTTTTTAGATATAATGAAAATAAAATTTTGAGATGGATGGAATTCCATCTCAAAATTCAAAGGAAATATACAATGCAAAATCAAAATTTAAAGGAAAATACAATGCAAAATCAAAATTAGTATTTTTGGTGCTTCTCCAGAACTCCCATATATAAAAAACAAAACAAAAATTAAAGTAAAATTTGTATGATGTGATATTTGTATGAACCTGTGACAGAAAGACACTATTGTGCACCAGAAAATTATGTAACTTGATCAAGTAGCTTTAGTCTATATATAACAGTAGATGTATGTGTGTGTCTGTCTGTGTATAAATATTTAAACAGTAAACTATTAAACTACTGGTCACATAACACTGAAATAGTAATCATACACCAATGATGGTTTATAACGAGTAAAATCTTTTTATGGATGAATAATGCATACAGAAATATGCTGCCAATCTGAAAGGTAAAATGTTCATTTCAACTGACCTATTTCTACTACTTTTGTGCAGGCACAAATTCATTCATAGCTTGGAAGTTGTTTAATTTAAAATATTTATCTGTTGATAGTTCAAACAGTAGGAAACACAGTTGGAATGCTAAATGTTTTGGTTTTGATTCTAGCTAATAGCACCTAGGTCATTTTTCTTTTTAATTTTTTAAAATCAGTACTTTATTTTTTTAAATCAGTACTTTACAATAAAGAATTGGTTCTGCAACAATAAATATGTAATAAATACGAAATATATATGAATTAAAATATATCTAAGTGTATTTTATGACCAAGCAAGCCCCCACTCCCTCTGCTAGTTAATTAAATTTAAAAAAATCAAATTTCATAGCGAAACTAGGAAAAGATCTTGTGACATTATTTGGAAAGAACAAGAGATAATTCCAATAAATTCAAATTTGCAAGATTTAAAAAAAACAAAAAACATTCTAAACACATGAGAGAGGAAGCATTAGAAAAACTTAAATTCACTTAAAACTAATTATTTTTGGTGTAAAATATTTTCTTTTCATCACTGATATGTACATCATACAGATTTTTTTAATATAGGGATAATTCTGAATAAGGTCCAATTTATTATAACTTACTAACACATACTGAAGAAAGAACATCAAAATGTTGCATCTGTAAACACAAAATAAAGGAGAAAATTCACAAACATGTAGCAAGATTGTTTAAAAATAAATCATCTGCCTGCATATTTAAAAAGAATAATGTGAAAAAAATGAACAAATAACGAAACTAGTGTTGGACTTTTTTGTAAAGAAAAAAAATATGAAAAATGTTAAAATATATTCAAATATGGATAGATTTTGAAAAGTAATATTGATCTCCAAAAATCTTTGCAAATAGACTCTTGTGATAAGTAGAGTTAGTCTTGTTAAGCTTTACAAGTTTAACTAGCCATGCTAGTTAAACTTTTTTCTGTTCTTAGAAAGAAATTTATATACACAACACACTTTCCTTCTCTTATGCTAATTAGGCATGCTGAATAGCCAGCATCATTACATCTTACTGAAATTAGGTATTTTAGGTTTCTAGTGGATCTTGTATTTTTTCGGATAGTTTCATTTTGAGGATTACTTTGCTCTTCTCTCTTATTTCTTTCTTGTTCTATGCTCTAACCAGCTTCATAGGCTAACACACTTGTTTCGAATCACACAATTTTTTAAAAACAGATATTACTAATGTGATTGATGATATACAAACTATGTAGTGCCCTGGAAGAAATTAAAGCTAAATGGAAACAGGTGCACAATCTGCATGCTACAATGTTCCAGTTAATGATATTTGCATACTTTAGATTTACACAGTCCTATTCACCAAGTTGATGAAATAGTAATGAGCTAAAAAGAAAAAAAATCAACTTGTAATGCTACTTTTGAAAAGGCCAGAGACAATTTGGAAACCTCTGTAGAAAAGATAGATTGATGTCTCCCAGCAAGAGAAATACATTATGATTTTGAGAAAGTTAGTGAGATTAAAGAAGCCTTCAAGAAGTATGAGGGCATAATACTTTTCATTTCAGAATAATGTAGTAATATGTGCTAATCAGCTTAACTAAGGCATGGAGGCATACTTAACAAGTAACAAGCTAATGGTTACTATTAATGTACAGTAAGAGTGAAATATAATTCACAGAACTTTACTTTAAGTAAAGGGAAATATGAAAGTATGACTGAAATAAGTAAATGAAAAAATTAAAATGTTTAATCTAAAACTATATTTTTTAATAGGTTTTTAAATTTGATGACTAATAAAATAAAATCTTTATTTTTATCAAAGAATAATTTGAATAAAACAGTCAAGATATAACATCTCAATAAGAATTTCTGCTTTAAGAAAAGCTGCAGAATAATTTAAAAGTTTATGAAACTTACCCTTGGTAACTGCAAACTGAGTTGCGCCAATACAAAATAAGCAAGCTGGCATACCTATAAATATGTAGATATAAAGTGTTATTATTTAAAGAATTATATGAAAATAAAGTATACTGTTATGTATTTATATCTATATATTATATATATATATATCTTCTAATTAATATGATTGTAAAGCATATGCCATTCATTCTCTATTTAGAAAACAGAAATATTTAAATTTCAATTTGATTTTACACAATAGATTTATAATTAGCTTTTTTGTTTTTCCTGTACTAGTGATGCCCGACGACCATAAAAATGATTTGAATCAGCACAGATTTCAAGGTGGTTCTACTAAAATAGTCATATTAAAAAAACCCAAAACATTTTAAGTTTGCAAAATATTACCATTTTGTTGGAATGAATATACTTTAACATGGATCAATAAATAATAACTTATATTAACAATACACATAGATGAGAAAATGCTTTGGCTAATCACAAATTTCAAACGAATTCTGCTAAAATCGTCATATTTTAAATACCAAATGAACGCATATCCAAGGAAATGGCAGAAACACTAGAGGATGACCTCCAATCTGTAGTGGAATGGGGACAAAAATGGATGGTCACATTCAATGCTGCTAAGACTAAGCTTGTTTCCTTCAATAACTACAAGAAACCTTCTCTACCACCAATAGCAATGGCCAAGAACACATTGCCTGAAAGTACTTCGTTTAAACTCCTTGGCCTAACGTTTACAGGGAATATGAATTGGAATAGATACATTGAGAGCATTGCCAAGGCTGCTGCAAGGAAGGTTGTCTCCCTCTACCGTGCTAGAAAACTACTTATACCTGAAAGTATCCTGTACCTCTATAAGGCCACCATTCGCCCATGTATGGAGTATTGTTGTCACATCTGGGCTGGTGCATCTGCTGCTTGTCTCTCGCTCCTGGACAGGGTTCAAAAGAGAGTCGCCAACCTTTCATCTAGGCTTCAGCCTCTGTCCCATCGACGAGATGTTGCATCCCTCTGTCTGTTCTACAAATACTTTAATGGTGAATGCTCTGACAAACTGCAAACACTTGTACCTCCTCGACGTAATTACCCCCGACAAACCCGACAAGCTAGTAAGTCTCATCCCTTTACAGTAGAGATCCCTAGGTGCAAGAAAGCCTTTTACTCCAATAGTTTCTTCCCCAGAATGGCAGGTCTTTGGAACTCCCTTCCGGGATTCTGCTTTCCCAACTGTACTGATATGCAGAAGTTCAAGTGTAATGTGAACAAACATCTTTCTACTCATCTCCCTTCATAATGGCCCTGCAAATTAAGTCCCTGATAGTAGCCCCCTGCTTCAAAGTGGCACTGTGCCTTGTTTGGGGTGAAAATTGAATTAAAAAAAAAAAAAAATACCAAAGCACTTTAAGTCCTCAAAATACCACTGTTTTATTCAAAAATGAATATACTTTCAAATAAATTAATAAATAATGTACATTATATATTTTAAGAGTTTTAAGAGTAATACACACGGATGAAAAAAACACTTTGGATAATCACAGATTTCAAGGTAGTTCTACTAAAATAGCCATATTTTTTAAACCAAAGCACTTCAAGTCTTCAAATTACTACTGTTTTGTTCGAAAATGAATATACTTTCAAATGAATTAATAAATATGAATGTACATTATATATTTTAAGAGTTTTAAGCAAATAAAGTGATAAAAATGTGAACATCATAAAATGGCGTTTTCGGTAAGGTTTTGTAATGACTCTCCCTGTTTTCTAAAAGGCCTGTACCGTGATTGTATGAAGAATTTCATCATGAAATTTGGGAACCAATCAGAAGAGGTGCTAATCTTAATACTGTCAAGTGTCTAAAATATTTTTGACATTTCTTTTTTTTTTGTCGTGTTAAAAATAAGACTTTAATATGACGAGTATCGAACATTTTGAAAAAAGATTTCATCGGACAAGTAAATCATTCTTTTTACTATCTTTATCAATTAAAAGTATTATTCTATGTTGAGTAGAACTGCGGTAATTGATAATAATTTAAAAGGACCTACCCGAAAAAAAATGTTTTTATTGCTCGAGTTTGGTCAAATTAATTTAGTATTAGTAGCAACAGCAGCTGCAGTATAAACAACACGCGTTCTTTAATTTTTATTCACAAACGAATTAAGAAAAACATGAAAATATGAATATAAATGTTCTGATATGTTTAATTAGAGCTATTTTGTTATCAGAATAACATTAGTTTAGAACTATTCGGTTTCAGAATGTATAATAACAACCAATTCGGCATTATGAATCCATTATAATTTCTCACATTTCTGGTCAAATTTAAAAACATGGTTAAAATAAAAACAAAATAAACTTTTGTAGATATATCGCTTGCATGCACTTTTATTCATTGCATTAGTTTTGAACAGAGAATTAAAACAATGTTTTATTGCGAACAGCCACAAATGTTTTTTCAAAATCAAAATATGTATGAAAATCTCGTTTGTATTACTATACACATAGATTTGAAAAAATTGTCAAAAAACAAATATATAACAAATAAATGTTATCAAAGGCAAGACAAGTTACTTTTCTACCTAACTGGATATGTTTCAGTGTTTATATTTAATGCAACATGTTTATTCAGCTCGAAAAACAGTGTTTACCATTGTATTCGAAAATTTAAAATGGCGGCCGACTCTTTCTTTGAGGCAGTAAGTTTGGGAAAATGAGTTACAAATAAAAAACCAGACAAAATACCGTTAGAAACTCACTCAATATATGTTACCGTGACATAGGCGGATATATATTCAGCAGGTTTTTAACAGCATTTTGTCTAGTTTTTTATTTTTAACTCATTTTCCCAAACTTACCGTGTGAAAGAGATAGTCGGACGCCATTTTTAACTTTCCAATACATCGGTAAGCACTGTATGTTTTTTGAGCTGAATAAACATGTTACATTAAATAAAAACACTAAAAACATATCCAGTTAGGTAGAAAAGTAACTTATCTTGCCTTTGATAACATTTATTTGTTATATATTTGCTTTCTGATAACTTTTTCGAAACTATGTGTACAGTAATACAAACCCCGTTATTTTTTTTTCTACTTATTAAGCGAAAGGTATTTTTATCACCTGCTCCAGTGTAGTATAAACGGCCTATGGAATTAACACCTTCAACCTCAAAAATAGAAATCAACAAATTTATAGAATTTTCTTAGAAATTTCGTAACGCAAATTTTTATTAAATTAAAACTAAATATAACATTTACTGACTTATTTGCCTGTCGAATACGCACACACACACACACACACACACATATACATAACTTTTTAAAACACTCTTTAACCCTAACAATAACACTAAGTTCGAGTGCCCTCTGTAAGCCACATACAAGTGTCTAAAACAAACAAGCAAAAAATAGATCCTTCATTATAGAAAAATGCACATAAAAAATAAATTGGTTAACTGTCCTAAAATGCTAGAATGGCTTGGAAATGGTGAATTATTTTACATTAAATTTTTGTGAAACTACCTCTAATATTGCTTTTGTTATTTTTATTTCTGTCAAGTCTTCAGTATGTTCACACATAATTTTCCTTAGCCCCTACAATTAATTCAAAGTCTGAATGGCAACCATATTCTCATTGCATAGAAACCCTCTTAAAACCACACATAGTCGCCTTAAAAAAAATAAAACAAAAAGCAGTTAACTGCCCTAAAATGTTAGAATGACCTGTAATAGGAAATTATTTTACATTAAATTCTAAAATAATTTGTTTATCTTTCATCAAAGTTTTTCATAGCATTTTATACATAATTGTCGAAAAAGTAAAAATCACATTTTGGAGGGGGGTGGGTCAGAAGGGGTTGGGTGGGGTTAAACAGAAGGTGTTAATCTACAATAATACCAAAGAAATATTGCAATATATTCATTTTTAAATGGTCTTATGTTTAGATTTAAGTTTTTTGTACATAAAGCACATTACAATTCAACTTTGAGTTCTCCAACTTCTTTTCTGTTTATGGATACATGCCATTTTTAAGGAATTGCTGCATATTTATGCACATTTACTGCAGATTATTTGGAAACCATGAACTTTTGGAGATTTTCAGTTGCATATTCTGATTCCTTGTACAAAAATACACTTATATGGTAAATTTCATTTCTTAGTCTTGTGTTTTAACAAAGATATGACATTTTTACTGAAAAAGTAGTGTAAAAAATGTGACGAAACGCATATGGTCTTAAAGAGGGAAAAATATCCAAACGTGTGAGGCACAAAAATAGCCATAACTTCCTTAATTTTAATCAGATTTTAAAAATTTAAAAAGATTCTTTCTTAGCTCATCAAGCTCTTTCTATGTACACCAAAATATTTTAAGCTATTTTAATTTTTTCATATGTATTGCTAGATACAAATAAAGTGATAAAAATGTTAACATCATAAAACAGTATTTTTGGTTGGGTTTTGTAAAGACCTCCTCTAATTTGTAAATGCTCGTACATTTGTATTAAGAATTTTGTCACAAAATTTGGAAACTAATCTAGAAGAGATGTCACTTAATAGTTTGGGGTGTCTGAAATACTTTTAACCACTCGTTTTTTATTGTTAAAAAAAAATGACTTCAGCATGAGGAGTATTGAAAATTTTGAAAAAAATTACTTCAGCCGTCCACTTGTTAATAAAATAATCTTTTCACTATTTTTATCCATTAAAAGTATAATTATATAAAATGAATATGTATTAGATCCATTTGAAGCCAAAACAACACATTCTTACAAAATGAAAAGATATTTATTTTGTATGAAATTTATAAATATATTTCGAAGATACACTTCATCTTCAGTATGTCTTTCTTTCTTTTTTGCCATGTTGTTGGAGCATAGAGTCAGTGGAAGTCTGTT
Source organism: Euprymna scolopes (assembly GCF_053919585.1). Classification (NCBI taxonomy): domain Eukaryota; kingdom Metazoa; phylum Mollusca; class Cephalopoda; order Sepiida; family Sepiolidae; genus Euprymna; species Euprymna scolopes. Next base: position 15,577,296 of record NC_136524.1, on the reverse strand, counting down.
TGTTGTTTTGATGGTAATCTTTTTGGAATGGTGTGTTGGTTAAGTGGAATTCACGTTAGGGTTTGTGTTCCTTGATAGAGGTGTTGGTTGAGTTTGAATAAAATAAATATGTATTGTTTTGGCTTATCTAATACATATTTATTTTATTCAAACTCAAACAGCGTCTCTATCAAGGAACACAAACCCTAACATAAGTATAATTTTTTTTTTTTTAATTTTTTTTAATTACATTTTTACCCCAAACAAGGCACATTGCCACTCAGGTGTAGGGGGCTACTATCAGGGTCAGCAACTACGGGGGTACTATGTAGGGATTTGGGCAGCAAGATGTCGGTTCACGTTGCACTTGAACTTCTGCATGTCAGTACAGTTAGGGAAGCATGATCCTGGAATGGAATTCCAGAGTCTAGCGGTTCTGGGGAAGAAACTACTGGAGTAGAAGGATCTTTTGCATCTAGGGATTTCTACTGTGTGGGGGTGGGATTTAGCTGCCTGTCGGGTTTGTCGAGAGTGTCTGCGACGTGGGGGCACAAGTGCCTGCAGTTCGTCAGAGCACTCACCATTAAAATACTTGTAGAACAAGCAGAGGGATGCAACGTTTCGTCGATGGGACAGAGGCTGAAGCTTAGATGCCAGTTCAGGGCCTATCAGATTGGCGACTCTTTTTTTAACCTTGTCTAGGAGCGAGAGACTAGTAGTAGATGCACCAGCCCAGATGTGACAACAATACTCCATACATGGGCGAATGGTGGCCTTATAGAGATACAGGATACTTTCAGGTGTCAGTAGTTTTCTAGCATGGTAGAGAGAGCCTACCTTTTTTGCAGCGGCCCTGGCAATGTTTTCAATATAATTGTTCCAGCTCATGTTTCCTGTGAACGTTAGGCCAAGCAGTTTGAAAGATGTACTCTCAGACCGGGAGTCACTGGCCATTGCTATTGGTGGCAGAGAAGGTTTCTTGTAGTTATTGAAGGAAACCAGTTTGGTTTTGGCAGCATTGAATGTGACCATCCATTTATGTCCCCATTCCACTACAGACTGAAGGTCATCCTCTAGTGTTTTTGCCATTTCTTTAGATATGTGTTCATTTGTTTTCCTGTCATGCCTTTTATAGAGTGTAGTGTCATCAGCATATATACCCATCTCAGAGGCAGTTTTGTCGGGGAGGTCATTAATAAATATCAGGAACAATAGAGGTCCAAGAATAGACCCCTGAGGCACTCTCCCACATTTATATCACACTGTTTAGATGTTCGACCGTCGAGGACAACCTGGATTTTTCTCTTGTCTAAGAAGGATTCAATTATGCTAAGTATTCTACCAGTGATACCGTATGATTTAATTTTCCTGAGGAGACCCTTGTGCCATACCCTGTCAAAAGCCTTAGATATATCTGGAGCTACTGCTCTGCCCTCCCCCGCTTTATCCAGTGAATGGTATATATGTTCAGAGATTACAGTGAGAATGTCAGCTGTGGAACGGGCATGTCTAAATCCATATTGTTTGTCAGTCAGAAGTTTAGCGTCTGTAAGGTGCCGAACTAGAGCATGGTTAATTATGGTCTCAAATATTTTGGCGAAAAGTGGGAGGAGGCTAATGGGGCGATAATTTGATGGGTCAGTTCTTTCGCCAGAATTCTTGAATATTGGTACCACAGAAGCGGTTTTCCAACAGCCCGGAAAGCATGATTCATTAAGGCATTTGTTGAAGAGTTTGGAGAGAACTGGAGCTACTTCGGCTGAGCACTTTTTTAATAGCACAGCTGGGATGAGATCAGGTCTGCATACTTTGGAAGTGTCAAGATTTTTTATGATAGCATGTACCTGAGCAGGGGTGATTTTTAGATCGTCTAGCGTGGCGTCTGTCCGCAAAGGAAAGTCAGGCAGGGGGTGGTTGGTAGGGTCCAGTGTGGAGTTCGAGGCAAACCGGCTGGCAAGCATATTAGCTTTGTCGGTTGCTGAGCAAACAACCTCGTGATTGTTGGTTAGTGGGGAAATTGTTGATTGCCCATTGTTTACTACACTGTTGTAGATTTTCCAGAAGTCACGATTTCCTAATTTTTGTGCTTCGATGCGTTTTTTAGTGGTTTCAGTAAATTCTCTCTTAGCTGTCGCTATTTCTTTCTTAACGTTATTTCTCGCTTCTATGTACTTCTGTTTGTTTGAACTGGACTTATGTCGGTTAAGTCTACGGTATGCATGCTGCCTTTGAGCAATGGCAGTTGCGCAAGTAGAAGTAAACCATTGGGGAAAGTGGGGCTTGCTATAAAATTTCCGCACGGGAACATGTGTTTCCATTGCTGTTTTGAACCATTCAGTGGTCTCATTTGTGCACTGTTCGGCAGGAAGAGAAAAAATATTTCCCCATGGGGCATCTCTGATAAGATCTCTGATGGCTTCCCAGTCAGCCTTTCTAAAATATCTCGTTGTTTTGAGCACTTGCTCTTCAGTCTTGGGTCTAGAATTTAGGGCGATTTCTACCATTATCACTGCATGGTCAGCGTTCCCGAGTGGGCTGTTAGCATTTGTTGTACAATCCTCGGGAACTGTAGTCAGAAACATATCTAGAAGTGATGCTTGTTGTTCTTGCTGGTCAGGGAAACGGGTTGGAAACGTAACCATTTGTGATAGGGAGTGAGATATAACAAAACTATGTGTTGTGCTGCCCGCTGCATCTGTGTGAGTAGAGAATCCAAGCCAGTTTTTGTGGTGAACATTAAAGTCGCCAAATACATGGACTTGGGCGCTATTGTCAAGGGAGAGTGCTGTGTCTATACTGTCGGAGACTTTGTTTATTATGGTGCAGTCCTGGGTCGAGGGAGAGCGGTAGAGAAAATAAAAGTAGCTAATGTTGCGTTGTATGTTTAGTCTAAAGCACATAAAGGCTTGATCGTTTGTTTCTAGGTTTGTTTCTCTAGTCAGGGGGAGGGTATTACGAATGTAGTCTTCAAGTCCGTGCATATGTCTGTCAGAGTCCTTACGGCAGAGTGGGAGATAGCCAGGCATGTTAAAGTAGTTAGAGGGGATGGAGGAGTGTAGGTTAGTCTCACTTAGTGCTAAGATATCCGGGGTATTTGTTAGGAGAAATGCTTCAACATCAGCTAAATTAGTTCTAAGCCCACGGATGTTAGTGAACGCAAGCCTCAAGGGAGGAGGCAAGTTGAATTTGTTTGTCCCTAGGCCTGGTTTAAGCTTATTTTTAGACTTTAGTGTCATCATGTTTTTAAAGAGTTTCAGTAAGGTGAGGGGGAGCTGAACAAGAGGTTATGCAGGATATCAGACATGCAACACAAGTAGACCAATTGGCTGACCTTTCTTCAACTAGGACTGTGGCCTCGGGAAAGCCCATCGGGGATGAGTGCAGGGTCCCTTTCCATGCGCGACATGGCACTACAAACAACCCGATATTATACAACTGTTGATGGAGCAGCCGCTCTAAGCGCTACCAAAGAGTTAAGGCTCCTGCACTACCAGTCGGAAACAGCAGCCAGGAACTGTCAATCCGGTACCCTCAGCCCATCAGAAGAAGATCGCTCCAATCTAATTGCACAGGCATGCGTGGTACCCAAGCACTCTCAAGTGCCCAGTTATGAGGGGTGGGATGTGTCGGGAGTGGGGGAACGGCATTCAATGCCCTAGACAAGAAACAAGATCTACCACTAAGTGTTTTGTTGATTCACCTGTGATAGTGTCTCTGCGCCTGACTAATAGGCAAAGAAGGAGTATGGAAGCCGGCGATAGACAGGGCCTATCTACTCCTTAAGCAATTTAGGTTTGCAGACCGGTAATTTGTTTGAGTCACCAGCTCTAGGAAGGTTGTCGTCCAAGACTGGAGAGGCCTCCCTTGGTTTAGTTTCAGAGTTTTCCTTCTCCTAGACGGTGATCTGGGAAGATCTACTGGGTCCATCAGCCCTGAGAGGGTTTGCTCCGCGCCTGGGTCCTACTCCAGGTATTTCTGCGACCCCGCGTGGTTAGTTGGTGTTACAGGGTTAGCTTGTAAAGGTTATTTCTCAAAGAATAGTTACACTCCTCAAAGAGATTTAGGGGCATGCAGTAGAAGCGGTTTTGTGGGGAGGCTTGTTTGTTAATGTTACAGGGTTAGTTTGTAGAGGTTATATATCTAATGAATAGTTACACTCTTTGAAGTTATTTATGGGCATGCAGTAGGAGTAGTTTTGAGGGGGGGCTTGTTAGAGAAGCGTTAGTGCGGATTAGGACATTTACCTTAGGTGTTTTTTTTTTATTTTATAACTTTTGTTAGTTTGGGTTCTGGATAACGTAATAGTTTGAGTAGGTATTAGGAATGGAGCTAAGAAATTTTGCCCAGTCACTGTATATTTAGGTTTACGGAGGTTAGGGTGTAGGTGAAGTACACCCAGGGTGTAACTGGAGGTACATTTTAGGTTATGGTGCATTTTGTATGTATAATTAAGTAATATATATTTGGGCGAGTTTTCAGTAGATGCAAATAGGAGTTGTCAGTGTTTCCACTATTCAGGGGGAGATAGTTTCAGTTTTCATTTAAGAATCATAGCGAGTTTTGCATGGCAGTGAGTATCGGCTTGGTTTAGTGTTATTTGTTGCAGAGCCGTCTAGGAAGAGGCAATTGCTATGTAATGAAGATCGGTTTGCATCCGAGTGCATACTTGGCTGGTAAGTACCTAATTGGATAGGAGTGACCTCTAATGTATGTCAGGGGCAGAAATGTATAGATGTTTAGTGAAGACCGGGTAGTTTCTGGAAGTTAGGAACTTAAGGTTAAGGATTCCACTATTACGGCGTGTGTAAAATGTAGGGTTTTGTGGCAGCTAGTGGGGGGGGGGCAGATTGTTAGCTTTCAAGGGTCAGGGTTATTTACTTACAGAATACAGTAAAGTTTCATTTGGATTTAGAGTTTACAGTATTGTTTTAGTTTGGGAGAAAATAGAATCTACCTTTCTTTTCCCCTATTTTGCATGCAGGTTAGACATAGGCAGACGTCTTGGAGGTAAAGGGAAACAAATTATTTCGACGTGATTCGGAATTCATATTTTTAGGCAGTCATTAAGGTTGGGTTGGGGATAAGACAATGTATCTATTCAGAAGATAGGTCCTAGTGCCGCAGCTAATATAACTGTAGATTTCAGTTACAATTATAGTAACAGTTAAAGGCTATATCCAGTGGTTTGGTAGAGATATCAGCGAGACCTCTTTATTAGTATAAGCGAGCATAGGGTAATTGTAGATATTAAGTATATTACTTAAATAAAGTTCTTCTCACTTTTAAAGTAAATTAAATTCTAAAATAATTTGTTTATCTTTCATTAAAGTTTTTCAGAATGTTCACATGTACTTGCCTAAAAAGGTAGAATCATATTTTGGAGAGATGGTCTGTAGGGAGGGGGTAACAAACGGTGTTTATTTACAATAATACTAAATAAATATTGCAATATATTCATTTTTAAACTGTCCTAGTATTAGGTGTCAGTTTCTTGTACATAAAATGTATTACAATTCAACTTTGCGTTCTAACTTCTTTTCTTTTAATGAATACATGGCATTTTTAAAGAATTGCAGCATATTTGTGTGCATTTACTGTAGATTATTTGGAAACTATTAATTTTTGCAGATTTCCAGTGCAATATTCTAATTCCTAGCTCAAAAATACACTTATATGGCAAATTTCATTGCTTAATCTTGTGTTTTAACAAAGATATAGCATTTTTATTGAAAAAGTAGTGTAAAAAATGTGACAAAACGCATAGAGGGAAAAATATCCAAATGTGCAAGGCACAATAATAACCACAACTTCCTCATTTTTAATCAGATTTAAAAAATTTAAAAAGATTCTTTTTTAGCTTATCAAGCTTTTTCTATGTATGCCATTATTGATATATTTTAAGCCATTTAAATTTTTTCATGTGTTATATATTTAAAAAAGTAAGTAATGTGAGAAAAAATGTTAACAGGCTATTCTCACAACTTTCTGTAAAGGGCAGAGCTGCTTTAAAGTTTATTATCACTGCTCTGAGGAATTTCAACTTAAAATTTGGAAAACAATCAGGAGGTATAAAGCCCTTAATGCTGGTAAGGCTACAAAACAACATACTGGCAAGTAAATTTATCGTTTCACCCTTTTTATGCATTTAAAATTATAATTGTAGGTTATCTTTTCATAGTAGTTCATCAGAAAAAATAGTTTCAGTAATATAGTTGTAATACACTTCCAAACCATGCTTACATTTATTTTTGATTAAAAAAAAGAAAAATACTCTTTTGTTTGCTTGTCATATGAGTAAAATAAACAATTATCAGAAGGTTAATGCAATTTGTGTTTTATTTATAAAATAGTGACTTCTTTGAAAAATACTGTTTTTCTTTAAGTTTCAAATACAACTATTTTGAAACTGAAATTTTAGTTAGAAATTATTTTCTAGTCACCAATATGATAATTGTACATTTTTGGTACCCCACCCCCCAAAAAATTTCGAATTTAGAGCAAGAGATCAGTTTGACAAATTTAACATAAAATGATCTCCCTATTTCTTAGTCATTCTTGTGATTTAGAACACTGTTTTTGATATTTTTTTATGCTGAATAGTTAGTATGAAATAAAAATTATAATTACTTACCCTACCACTAAACTCAAGGTTTGAGTGACAGAGACCCATCTCCTAAAAATACCTTCTTTAAATCTGATTGACAAGACTTTCCTTAAAAACAAATTCTTTAACCCTGCTTCTAACACTAGCACCAAGCCCCTGTCCCGCTTCTTAACCTTAACCTTACCACTAACCCTAAGTCTGAGTGACAAGCCCCCCTCCCTTAAAACCGCATTTGTATAAATTTGTACTAGTATTTAAACGTTACAGATGGGATATATTAAATAGTTATATTTAAATAAATATTAAGTAAATATATTAAAAGTTATAGGAGGGATATATTAAATATATTAGTAAGAATAAATTATTTATTACTTTAAATCAATTAGATTAGTTTACTTAGAAAACAAGTCAGCTATTTTCATATGATATTAAAATTCTATTTAGAAACAACTATTTACTGATTATATTAGATCTACTATAATGCATTTTAGTTTCTTATAACACAATTCAGTCATTTGTGAAATAAAAAACACTATTTTTAACAAATACTTTATTTATAAAAACAATTTACTAATTATATTAAATCCTATTTCTTAGAAAATAAGAAAAACATTTTAATCAATTTTATTTTTTGATATTACAAAAAAAAAAAAGAAAAAAAAAGCAAACATACTTCTATACCAGAAACTTTCCCTGTTGCATTCTTGAAGGACTCTTAGTTCTTCTCTGGTAAGAGAAACTTGTGGTTTCTGAAAAATAAATAGATTAAAATAATCAAACCTTCAGTCACCAAACATCACTCCAATTTTTTTTTTATTCTACTAGAAAAATGTCTTTTTTTAACTATCATCCAGAAATTTACGATTTTGAAACGTATATTCTCAGATTTTGTTGTAACTTGCATCATAGATTGACATCATAAAAACTAAGAAATCCTGAAAATTTGAGCATGGAACTCCAAAGGTTGCCGATTTAGAGCATTTTCCATTTTCAGTAAATTGCCTGAGATGTCACCCAGGCAATATTTTAATAATTACATTTTCTTGAATATTTTCAGTTTGGAACATGATGAGATTCTGAAAATTCAGTCAAATAAGTTTTTTGATCCAAGAAATCCAAATTTGGCATCAACTTGGCTCAGGAATAAAGTCTGATTTTTATTAGCTTTTGAAATTTTTTACATGTGCACATATACGGGTCAAAAAAGGAAAAAAAAAAAAAATGATGTGACTGATATGGTAGCAGTTGTTTTCTTTTGATAATTTATTTTATTATTCACTAACAGCGTATTCAAATTAAGTCTTTTCTTTAGGGTTCAGAAATGCACAAGAAAGGAAGCAACTAGTTTGAGTATGTGAGATGAAATCGGGGAGAACTTCATATAAACTTCATATTGAAATAATTTTTGAAAAGGTAAAACAGTGATCAGATATTTACAATAAAAGTGGACTTAACAAAACCGGCATATC
>NC_136524.1:15561744-15564244 GCF_053919585.1 Euprymna scolopes | reverse complement strand
TATATATATACATATATACACATATATATATACATATATACACATATATATACATATATACACATATATATATACATATATACACATATATATATACATATATACACATACATGTACATATACATGTATATATATACACATATATACATGTATATATATACACATATATACATGTATATATATACACGTATATATATATAGACATACACCTATACATGTACATATATATACACGTATATAAATATATATATACACGTATATACGTATATATACACACGTATATATATACATATATATACACACGTATATATATACATATATATACACACGTATATATATATATACGTATATATATACACACACATATATATACACGTATATATATACACACATATATATATACGTATATTTACACGTATATATATACATACACGTATATATATACATATATATATATATACAGGTATATATATACATACACGTATATATATACATATGTATATACACGTATATATATATACATATATACACATATATATATACATATATACACATATATGTACATATAAATACACAGGTATATATATACTTATATATACACGTATGTATATACATATATATATACACACGTATATATACACACGTATGTATATACATATATATATACACAAGTAACTAAATACACGTATATATACATAAATATACACATGTATATATATACATATATATACACGTATATATATATATATATACAAATATATGCACGTATATATATGTACATATATATACAGATATATATATATACATATATATATACACATATATATACATATATATATACACATATATATACACGTATATATATACATATATATATACACGTATATATATACATATATATATACACGTATATATATACATATATATATACACGTATATATACATATATATACACGTATATATATACATATATATACACGTATATATATGTACATATATATATACGTATATATATACATATATATACATGTATATATACATATATATACGTATATATATACATATATATACACGTATATATATACACGTATATATATACATATATATACACGTATATATATACATATATATACACGTATATATATGTACATATATATACACGTATATATATATACACACACGTATATATATACATATATATACATATATATACATGTATATATATATACACATATATATATACATAGATATATATACACATATATATATATACATACATATACACGTATATATATACATAGATATACACGTATATATATACATACATATACACATATATATACATACATATATATACACATATATGTATACATACATATATATACACGTATATATATACATACATATACATGTATATATATACATACATATACACGTATATATATACACGTATATATATACGTATATATACATATATATACACGTATATATATACATGTATATATATATATACATACATATACATGTATATATATACATATATACACACGTACATATATATACATATATACACACGTACATATATATGCATATATACACACGTATATATATATGCATATATACACACGTATATATATATGCATATATACACACGTATATATATATGCATATATACACACGTATATATATATATGCATATATACACACGTATATATATATGCATATATACACACATATATATACATATATACACACGTATATAGATATACATATATACATCCGTATATATATATACATATATATATACATATATACATACGTATATATATATACATATATACACACGTATATACATATATACATACGTATATACATATATACATATATACACACGTATATACATATATACATACATGTATATATATATGTATATATATATACATACATATATACATATATATACATATATATATACATATACACATATATATATACATATATATATACATATATATACACGTATATATACATATATATATACATATATACATATATATATACATATATATATACATATATATACACGTATATATGAATATATATATATATACATATATATATACATATATATATATACATTTATATACATATATATATACACATTTATATACATATAAATACATATATATATATATACATTTATATACATATACATATATATACATATACATATATATATATACATATACATATATATATATATACATTTATATACATATACATATATATACATATACATATGTATATACATTTATATACATATACATATATATACATATACATATGTATATACATTTATATACATATACATATATATACATATATATATACATATAAATATATATACATATATATACATATATATATACATACATATATATGTACATATATATACATACATATATATACATACATATATATACATACATATATATACATA
>NC_136524.1:15549244-15554244 GCF_053919585.1 Euprymna scolopes | reverse complement strand
TATACACATATATATACACATATATAAATATACACATATATATACACATATATATAAATATACAGATATATATACACATATATATATAAATATACAGATATATATACATATATATATATATATATACATATATATATATATATATATATATACAAATATACAGATATAAGATTCAAATATTAATAACTACATTTTATTTCAGTATTTAATTTGTATTTCTGTTGTATTAAATGCTAGCTTCTTTTTTTTTTTTTTTTTTTCTCGTCCATAAATGTTTATCTACCAAGTTGATCTTAAATATTGTATAATCAATCCATTATATTATCATTTTCAGTCCCCCACCCCTCATTTCTGGCTCCCATCTTATCTCGCAATTACTTATAACGTCACCAACTAACTTCGGAAGAACCCCCCCCCATCCGATTTTGTTTTATATCATAAGATCATAAGTTGCTTAAAACGTGATTAGTTAAAGTTCAGAATAAAATCACGCTTTCTCTTAACGGTTAATTTAAAAAAAAAAAAATCTTCTGAACGCTATTAAAAGTTAAATTCTTCACTAGTTTGGAGACGGAATGCGTTGTTGTGATAAGTGATTTTTTTCTCTACTAATTCGCACTTTTTATTTTAAGATTCAAATATTAATAACTACATTTTATTTCAGTATTTAATTTATGTATTTCTGTTGTATTAAATGCTAGCTTCTTTTTTTTTTTTCTCTCTCGTCCATAAATGTTTATTTATCTACCGAGTTGATTGCAAAAATAGATTACCTAATTGTAGTCATTTTTAGTTCGTGGGAGGGGAATCTATCACCATACTTTCCCTTAAACAGGTCCGTTGGACTTTTATTAAGTACAATACTTAATAGTTATTTTTTATTTTTTATTTATTTATTTTTTATTTTTTTTATTTTTTTTTTTTTTTAATGGAGAGTAGAAAACGCATTGTGGATGCGTTATCGGCAGCTCCTGTTACTCTCGCTTCTTCTTATTTGTCCCTCAGTCCTCATTTTTTAAATGAGTGATTTTTCTGACAAAGGGAGAAGAAAAAGCTGTTTTCTAGGTTGGCAGTATTTTTGCGCGAACAGTTGGCAGAGTTGGTGGAAATTTTCTGTTTCTATGTCTATCCTTGTAGCCATGTCACTAGTAAGGGTGCTGGAGGTAAACGTTTTGTCTGGGCTGACGTTATCCGCCTGATAGTCAGGGACCCGAACCTTGGATTAACCACTAAGGAGGCTGTCCTATCAGCAGGTGCAAAGTACTGGGGCTGCTGTATTGCCATTTGGTGAATGGAATCTGGACCATGCAGTAGCTTCTGGTGGGGCCTCTCGATGCCATACTAGTGGGTAATTGTTACGGCTTTACCTTATCATGTGGTACAAAAAAAAAAAAAAATTCTTCGTTTCTTTTTCTCTCTTAGTTTCCCCTCTCTGTCCTGCTCTAAGTAAATCTGTCGACCTAGTCCACAAATTCCAAAATTTCATCATGACAAGTTTCAAGAAAAAATACACGATTAAACCCGGTTCTCCAACTTCCAACGTAGACCCCTACTACCATGTCTCCTTCTCCAACATCAGGGGTCTACGTTCTAACCTTCCAGAGGTTGAAACCCAATTACAGGAGACTAAACCAGACCTTTTATTTTTAAGTGAAACTGGCATTGGACAGGCTATTTCCCTAGAAGAGTTTGCAATTACAGGATACTCTAACTTAACTTCTAAATCTGACCCCCAAGATCGCCATGGGCATGGAATATGTGCCTATATTAAAGATAGCTTTCCATGTGGGAGGGACATCTCCAGGGAAGATCCTAACTTACCCTATATGTGCTTCCGGGTTGCTTTAGCTCACACTACTGCATTTATATTTACTCTCTATCGCCCCCACAACAGCGGAGTTACTATCTTTCAAAGCATATCTGAGAAAATTGACCAAGTCCTTTCTACTTATCCTTCAGCTAACATTCACTTATGTGGAGACTTCAATGTTCACAACGTCGAATGGTTGACCCACTCAAACAAGACCGATGATGAGGGGAGGTTCTGTCATGATTTCTCCATTGCCTATGACCTCACTCAGATTGTTCAGGAACCTACCCGTGTGCCCGATAATGACGGCCAGTATGCGAGCCTACTAGACCTTTTTCTCACAACTTGCCCTGAACTATGTTCAGTTTCTGTTCTGTCGCCTCTTGGATCTTCCGACCACTCTGTTGTATCAATTAAGATAAAAATGAAATGTAATAAGTCCCCAGACGTACCACTTCATCGTACAGTATATCGATACACTAAGGCTGACTGGGATAGCTTCCGTACATTTATATCTGATCTACCTCTGCATTCCATGTTTAAAAAGGACGTGTCCTCTATAGTATTAGACCTAACTGAATGGTTAATTGTAGGTATTGACCATTTCATACCCTCTAAAAAGTTTCAGCAAAAACCTAACAGCCAGCCATGGTTCTCTCCAGAATGTGCTGCTGCCATTGCGCACAGAAATCACTTTTTCCACTGCTTCAAACGTAATAGATGTATGGAAACTAAAGCCGTTTTCAGGACTGCCAGCAACCATTGTAAGAAAGTAATAAGGAACGCAAGAGAGTTGTATGCTCAATCTGTTAAGTCCAAAGTAGCTGAGCAGCGGCTTGGTTCCCACCAGTTTTGGCAAATAGCAAACAGAATCCTGAACAGAAGCGTGTGCTCCATCCCAACTATTATCAATGGACCTGAGGTAATCTCGTCAGCATCAGACAAAGCCAAACTCTTTGTCAAGAACTTTGCAGCTAATTCTACCCTTTGCGACCAAGACCGCCAACCCCCAATATTTCCTCCTGTATCAGAAAACACGCTATGTGATATACGTATATCTGTACGTGATGTTGCCAAGCTAATCAAAAACCTTGATTCCAGTAAAGCAACTGGCCCTGATGGTATTCCAATTATAGTACTCAAAAAACTTCAACCTGAACTAGCGCCCATACTTACAAAACTGTTTAAACGTTGTCTTAAGGAGAATAGTTTCCCATCTCCCTGGAAAATCTCATCAGTATGCCCTGTATTTAAGAATTCAGGTGATCGCTCATCCCCCTCTCAGTACAGGCCAATAAGTCTCCTGTGCGTCATGAGTAAGTTGCTAGAATCTGTGTTAAATACAGAAGTAATCAAACATCTCAACAAAAATAACCTTCTTAGTGACACTCAATATGGTTTCCGTTCTGCTAGATCTACAGCAGATGTCCTTACAGTTATATCGCATAGGATTAGCAAATCTCTCGACGGTGGCAATCTTTCTAGGGCAATTGCTCTTGACATATCTAAAGCCTTTGATAGGGTATGGCATAAAGGTTTACTTCATAAGATCGCTAGCTATGGTATAGCTGGAAAAGTTTTCTCAATTATTAAATCATTTCTTTCTGATAGGTTCATAAGAGTAGTAGTTGATGGGCAAAAATCAGAAGCTCACAGTATTAATGCCGGTGTCCCTCAGGGATCCATCCTGGGCCCAACTCTTTTCCTGATCTACATTAATGATCTTCCAAATCATATCCTTACATCATTTGTAGACATTTATGCTGACGACACTACCATTTATGGTACCACATCTAAGACAGTAAACGCACAAGTACTCTCCAATTCTCTCTCCTCTGATCTTGAGCATGTAGTACAATGGGGAAAGGAGTGGCTGGTTACTTTTAATGCATCTAAAACCAAGCTTCTCTCTTTACATCATCAACATTTTAATCCACATTTGTCATCAATTGAAATGAATGGCTCTCGTCTTCAGGAGGCCTCAAGTTTTGACAAGCTTCTGGGCTTGACCATTACTCCTGATCTTAAATGGAACACGTATATCAAATCTGTTGCCAAGGCCGCTGGAAAAATGGTGGGATCTTTCTATCGATCCAGTAGATATCTCACTGCTGATGCTATTCTCTATCTATATAAGAGCCAGGTACGTCCAAGGATGGAATACTGTTGCCACATCTGGGCAGGAGCTGCTAGAAAGGACTTGGCCTGCCTTGATAGAGTTCAAAATAGACTTCGTAGCCTCGTAGGAGATGTCCTTTTCTCCTCCTTACAACCTCTATCTCACAGAAGAGATGTTGCGAGTTTGTCTCTGATGTATCGTTATTTTCATGGAAAGTGTTCAACTGAGCTTCAATCTATGGTCCCCCCTCGCCAAACTTTCACAAGAAACACTCGTCTAGCTGTAAACACTATCAATAATTTCCCCCACTCTTTATCTGTGCCTAAACCTAAACATAGATTCCATGAACAAAGCTTCTTTCTTAGAACTGCACGCCTGTGGAATTGTCTTCCGTTTTCCTGCTTTCCGGCTGACTACAATATGGTTGGGTTCAAGTCTAAGGTAAATAAGTTCTTGATGAGCCGTTCCATATAAGTTATTAAATTTACCAAATTTTCATTACTAATGATTACTATATTGACCAACTTCTACTGTACACTCTTTAACCCTTATCCTTGAGTGGCCTCTGGGCCTTTATAATGTGGTGATGCGTTTGTAAAAAAAAAAAAAAAAAAAAATATACAGATATATATACATATTTATATATATAAATATACAGATATATATACATATATATATATATAAATATACAGATATATATACATTAATATATATAAATATACAGATATATATACATATACAGTGATGATCATATTTATTGGCACGGTAAAATAAAAGTTAAATTTTGTCTAATAAATTCTAAAAAAGGGATTAAATTAAAGAAAATAACAAAGTATATTATGTATTTTTAACTGGCCTTTCCGATGCAGCAATCGGATTTTAGAAAAAATAAATAACAAAGGGACAACAAACATAATTGCAAAAAACCCTTGTTCAAAATTATTGGCACGGCTTTGTTTTTCTTTTAGTATCAGTATAATATCAATCAATTTCCGGTTTACGTGCTTTCTGAACTTTTTTATAGCCATATTATGCTTGTTTAACGCTAATTCAGTGAATAATTTTTTTCAG